>NC_072489.1:18738461-19054615 GCF_027574615.1 Eptesicus fuscus | reverse complement strand
CTCAACCCACAGGGCTGTTGGGGGACCATAGGATGGAAAGCTCCCTGTGTGGTTAGTAGGCGCTTTGAAATGTTAATAAGTAGAAGCCGAGGAAAAGGTGGAGGAGGGCCCGTGTTTGGTGGGTAATATCCTTTCCTTAAAGTAGGAGCTCCTGTTTTTGTTTTTGTTTTTTTGCCAGGAGCCTAACAATCTGGTAGAAGTTCATGGACCTCTTATCAGAATATTTGTATTTATTGATTTTATTATTTTTTAAATACATTTTCATTGATTTCAGAGAGGAAGGGAGAGGGAGAGAGATATAGAAACATCAATGATGAGAGAGAATCATTGATCGGCTGCCTCCTGCACGCCCCACACTGGGGATCAAGCCCACAGCCGTGGCATGTGCTCTGGCTGGGAATTGAGCCGAGACCTCTTGGTTCATAGGTTGATGCTCAACCACTGAGCCATGCCAGCTGGGCTTCTCAGAATATTTTGAAATGCACAGAATAAAATACATGGGCATATAAAGGAGGAAGTACATTTTATTGAGAGAGAGAGCTACCAAAATATTACAAAACAAATTGGTGAGCTAGTAAGACGTCCTTGGTAATTACTGCATTAATAAGATAATCCATTAGGTCAGTGGTCGGCAAACTCATTAGTCAACAGAGCCAAATATCAACAGTACAACGATTGAAATTTCTTTTGAGAGCCAAATTTTTTAAACTTAAACTTCTTCTAACGCCACTTCTTCAAAATAGACTCGCCCAGGCCGTGGTATTTTGTGGAAGAGCCACACTCAAGGGGCCAAAGAGCCGCATGTGGCTCGCGCGCCGCAGTTTGCCGACCGCTGCATTAGGTGAATTAAGGTTTAGTTTTGTTTTTTGAAGACACATCAGTGACAAGGCTCTTGTTGCTCAGCTTCGCGGGGGACTTTAAGCTGGGGCATGGCTTTGAGGGGCGCATGCCCAGCATGAAGGACCCCAGGCGACTGTGATTGTTTAATGGTCCCCAAGTGCTGAGAACCCCTCTTTGCAAATGGAACAGCAGCTTCTTTATGGCTGGCTTCGTAAGGTGAGTAGGCTTCTCTGGAGGGTCATCAGAATTCTCCACGCTTTTTGGGTTAAAGTCAGCTGTGGGAACCTGGGATCCCACTGTGGGGGGCCCAAGACTATTAGGTGCAATTGCCCCAAGTTGGTCTGTGGGCAGGGGACCCGGGTCTGATAATTTCTGTGGTTTGAAAAGAATGATGAGTGCAAGCCACGTTCCGGACACCTGCACACTGAGCTGGGATGTGAACCGCCTGTGAGCTCTATGGTGATCACGTCCCAGATCTGAGATGCGATGGGCCGCTTTCCTGTGCTTGAAGGAAAGGCTTGCTTTTAGTTAGAAGTTAGGAGAATAAAGGCAAACTTGTTTGCAAACTATCCAGACTCATGGGACTCATTAGTCTGGTCTCATCCAAATCCACCTTCCCCATTCTCCCCCCAGGAGAGGTTTGAGCACGAGGACCCTGACACCCCCCTTGCTGACCACTGCCCCGGGGGTGGACAGCAGTGCTGGGACCACTGGGACTGCCCATCTTAGGAGCCAGACCCATTTGAAACTGGCAAGGGCTTTCAGACCATCCCACCCCTCATTGTCTCTTTATGGCTGGGGACACGAAGGCCCAGAGCGTGGAAGGAAGTTGCCCAAGGCCCTACAGCCTTTGGCCAGTGGGTGGAGGCCCCTGTGCTGGCCAGGCTAACTCGGGGCAGGGTCGAGTGAGGTTTCAAGGGAGAGTTGCAGAGCGAGAAGGCTGGAGATCCCAGGGTTTCACCCTCCTCTGAACACTTTGGAGGCAGGTCAGCTTTCAAAGGATACTGTTCTCCCCCCACCCCGGCGGACTGCAGCTGTGCACATCTGTATCGTCTCCTGGCTGCCTTCAGAGGCGCTGGCTGGGGCCTGTCATTGCCTGTGGAGCTGGTGAGAGAGGAGGGTGGCTGGCGCTGGAGTTGGCAGGAGGCGAGGGGGAGGAGGGATGGGAGCAGGGCCTGCCTTGGCCTGGCAGCCGTAGCCAGCTGTTGCTGCTGTTTGTCATGCCTTCCTTGGGGACAGCCACCCGTGTTCCTGGAGGAGGCTGTTCCCACCCGTGGCTCCTTGGCCCAGACTGCTGAGAGGGGTCTGGGAAAGTTTGGTGAACTGCAGGCAAAGTGGGGAGAAATGGAGAGAGGTTTCCGGCTCTGCTGTCGGCCTGCTGGGGGTCCACTGTGGAGCTCCTCACTCTCTCTGAGCCGCCTGTGTTTCTGTTTAGAAACAGAGACTCATTCCCTCCATGTTTGATGAGAGAGAGAGAGAGAGAGAGAGAGAGAGAGAAATTGGACTGGGTGTGGAGAGTTATGATGGGCTCCTATAAACACCAGGTGTGTGTGTTAACAAAGCTGTCAGGCAGCTGCTGGGAGTTTTCAAGTGTGACAGGCTGGGCAGGGACCCCTTTCCAAGCTGCAGAGGGAGAGAACCAGGTGGTGGTTTGGGAAGGTTCTGGGAGGGACAGCATGTCGAGGTGGCTCTGGGGAGGGGAGCGTGCGTACATCCCCGGGGAGGCTTGGGGAGCACCGCCTCGGGACTAGGAACTTTGACGCAGGGTCTGGGAGAGAGGGCCCAGTGAGTGCAGCCTCAGGCTGAGCTGCTGAGCCCCTCTTCCGTCTGCTTCCTGGGGTGCTGTGCTGGTGTTGAGGGCTGTGGCTGTGGCTGGGGCGGGCTGGGGAGTGTGGGTGGCTGGAGCAGATTGTCCCCACTGACTCGGAGCAGCTCATGCCCAGCTGAAGGCAGAGGGGAGGTGTCGTGTTCTAAGAACTGTCTTGTCCCTGTGCTTCTGCAGGGTGGACCCACGTCAGGGTGCAGGTAGGGTTGGGGTGGGCAGGGCAGGTGGGTCCCTTCTTCTCCTGATCCTGGGCCATTAATGCCACGAGGGCCAGCAGCTGCTGGGCTCTCAGAAAGTTCTGCCTCCCATGTCTGGACCCTGGAATAAATCCTCCCCACTCCCTCTGGCAGTACTTAACAGGGCTCCCAGCCGATTCCCAGCCATTCTCTTATTTGTTAAATAAGCTTTATTACCCAGTTTAGAGGAGAACAATCAGAAAATGCAGAAAAGCAAAAAGGAGAAAGTAAAAAATCACCTGTAATCTCATCACTTGGTGATAACTCACACCGGTATCTTGGTCTGTGTCCTTCCAGACTTGCCTCCTGATACACTTCCATGGTTTAAATTAGGATCGCAGCTTGAACTTGCAACCTGCTCCTTCCATTCCTGCCTGTGAGACGTCTTTCCATATCAGGCAATATGAAATGGCCATTTAACATTCAACCTTGGAGATGTCCCATGATTTATTCAACAAATGCCCTGTTGTTGGCCGGAGGTTGTTTCCAGTGTTTTGTTATATAAGCAACACCGCCCTTGTAGCATGCACCCACCTTGTGTCGCATGCCTCCTAGGGCTTCCCTGGGAGAGAGCTCTCCACGCAGATGCCTCATGTGGGTCAGAAGCTCTGTCTGTTGATGTTGAGGTTGGGGTTGATGGTGTTGAGGTTGAGGTTGGTGATACTGAGGTTGAGGTTGGTGATGTTGGTGATGTTGAGGTTGGGGTTGATGGTGTTGAGGTTGAGGTTGGTGATACTGAGGTTGAGGTTGGTGATGTTGGTGATGTTGAGGTTAGGGTCGATGATGTTGAGGTTGAGGTTGGTGATACTGAGGTTGAGGTTGGTGATGTTGGTGATGTTGAGGTTGGGGTTGATGGTGTTGAGGTTGAGGCTGGTGATACTGAGGTTGAGGTTGGTGATACTGAGGTTGAGGTTGGTGATGTTGGTGATGTTGAGGTTGGGGTTGATGGTGTTGAGGTTGAGGTTGGTGATACTGAGGTTGAGGTTGGTGATGTTGAGGTTAGGGTCGATGATGTGGATGATGGGGTGGATGATGTTGATGTGGATGATGTTGACGTCGAGTTCAGGGGTGTGGTGCCTTCATTGGACCCTTGATCTACTGACACCTCACCTCGTCTGGACTTCCCTGGTCTTGTTTTGTGACATTCGTGACTAGAATGCCTTTCTGAACCCTGTGCCCATCCAGATCCTTTACATCCAAGCCTGACGTCCCTCAGCATGTGCCCCTGCTTCTCGCTCAGGCCTCCTACTTGCCCTACTCTGGAAGGCCTGGCCTCCATGTGGCCTGGTCCCGCCACCTAGACCCCTCAGTCCCCACCTGGTGTGGAAGATGAACCCCTTCCTCTCTTATTTTCGCCAGAGGAGTGTACAGTCTAATGGGTCAGGGGCTTCGTCTTTATATCTCTCTATGCCCACAACCCCCAAAGCCCCAGCAGTGGGCTGGGCACATGGTGGACACTCAGTGGCATGTGGTAGGCAGCACACCTGCCCTCCATCTCCAGCTACAGGGTGGGCTGGCCCTCTCTGGGCCTCGGAGTGTGATCTGTACTTAGGGTGGAGGTGAGGGTGGGCTAGGTCTCTTCCTGCCCTGGCTCTCCCCACTCCTCCTTGACCACACACCCTCTCCCCCCACAGGTCTTGGGTCTGAGATTGCCGGCTGACTATGGGTACAACGGCCAGCACAGCCCAGCAGACGGTCTCAGCCAGCGCCCCCTTCGAGGGCCTCCAGGGCAGCAGCGCGATGGACGGGCGGCCCTCGCTCAGCGCCCACTCCTTCCAGACCACGGGCTTGCACAACAGCAAGGCCAAGTCCATCATCCCCAACAAGGTGGCCCCCGTCGTGATCACGTGAGTGGCAGGGGAATGCGAGCATGTCCCCGGAAGACATGGCTCTGGAAGCTGCCTGGAGGGGTGGTGGCATATCGTACCTAATATCTAGATGAACACACTGAGGCCCAGAGAGGCTAGGCAGTTTATCGGGAGTCACACAGCAAGCAGGTGGCAGAGTCTCTGTCGTGGGTCTCTAGCTGATGTGACTTACAGTGCCCACAGGGCTAGGGAATGTGGAGAGGGAGGACTGGCTGGGGGACACCCTTGAAAATAATTTTTGGCTGAACGTTTTCAAAAGAAGTTTATATCCTTAGATGCATAAAACTTAGATTCCTTCCCCCTTACCCCCCCTCTCCCCCCCCCGCCACAACCAGTAATTGTGGTTGGAAACTGCGGTTAACACCAGGCCATTAAAGGGCCTTGGGCTGGAAAAGCTGGAAGCTGTTGGTCCTCTGTCCTCATTGGGTCCTTCAGGGACTTTCCTGGAAGAGGCTGAGGGCTTGTTCTGTTGCCATATTTTGAGAGAGACTTGGGTGTCCGGGGGAAGAGGGTCAGGAAGGGGCCCTGAAACCCTACCGGCCCCACGGGCACAATGAAGGCGCGGGTGCTGGGAGCCCCGAGACCAGGGAGGCCGAAGGGGCATCGGGCCCCTCTCCTGGGGAGTCAGAAAGCCTTGTCTTGCATTGAATCTGCCCACGGTGCTCCCCGGCCTCTGGGCCCCTCCAGGACGCAGGAAGTAGGACAGGATGATCTAGGAATGAAATATTTTCCACACGGAGCAGTTTGTCAGGGACCGAGCAGATGGGCCTTCCGTGTAAGGAAACCTGAGGGTGGGAATGATGCATTTGGCCTGCTGGCTTGGGGCCTGACAGAAGAATTGTAATCATAATAAATTACTGTGTCCGTGATGAGGGGAGGAAAGGAGATGCTATATAAGAGGGACTTGATCTATAGCCTCACCACTGGGGATGACAAAACGAGGTCTGGGCCCTGAGGGCAGTGCTGGAGACTTGTCCAGTCTTGCTCCGTGACCTTGGGCCTCTGTTTCCTTATCAGGATATGTGGGGATGACATAATATTTAACCCCGGGGGTGGCTCAGAACAGTCACCTGCCTGCTATAAAAATCTGCGTGTGCCTCCTGACGCAGCCATGAGCCCAGTGCTCCTCAGATTGACAGTGTTTGAGGGGGAAGCGACCTTAGAGGTCATCCAACACAGGGGTCAGCAAACTGTATCTTTCGGGCTAAATCTAACCCAGCACCTGTTGTTGTCAGTAAAGTTTTATTGAAGCACTGCTCGTTCATTTACAAATTATCTGTGGATGCTTGACACGTCAGCTGCAGAGGTGAGTAGCTGTAACAGAGACTTTGTATGGCCCACAAAGTCTACAATATTTACTATCTGGTCCTTGACATAAAAGCTTTGCTGACTCCTGATCTAATAACACCCTTTAGCTCAGATGTGAAAACGGACTTAGATACACAAACTGAGTGTCGAGGAGGTAGAGAGATTTGCCCCCTACGGGGCCTGCGGTGAGATGGAGGCAGAGCGAGCAGCAGGAACCACGTCTCTTGCGTCCTCTTCTGGTGCTCCCTCCCACGCATCCCACCACCCTGCCTTTCCTGGAGGCATTTCTTTTGTAAAGAGGATCGGACACCAGATCACCAGCTTTGGGAGGCTGTGTCTTCTTCATTGTTGGAATCAGCACACCAGCCTTTTGCGTCTTGGGCTTTGTTTGAAATGGCCCTGTGTGGAGGTAGAACCACCACTAGTAATAATACTTTTATTAATAAGCGCTGACTGTGCCCAAGGCACTGGGCTAAGCACTTACATTGTTTAATGCATTGATTTCTCGCAGCAGCCCCAGGAGGTGGAATCACTGGAAATGTAGCTACAGAGAGTGGGTGACTCCAAGTCACCGAGTTACAAAGCAGTGGAGGTGGATTCATGGCCCAAGCCTGTGTCCTGAACCACCTCACGGTGCTGTGGGATCACCAGTGTGGAGGTTGTTCCCAGAGACAAGTTGAGGGAGGGGACCATCCAGGACCAAAGTAACTCCGAAGTAGAAGGCCTACTCGACAGAAGTTTCCCTCACTCAGGAGATGCCCCAGGTTGCATGATCAGCCAGGCTCCTCTTCTCTTGTTGCCCTGCCATCATCAATATCTGCTTCCTGCTACCACTTCTGGATGCTAGCCAGGGAGGAAGAAAGATATGTAGAAGGCTCACACCTTCCCTTAAGGGGAATGACCCAGAAGTTGCACAAATCACTTCTCACATCCCATTGGACAGAACATAATCACATGACCATACTAGCTGCAAGGGAGGCTGGGAAATGTAGTCTTCACATGGATGGCCCAGTTCCCATTCCAGGGTTGTAATTGCTCACAAAAGGGAGAGTGTATATTGTGGTACAATGGGCTGTCTCTGCCACAAATGGGTAACCACTTCAGTGGGAGTGGGGTGGGCCTGCTGTGGGGTCAGGTGAGATGGAGTGGACTCTGGCTGCGGAGGTTGCCTGACTTGGTCTCCATCTGTAACCCTGGCAGGTACAACTGCAAGGAGGAGTTCCAGATCCATGATGAGTTGCTCAAGGCCCATTACACGCTGGGCAGGCTCTCGGATGCTACCCCTGAGCACTACCTGGTGCAGGTGAGGTCAGGTCCTACCCTCTCCTCCCTCTTCCAGCTTCTCTCTGCCTCTCCTGTCCTTCTTTAGGTTCTCTCCTTAATCTCTTCTGCCTCCCCACTGTCCCCTTCTCTGTTTCTTTGCCTCATTCCACCTTCCAGGGTCCCAATCCCACTTCCTCTGACCATTTGTTTTCTGGGGCCCATTCGTCCCGCCCTGTGGAGCCCCTGCTCTTCTCTCTCCATCCATCCCCTGCCTGGCCCCAGCATGCCCACACCCCCTCCGTTGGAGCACCAGGGAGACTGTAGATGAGGACAAAAGGTCCCTAGGCCCAGGACTGCTTCCCCTAGGGTGGGCATCTCCCTCCCCTTCTCTTTCGAAGTTTCCGAACTTCTCTGGCTTAGCTGTTGGTTTTTGTGTGTGTTGTTTTTGCCTTAAATATCCCCTAGAAAGTAAAGTCACAAGGACAGATGACTTCATCTACCTTGTTCACTGCTGTAGCCCCAGCCTCAGAACAGTGTAGGTCCTCAGTCAAGGGTCAACGAATGAAGGACAGAATGAGAAATCATGACAACGGTTGGCTGAAAGAGTAGCTGAGGATTGCTGGCATCTGGAAGAACTGGTCCTACCTATCAGTCAGCAGTGCAGGTGTGGGGCAAGGGGGTAGATGTGGTGACCTCAGGGTTCCTTTTTGCCCAGGAATGAGCCCTTCTAGTTCCCCCTGTTCTCCCTTGATGTCCAGTACCCTTTCCCTCTTTCCTCTATAGTCATGGCATTCATTCACTCCAGCTGGGGAGGGGAGAGACCTGCCCTTCCTCAGAACTGCAGGCCCGAGGAAAGGGCCAGGACAGCCTTCCTCTAGTGGATTCCTGTGGCCCCGCTGTGACTCCCTACTCTGGCCTCTTCTCCAGACCCTTCCTCCGCCTCCCAGGGAGCTGTGGTCCACCCTAGAGCCAGCTCTAGTTTCCTGCTCCTGCAGTGCCTCTTCATGCTCTCCTTCTCCAAGGCCGGCTCCGATGCCAACATCTGCATGAAACCTTTTCAGATTCCCACTCAAGAGGAGCTGTGTTTTCTTTCCTCTTACTCCGTGACCCCCTTCCCGGGATCACAGATGGTCACGTATTTCGTCTGTTTTTTTCTGTGAGCCTGCAGACAACTTGAGGACCGTGTCCCCTCCCCATCCCCCCGATTCCCCACCCCCTGGGGCCTGGGACAGAGCCCTGCCGGTAGAAGATGCCCCCGAGTCATCTCAGTGTCCCCCTCTGGCTCTTCCACTGCCAGGGACGCTACTTCCTGGTGCGGGATGTTGCTGAGAAGATGGACCTGCTGGGCACCCTGCGGAGCTGTGGGGCCCCCAACTTCCGGCAAGTGCGGGGCGGGCTCACCGTGTTTGGCATGGGACAGCCCAGCCTCTCGGGTTTCAGGCAGGTCCTCCAGAAACTCCAGAAGGACGGACACAAGGTAAGCATGGTCCATTTTCAGGCAGGGGCTAGCCCCCCAAATCTGGGGAACGGGGCTCCCGGGAGAGGCAACGTCAGAGGCTTTGGAGGGTCCTGGCCACATGATGGGGAGGGCGCTGGCGACCTGGACCAGGCCCTACCAGGCCTTGAGCACCATGACGGTCTTTGTGGTCAGCATGGGTGGAAATTCTGAGCAAATGTGTATTGCATTGTCCTGTGAGGACATTGCAGCCTCGAGGTCAGAAGCCCCTATACACCCCACTCTGAGAGCCTCGGAGGAAGTGAGGAGGGTGACAGGGTGACAGGAGGGGCCAGGTCATAACGAGAGAGTCACAGGATGATGATCACAGCTAACACATAGCCTCATGTCAACCCAAAAGGGCAGGGACGTTATCCTCCCATTTTGTAGAGGGGGAAACTGAGATCCAGAGAGGATAAGTGACCCAGCTCGTAAGTGGTGTCTCAGGACCCAAACCCAGACATATCTGGAATTCTAAGAGCCTACTTTTTTTTATTTTTTGTTAATCCTCACCCAAGGATCCCATTGATTTTTTAGAGAGAGTGGAAGAAGGGAGGGAGGGAGAGAGAGAAACATGCCATGAGAGAGACACATCAATTGGTTGCTTCTGAACTCGCCCAACCAGGGCCAGGAATTGAACCTGTAACCCAGGTATGTGCCCTTGACCAGGAATCAAACCCGCAACCCTTTGGTGTGTGGGCTGATGCTCTAACCATTGAACCACCGACCAGGGCTCTAAGTGCCTGCTTTTAATGACTCTTCTCGCCTGCCTGCTGTCGAGGCGGGGAGGCGGGGTTTTGTCTCCAGAACAGAGGCTGAGGGTCCACCGTGATTTCAGGTTCTTCGACATGGGGTGTCTGATTTGACTTGGGGTGTAGATGGAGAGTTTTTGAGTGGGATGGGTGTTAGTTGTGGTCAGATCCCACCTTCTCAGCTTGACCGCCAGTTCCTCAGGGTGGGGTCTCCCCACTATCTCCCTCCCGTCTGTACAATGCACAGTGAATGAATGGTTGCATTGGGGGTGAGGGCATTCATTTCTTCAACTGATGTTATCAAGCACTTGATTGATCCAGGGCTCTGTGCTAGGAGTTGCAGAGGCCAGGATGTGAGTCTACCTGTGAGGAACCTGTAACCCACTAAAGGAGAAAAGATGTGCTCGTTGACGATGTTACTACAAAGGGGAATTAACATTAGGACGTTCAGAGGGAGGACTACTGGCCCTGAGAGGAGGGAGGGTCGGGAGCAGGTGGCATTTGGTCTGAGCTTTGCTTCCTGGGTGGGATTCAGGTGTCAGGGACACAGCGGGGCGCAGAGCCCTTGAAGAGGGGAACGGCCTGCTCAGAGGCCTGGCGGGGGGCAGTGGATCGGGCGTCCCTGCCCGACTGGGGTGACTTCCGTCCCCGGGCTCCCGGCAGGAGTGCATCGTCTTCTG
Source organism: Eptesicus fuscus (assembly GCF_027574615.1). Classification (NCBI taxonomy): domain Eukaryota; kingdom Metazoa; phylum Chordata; class Mammalia; order Chiroptera; family Vespertilionidae; genus Eptesicus; species Eptesicus fuscus. The sequence goes on along the minus strand of NC_072489.1, from coordinate 19,044,348 downwards.
CGTGCGGGAGGAGCCCGTGCTGTTCCTGCGAGCGGAGGGGGACTTTGTGCCCTACACACCTCGAGACAAGAAGAGCCTCCACGAGAACCTCCAGGGCTTGGGGTCTGGGGTCCAGGCGGAGAGCTTGGAGCTGGCCATCCGGAAAGAGGTGAGAGCCACTGGTGTGGGCGGGGCCCCTCCCTGGTAGGCCTTGGGCAGCGGAGATGAGACCCCAGACCACAGCTCAGCGCTGCTCTCACGGGCTCATACTTGCCCATCTTCCTGCCCTGCTTGGGCCAGTGGCTGGCTCCAGGGCCGGCTCGCGGGCAGCCAGAGGAAGGACCTCCTATTCCCGGCGCTGTTCGCCCCTGCCCCTTTCCCTCACTCCTTCTCTCCCCACACGCAGCATCCCTTTTAGAAAAAGGTCTGGTGGGGCGAAAGCACTCGGCTAGGAGCCTGAGACTGTGTTCAGCCCCCTGAGCTCTGAGCCCTGGGGTGGGGTCACGTCTCTCCTGTTGGTTTCTGAGGTTCCGCTGTCCACCCTCTACAAGGTTTGTCAAGGCCTCAGAGGCTGTTGACAGGGGTATGGGGGTCACAGTTCCCCCCAAGACTTCCACAGGCAGAAGCCTAGTCCGGAGTGGCCGCTGGTGGTCTCCCATCTCCCTTTCAGGCCTCCTCTCTAGCCCCAGCTGACCAAGTCTGGCCCTGTCCTTCAGTCTGGTGGCTTAGCTAACTCCTGCTGCCCGCTGGGCAGAGCCCTTCCCCTGACCCCAGGGCCTGGGTAGCTGCCCGTGGGACACGCAGGTCATAGAGGGCACCCTGGCATGGAGCTCCCTCTGGGTGGCCTGAACATCCGTCATGGCCCCGTGGCCCCCACTCCTCCATGCAGATTCACGACTTCGCCCAGCTGAGCGAGAACACGTACCACGTGTACCACAACGTCGAGGACCTGCGGGGGGAGCCCCACGCTGTGGCCATCCGGGGTGAGGATGATGTGCACGTGACCGAGGGGGTGTACAAGCGGCCCTTATTCCTGCAGCCCACCTACAGGTACCGAGGGCCAGCCCTGCACAGGGCCCTGGGGCTGGGCACGCTGATCTGGGTCTGCTCTCCAGCTGTGGCCTCAGCCTCACCAGCTGCAGGTGGGGCTGAATGGAATGCAGGGGTGGGGGATGCCCAGGGTGTGTGGCCTGCCTGATGGGCTACTCCCCCCTCACCTGGCAGGTACCACCGCCTGCCCCTGCCAGAGCAAGGGGCTCCCCTGGAAACCCAGTTTGATGCCTTTGTCAGTGTCATCCGGGTAAGTGGGGTGGAGGGGTGTTGGGGGCACAGAGTTGGGGAGCAAGGAAGGGCCCAGAGAGTGGGTCTGTGCAGAGGCCCTGTCTCCATGGAGATGCTCAGGGGAGGCGTGGCCTCTGAGTTGTGGGTGGTGTCCAGTATGATGGGTATGTGTGCATGTGTGTGGGGGTTGTGTGCATCTGTGTGCCTGTGTGGGTGTGTATTTGTACATGCTCGGATGGCACGGCCCAGCACTGGCTGTCTGGAGGGCTGGCTTTGGCTGTGACGAGGCTGCTAACTTGCTGTGTGACCTTGGACAAATCTGCTAACCTCTCTAGACCTCAAGTTCCTCACTTCTTTACTGGAGCTAAACATTCTCACCCTCTAGACTCTTCTGATACTTCCTGAGTCCTGGTGGTGATTCTCTCCCAACCCCTTCGGGGTCCCCTTACTTAACCCGCATCTCACAGGGGTGTTAGGTGTGGCCCTGCCCCGGAGTGGGTCTCAGTTCCAGAGCCAGTGCCCTGGTCCCCCCTGGGTCTGGGAAGGAGGCAGAGCCTGTGCTCCCGGGGCGGGTGGAGCAGATCGGGCCTTGGGGTTTGGCAAAAGGGGCCGAGCTTCCTGTCTGCCCGCCACTTGCTGCAGACTGGGGTGGGGGTGGGCCAGTGTCAGGACCCCTTGTCCCTTCTAGCTCCTCAGCCGAGGGGTGTCTGGGTCGTGCTGTGACATGACATCCACGGTCCTTCCCCAGGAGACCCCCAGCCTGCTGCTGCTCCGAGACGCCCACGGGCCTCCCCCTGCCCTCCTCTTCAGCTGCCAGACAGGTGTGGGCAGGACCAACCTGGGCATGGTCCTGGGGACCCTCGTCCTGTTCCACCAGAGTGGGACTGCCTCCAGGCCTGAGTGAGTGGTGTGGGCAGGGCCCCAGGGACGTGTCGGGGGCTCAGAGCCAGAGCTGGAAACGGGTAGCTGGGGCTCGTGTCCCGGTTTGCCGCAGACTTGCAGGTGACCTGGAGAAAGTCACGACTTTTCTGGGCCTCAGTTTCCCCAGTGGGGAAAATGCCCTTTTCTTCCCCCCCCCCCCCCAACTTGAAAGGAGGACTTCAAGCCTGGAGCCTGGTGCCTCTCAGCGGCCATGCAAATGGGAGGGTCCCAGCAGGGCCATCCTGTGGCCCTGAGGATGCTCCCGCCCCTTCCTGTCAGGGCTGCCCCTGCGAAGACCAAGCTTCTGCCCATGGAGCAGCTCCAGGTGATCCAGAGCTTCCTCCACGCGGTGCCCCAGGGCAGGAAGATGGTGGAGGAGGTGAGCAAGGGGCCGGGCAGGGGCAGTGCAGGGAGCATTCACACCCTCACGGGTGGGGTCCCTTCCCCCCCGGGGACCCCCTGCTCTCATTCCTGGCTAATCATCCTCTTTACCTCCTTCTCTTCGGTCTGCCACCCTCTTCCCTTGGCCCTGCGCCCTCCCTGCTGCTGCCCCTGGCCCCTGCCCTGGTCCCTGGCACCAGGTGGACAGAGCCATCACGGCCTGTGCTGAGCTGCACGACCTGAAGGAAGCAGTCCTAAAACACCAGAGGAAGCTGGACCGTGTCCGGCCCGAGAGCCCGGCCCAGGTGAGGCGTGGAGAAGGGAGAGCTGCCGCCTTCCGGGAACCCGCAGCCTCACTTGTTAGGCCCGTGGGCCGGCTTCGTTCACACGGACGGACGTGTCCCGGCTGCTGCATCTCCCAGGAGAAGAGCGGTTTGCAGAGGAAGGGGTTGGGGGCGGGGTGTGCAGGAAGGACGGAAGGAAGAGGGAAGTTTACTTTCCCTGACCAGGTCCCCTCGCTGCAGGATAAACAGGATGGAGGAAGGGGCTGCCGGCGGGGTGCTGCAGCCTCTGGATCCAGATACTTCCCAGAATGCTCGTGGCTCTCCCCCAAATAAAACCTGGGCCTTCCTTGAGGACGGCCGGGGCTGGGTCCAGCCTGCCGCCACTGGGGGCGTGAGGCTCTGGCTGTCTCAGCCGGCCGGTCCCCTCTCTGGGGAGAGGGCGCTGGGCAGTGTTTGCAAACAGTGCGTGGAACGAATCTGAAGCTGCGGAGCTTTTTCCTTCTTTAACACGTTACAGACATCTTTAAAAAGCAGCATTATGTGATGGAAAATTGAGAAATTAGAGAAGGAAACTCTAATAATCCCAGCAGAGCCGCTGCGAGCACGTTGGGCCGGATTCTTTCCTCTTTCACGTTGATCATGTTCCCGTGTAGGTTGCCCCAGCACGCGGTTTGCATCCTGCGTGTTTTGTTTGTCTTTCCCCTGCTCATACCTGCTCGTTGTCACTGAGGATTTTCTGGGCTGCGTGGCTTAAGCTCCTTGCGTGGTGCAGCATCGTTGGGCTGACAGGTTAAGAGCATGGTGGCCCAGGGTCCGGTCCTGGCCCTGCCACACACAGGCGTGTGGGTGTGGGCTAGGGGCCACCGATGATAATGACCCACGAGGCTGCTGTGAAGAGCAGGTCAGATGAGACCCATAAAGCACTCAGCAGGGGACCTGACCCAGGCAGGTGTTCCCGGCAGTCACCGGCCACGATTCATCACAGGCCCCTTCTCGTCACACAGTTGAGTCACGTCTCATTCCTTATCCTTGTCAACGCTGTTGTGCCAAGCAGCTTTGTGACAACGCGCTTCCATGCATGTAGGATTTTTCTCCCTTAGTCTGGAGTAGGTGCCGGGACACGGTGGCCCCGGGCCAGACCCAGCCCACCACCTGCTTCGGTAAATGCGTTTTTCTGGGGCTGGTCTCGCCCACTCGTTCTGCGCTGCGTCTGGCTGTTCCGCTACAGCGGTGGCGCTGAACAGAGACCGTCAGCCTGCAAACCGAGAATCCTTACTGCTTGGCCTTTTATAGAAGCAGTCGTTCGTTGACCTCTATCCTGGATTCCCAAAGATGGAATTCAACTTCATCCAAGGGCCTGGCCTTTCTCTCGGGCCTGTCCCCGTCTCCCTTGCCCTCCGAGGCCGGTGCTGACCCAGCAGAACCTGATAGCTGAAGGCGAGAGAAGGACCCTAGGGAGTCACGCCCGCTGACAGCCCCCACCCAGCGTGCTGGGCTGGGGTTAGGACACTGGTTTGGGGACCCAGCTCTGTGACGTTGACTAAGACCCTTCATTTCTCTGAGCCTCAGTTTCCCCTCTCTACGTAGGGGTAGTGATTGTGGCCCCTTGGAGCACTGTCATGAGGGCCTTTCCGCTTTCTTGTAGGGAGGGTCCCAGGCGCAGGGAGGTGAGGGCCTCTGGATCAGGGGAGATGCTATACACTTGCTTGGGGATTTCTGAGGCTGAACTCCTGCCCTTCCTGGGTGGGGCTGTGGGGCCAGAGCAGCCTCATCTTTACCTCCCCAACCTCCCTCCTGTCCCCTTCTCTCAGGGCAGCAGCAGCCAGCAGGGCGTCCGGCAGAGGGCCCTGCAGAGCCTGGAGCGGTACTTCTACCTGATCCTGTTTAACTACTATCTGCACGAGCAGGTGGGGCCCGGGATGAGAGGACCCTGCCCTTCTCCGGGCCCCTCCAGCCTCCCACCAGTGACAGGCATGGGGTCAACGAGGACCCCTGTGGAATTAGGGAGGAGAGTTGGGGGCACATATGTTGGTTCCAGAGGAAGGCAGGTGTGGGGGATGCAAGGGGAGACCCAGATGGGGATGGTCCCTGAGAAAAGGGAGGACCCACCTCTCACCCTGGGCCCCGTCTGGGTACCCTTAGCCAGGGCTTTGGGGCCCAGAAAGATCTTGCCTTGGACATCCTGGTCTTTGCTCCCCACCCTCTCATCCATGCCCTGGGCCATCATGGGTGTTTCCTGGGACTCCCCCACCCTGGGGCAGGCAGGGAGAGCTCAGGGTGGCCCTGGGCCCCTGAACTCCCGTCTCTCTTTGCCTTGGGCTGCAGTACCTGCTGGCCTTTGCCCTCAGTTTCAGCCGCTGGCTGTGTGCCCACCCTGAGCTGTACCGCCTGCCTGTGACACTGAGCTCAGCGGGGCCCGTGGCCCCTGGGGACCTCATCGCCAAGGGCTCCCTGGTGAGTGTGGCTGTCTGCCTGGGGAAGTGGGATGTGTGGGGGCTGGCCTGTGATTCCTGCGGGGTTCAGGGAAGCAGCACCCTCATAGAGGCAAAGGGGCGACAGCCTGTGGGTGTGGAATCTTCTTGTGAGTGTGATGGGGTCATACTCCGCTTTCTGGCCCCTCTCCTCCGTCTCACACCGAGTGGTCTGGGCAGGGGGTCGGGAGACCTAGTTCTAGAGTCTTTGCCACCAGCCTCGGCGTCCTCATCTGGAGAGTGGGCACTGCCAGTCCCCTTGCCAGGGCAGCGACGAAGCTCTGAGTGTGAAGTGCTGTCCCCCCTCCCGCTGCCCCCCGGGGCTGGTTCCGAGCCTCTCAGTGGCTGCTGTGAGTACCAGGCTTGCTGCTCTCCCTACAGAGGGCGGACGATCTCGTCTCCCCAGACGCACTCAGCACCATCAAAGAGATGGACGTGGCCAACTTCCGGCGCGTCTCCCGAATGCCCATCTACGGCACAGCCCAGCCCAGTGCCAAGGTGACCACCCCGGCTGGCCTGGGTCCGTTTGTGGGGTGGCGGGAGGGGAGGGTGAGCCCTTCTGCTGACCTCCCTCCTGTCCCTGCAGGCCCTGGGGAGTATCCTGGCCTACCTGACTGATGCCAAGAGGAAGCTGCAGCAGGTCGTTTGGGTCAACCTGAGGGAGGAGGCAGTGCTGGAGTGTGACGGGCACACCCACAGCCTGCGGTGGCCTGGGCCCCCCATGACCACTGAGCAATTGGAGGTGAGGCCCTTCTGCCTTCTGCACACCTCTAGCTTGGAGGCCTTCCGGGGAATTGGCCTGGGAGGGTCCTTAGAAGGTCCCATGCGCCTGTTGTACAGAGGGAGAAACCGAGGCCCCCAAGTGTCAGGGAGTGGATGATTCAGGATTCCTGCCATGGCCACCTGCCTGGCCCCGGGTCTGGTTTATGATCCCTGAGGCTCAGGAAGGGCAGGCCTGGGTCCGGGCAGCCATGGGTCCGGAAGCCGGGACTGTCCTGGCCATAGCAGACTCTGGTCTTGCAGGTGTGGCCTGGAGGCTGCCTCAGTGGCCTGTGTGACCTCTATCCCACCCTCCCTAGGACCTGGAGACCCAGCTGAAGGCCCACCTGAGCGCGCCTCCCGCAGGCGCGGAGGGCCCACGGACCCACAGGTTCCAGACGTGCCTCACCATGCAGGAGGTCTTCAGCCAGCACCGCGGGGCCTGCCCCGGCCTCACCTACCACCGCATCCCCGTGCCGGACTTCTGTGCCCCCCGCGAGGAGGTGAGGGGCCAGGCAGGCAAGGCCGCTTCCCCTCTGGCCTGGGCCTTGGCTATGGCCACGGCTCTGCTGAGGGACTGGGAGCTCGCGCCACAGGGTTTTAGATTTGGCTCAGGTGGTTTATTCACATCCCTTGCAAGCTTGGCATTTGCATGCACGTGTGTGTGTACATGTGTGTTTATTATATGCTGTAGGTGTGTATGAGGGTGAGCATGTCCGTGGTGTTTGTGGTATATGTGTGTTGGGGGACTGGAGTGGGTGTCATGTGGAGTGGGTATGTGTGTGTGGTGTGTGTATCTTAATGGTGTCCGTGATGGATATCTTACCTTTACTGGGGCAAGTGTGGAGAGTGTGTCTTTGGGGAAATATGTGGTGTGGTGTGTGTCTGGGCTTTGTGGAGGAGGGTGTTGTGGGATGCTGTGTGTCACTGAAGGGGTCTGTGTGCATGTGGCTTCTGTAGATTTGTGACCTGTGTGTCTTCGTGGATGTCTGTGTAGAGTGTCTTTAAGGTAGGTGGATACCTCTGTGTGGTGTATGTGTCCAGCGTGTGTTGTGTGGGGGCCGCTGTGTGCCTGTGATACCTTGTTTGGGTGCCTGTCTGTGTGGGTCTCTGCAGTGTGCGTAGGGGGGCCTGATAGGAGGTGGTGGGGCTTGGGTTTCCTGTCTCCCTTTGCTCTGTGGGTCTGGTTGTCTGTAGTTTGTCGCCCCCTGGTGGCCGTGCTCTGCAATGACCCGCTGAGGTTGGGACCTGGGTTGTTGGGTGCCTCACCGGTGGGCAGCAGAGCAGGGGGTCCATGCGTGGCCTGGGGCGCAGCACATCGGAGTGCGTGCACATGTGCGTGTTCTGCCTGGTGGACGGTGGGCAACAGAAGCCCAGATTTGAGCATGTGTCTGTCGGCTCAAATGTCCGTCCCGGTCCTGGGGTGGGGATTAGGCTGTACACGGGGCTGTTGACACGCTCGTGGTCTTGTGTGTACTGCAGTGAGTCGAGTGTGTGTGTACGGGTTGTGAGCCTGACACAGCCTGGCATAGGGTGAGCACTCCCTTTTGGGGGGAGGTGCCACCCCGGGAGTCTGTGCAGCCAGGAGCACCCACTGACTCAGACCTTGGTCTTCCCACGCAGGATTTTGACCGGCTGTTTGAGGTCCTGCGGGGCGCCCTCACCAAGGACGCGGGCGCCGGCTTCGTGTTCAGCTGCCTCAGCGGCCAGGGCCGGACCACGACGGCCATGGTGGTGGCTGTGCTCGCCTTCTGGCACGTCCGCGTACGTGAGGCCTCGCGTGAGGGCAGCGGTCCGCCCAGGCAGCCTGGGCACTGGGTGCCTGGGGACACCGGCTGTGCCAGGAGGGTGCAGGGGTAGAGCTGATGCCTGGCGTGTCCGCGCATCCTGGGCAGAGGGCAGTGGGGGGCAGGCCCCTGGCAAGGGGCTCGTGGCCTGAGGGAGGAGTGCATCCTGGGAAGGAGTGCTCCCATCCCAGCAGCTGTCCTCCCTCAGGGCTTCCCCGAGGTGGCGGAGGAGGAACTCGTGAGTGTGCCCGATGCCAAGTTCACCAAGGGGGAGTTTGAGGTGAGCACGCCCTGTACGGTCCCCGGGGGACACCTGGGGGAGGGAGAGGGCACGTCTTGCTGGCAGGGCGGGAGGAATTCTCAGAGCTCTTAATGCTGTTTCCTCTTCCACTTCATCACATCAGTGCTTCTCTGTTCCCATTTCACAGATGAGCAAACCAAGGTCTGGGGCAGCTTGGCTCTGGGGCCCTGGCAGATGACCATGGGCGATAAGGGGCCTGGACCCCCCTCATCCTGCCTAACCCTATTGCTGGGCGGCTGTATGCCCTGAGGGAGTCCACTGGCCACCTTCTTGTCTGGGTAGCATTGACACCCCCCTCATAGGACCTGGGACCCAGCTGTGGTGGGCGACCTTGGTGCGGGGCTCTGGCCTGCCCAGCCCCAACCCCATTCCAGTTCAGGACCCTGGATGGACAGCCACTGACCTTCCCCATGTACTGTGCACCCACCACAAGCATGTCGTCTTCCTAGACACCTGGCAAGCAGGTGGCAGTGTCTCCCTCTTACCGGTGGGGGATGTGGAGTTCAGAGCTGGCACGCGGCTGCCTGGTGTGTGCATTGTGGTTGGCTCCTGCCTACCTGGCCGGCCTAGCCACGCGCCCCTCCCTGCTCTCCTGCCACCCTGGCTTCCACGCGGGTCCTCAAACTCGCCAAGCTCTTTCAGCTTCCGGGCCTTTGCATATGCTGTTCCCTCCCCCTGGCCCTCTTCTCTCTTTATTTTCACTGATGATCTTCTTTTTATGTTTTTATTGTGGTAACATAGCATAAAACTTACCATTTTAGCCATTTTTAAGTGCACAGTTCTGTGGCATTAAGTATGTTCTCCTGTTGCACAACTATCACCACCATCCAGAGCTTTTTCATCATCCCGAACAGACGAACCATTCAACAGTCACTCCCCATTCCTCCCTCCCCCCAGTCCCTGGTAACCACTGTTCTGTTTTCTGTCTCTGAATTTGACTCTTCAACGTGCTGCATATGAGTGGAATCATGTATAATACAGCACTTAATAGTAAGCATTTGTCATTTTGTGTCTGTGTGTTCCACTTAGGATAATGTCTTCAAGGTTCATTCATGTTGAGCATGTATTAGACTTTCCTTCCTTCTAAAGGCTAATATTCCACTGGGTGCATATACCGTGTTTTGTTTGTCCACCCACCTTTTGGCTGCTGTGGATAATGCCTCCATGAGCACGGGTGTACCGATATCCGAGTCTGCTGTCAGTTCCGTACGGGGAATTGCTGGGCCGTATGGTAACTGTACGGTTAACTTCTGAGGAACTGCCGTACTGCTTTCCACAGAAGCTACACCCTTCTACATTTCCACTGCAGGACGCAGGGGCTCCAGTGTCTGCACACCCTTGCTGACACTTCACTTCCCGAGGTGTTTGTTTTTATAACACCCACCCTCGCGAGGCTGGAGGGGCATCGCGCTGTCTTTTGGATGAGCATTTCTCTGATGATTACTGATGTTGAGCGTCTTTCATGTGCTGTTTGGCTGTTCGTGTATCTTCGTGGGGTGATGTCTGTCAAGTTCTTCGCCTGTTTTTGATTTGAGTTGTTTCGTTGTTGAGATGTAGGAATTCTTTCTTTTTTTTTTTTTTAAGATATATTTTATTGATTTTTTACAGAGAGGAAGGGAGAGGGATAGAAAGTTAGAAACATCAATGAGAGAGAAACATCGATCAGCTGCTTCCTGCACACCTCCTACTGGGGATGTGCCCGCAACCAAGATACATGCCCTTGACTGGAATCGAACCTGGGACCTTTCAGTCCGCAGGCCGACGCTCTATCCACTGAGCCAAACCAGTCAGGGCGAGATGTAGGAATTCTTTTCATGTTCTTGATATCAATCCCTTATCAGCTATGTGATTTGTAAGTGTTTCCTTCCATTCCGTGGATTGCCTTTTTACACTGTTGATAGTGTCCTTTTTTTTTTTTTTTTTGCAAAAGTTTTAAAATTTAATGTTCAGTTTGCCTATCTTTTCTTTTGTTGCCTCATGCGTACGTTGTCGTATTCAGGAAGTCATTGTCAAACGCAGTGTCATGAAGATTTTCCTCTGTTTTCTTCTAAGAGTTTTATAGTTTTACTCTTATATTTGAGTTTATTCTGAGTTAATGTTTGCATACGGGGAAGGTGGGGGTTCAAGTTCATTCCTTGGCATGTGGACACTCAGTTTTCCCAGCACCATTTGTTGAAAAGAATGTCCTTTCCCCACCGAATGGTCTTGCATCCTGGTCAGAAATCACTTGATCACATCCGTGAGAGTTTATTTCCGAGTCGAATCCTTAGTCTTCATGTCAGTCAGATGTGATACTTAGACCCATTTTTACTCACCCCCAGCATTTTGCTAGGAGCTGTGTGCACTCTCTTATTCACGCTTTACAGCCCCCAAGAGTTAGTGCCCTTGCTACTCTCAGTTGACAGGTGAGAAGACTGAGGCACAGGGAGCTAAGCTCATCACCCCCTAGGCCATATCAGAGAGGTGATGGGGCTGGGGCACAAGCCGGGGAGTGGACCTCAGAGCCTGTGTTCCAAAGTTATTTGACCTGAAGATGCCCCTAACCCCCTGTCCTCACCCATCCCAAGACATTCCCCTGTCTAGACCAGCTTTCTTTGCAATTAGTTTGGGCCTATTGAGCCCACAGTCTGGCAGGGAGCATCACATATAATGTGAAGAGGGCTGGAATAGGCATTGGTTCTGAGGGCTGAGGGTGCAACTGGGGGAGCCCAGGAGGGCTTCGTGGAGGAGGTGACATTAGAGTACATTTTAGAAAGATGAGTGAGTTCGTGGGTGAGGAGGATTAGTGTGCAGAGGAGATCAAGTGTGCAAAAGAGGGAGTCTGGAAAGGACAGGGGCTGTTTAAGGCTGTGATTGGCAAGAATGAAGGAACCGGGGCTGAGGTGGGAGGACCTAGATTGTGAGGACTCTGAAGGGCTACACTAAGTGCTTGACCTTGACCTGAGGCTAGCAGGGAGGCAGAGGAGGTCATGATCATTGGGAGGGGGAAGGAGAAGGGCTTAGTTGTGTGGAGGAGGGAGTGGAGAGGAGAGGCGGGGCCTGAGTGAGGAGAGGAGGGGCTGTGGGACCAGCAGGAGAAGCTCAGTTCTCATGGGTAGGTCTTGGGGCAAGGAAGGCACCAGGTTGAGCGTGGGTTTCTAGCTGGTGGTGTGACAGCCAAGGAGATGAAGAATTCCTGGGGAGGAGCAATTTAGGGGAGAGGCTAGGAGTTCCCTTCACTGAGTTTGAAAAACTGCAGCTTTCTCCCACTTACATTCTCACAGCCTCTCTCTGGCTCCCAGAGAGGAGGCGGGGCTGCCGCCGTGGGATGAGAGGTGATGGAGACCTGGATTGGTGCTGGCTGTGGGGGTGCCTGATAGACAGAGTTGCCAGGGGGATGACGAGGGGGAAGAGCCCTGCCCTACAGAGGGGCCTTCAGAGGCCTCCGTCTCCCTAGGAGTAAAGGGGGGCTTACATCAGATGAGTGGGATCCATGCTGGGTTCCCCATAGTGGGGTGTCCCCGAGATGCCTGTGGCCTCCGCTGGTGGTGGTGACCAGAGCCAGCTGGGCCCCAACATAAGCTCATTGCATGCATCGTCTGCTCTATTCACCCCACCAGCCTGTGCACACAGCTTTCTGTTTTGTAGATAAGAGTTTGGAGAGGTTGTTTTTTTTAAAAAAAAACAAGGTTTCTACCGCTTAGGAAAGCAAGCACCTTGGAGCCCTGGCCTCAGAGGTATCAGGAGCCCTTGTCCCAGCCCCACCTGAGAACTGGGGTCCGGGCCTGGGCCTCGCGGCCCGGTGGCCCTGGTGTGGGTGAGCCTGTTGCTGAGGGTGAGGCCCCCCGGCCCCTTGGCCTTCTCTCGGCTCAGCCCCCTCCTCTGCGCAGGTGGTGATGAAGGTGGTGCAGCTGCTGCCCGACGGGCACCGTGTGAAGAAGGAGGTGGACGCGGCGCTGGACGTCGTCAGCGAGACCATGACGCCCATGCACTACCACCTGCGGGAAATCATCATCTGCACCTGCCGCCAGGTGAGCCCGCCTTCCCCCGTGCGGCCCGGGATGTGGCCGCTGCGGGCGGGAGGCGGCTCGGCGTCCCTGGGGACCCTCGTGGGCTCTGGGCCACACCTCCACCTGCTGGAAACGGAGGTGACCCCTGAAATGGAAACACGCCCGGCCCCAACAGCCCCCCGTTTGATTCTGGAGCACGTGGTGGGGTGTGTGCAGGGGAGCAGGTCAGAGGGTTCAACAGCTGCTGCCGCCCTGGGCCCGGCAAGCATGTGGCCAACCAGAACGGAACCCTGCGAGGCTCCCTGTGGTGCCAGACATCAGCCCTTCCGCTCCTGTCAGGGGGCCCCGAGGCAGACGGGCCATTCTGTGGTCCTGGGGGCGGCTGATTGATAACCGGCAGGGCAGCAGTTAACCGCTGACACTGGAGGGACTGGGCATTAAATCAGAAGGTTTCTATAAAGGTCCAGATACATGTAAACATTCAGATTTTCAGCCTATTTAGAAAAATGGTGTCCTCTTGGTGGCCATGGTCCCCAGTGCACTGTCACATGGTCCTCCCGGCCCAGTCATGTGACCCCCCGGGCAGCCCTGGGCGTTGGACTTTGTGGCCCCTGGACTCTGTGTGGAGCACACGGAGCGGCCTATTCCGTGCTCCTCTGGTCCCATCAGTTTGGTTGGCTGCTGGGGCAGAGGAGGTGCTGGGTCAGGAAGGGGCAGCGGTGGGGGCACCGGAGGCTTCAGGAAGACGCTGCCTGAAGTGAGTGGGCATCTCCTTGGGTGCCAGCCTTGTGCTGTCTGCTGCTGGCCAGCAGTCCCCAAGGGCAGCGTCTGCCTGTGGCCCCTGCGAGAAGGGGGCTGCTCCAAGCCAGCGTCATGCCCTGCCTGCACCGGGCACACCTTGGTGAAATGGCTGAGCCATGCCAACCTTTGCTCAGGGTCATGGGTGGGTGCTTGGCTGGGGCAGGCGATGCTCAAGGTCAGAGGTCAGTTGGAAGAGCTGCCAGATGTGGGTGGAGAAGGTGGCTAAGGAGTGTCAGAAAATGGACTTTCCTGACCTTTGGACGACGGGGACTAGTTTCCCCCAAGGCCCCAGCTAGATTGCATCTCTCTCTGTTTCTTTGGGGCCTTCATAGGGGTATGGACGCGGCCACTGGGTGGCAGCCGTGCGCTAAGAGACTGAGCTCCTCTGGCTTTCGAAGGACACGGAGGGGGCCGAGCACCAGAGCCTCCGGTTCTCTCTGTAGCTGGAAGCTCAAGGAGTTGGAAGGGAAGCCTAGCCCTGCTTCAAAGCATCAGAGGCCCCCTCCCCACACCCCTTCCTTAAGCATTCTAGGTATCCCACCCCACCCCACCTCCAAAGGGGATCACCCTCTCCTCCTCTGAGCTCTGCAGCCATGGATGTCCATTGCGAGGCACAGAGGGTGGAGCAGGGAGCACTAAGGGGAGAGAGGAGAGGGCCCACAGAGCTGACCTGGAACAATCCCAGCGTCATGAGAGCCGGGGAAGGCCCTTCTGGCAGGAGGGGCTCGTGGGCAGAAGCCAGGAGGCTGAACGGCGCGAAGTAAGAGTGGAGGCAGTGGAGGTGCTTTGGAGCCTGTGGACACTGTTGTGTCGGACGCTCTCAGAGATGATGTTGGATGGGTACGGTGGCTCTAACTCTGTTGGCAATAGAGAGGGAAGGGTGGTGTGGTTAGGGCGATGGTTAGCAGTGTACGCCCCTGCTGCCTTTGGATTGTGGAGTGTTTCAGGGAGGAGGCAGGAGGAAGAGCCAGTGGACGGCCCTCCCCACTCCCCCCCACGCCCACCAGCCCCCTATTCCAAAGGCCAGGATGGTGCTGACCTTGGCCATGGGAGGATGGTGGTGGTCGTGGCTGTGGGTGGTGATACAGAAGCGCGATGTAGCGTTATTTCTCAGTGCGGCCACCAGGCGGCCCCAGCGAGCTGAATTTGCGCCAAACTCAAGGGGCTGAAGAAGGCAGACACCTAATGCAGTCCTCACCTGGCTGCGTAGTAGATTCACCTGGGAGCTTTAAAAAATACCCTTCACTGAACTCCATCCCCAGAGAGTCTGATTTAGTTGGTCTGATTGGGGGCCAGATCTTTTACAAAATATTTCCCTTGGGGATTCCAGTGTATGGGCAAGGTCAAGGACACGAGATCCTCCAAGCAGGGGTCCCCTGCTTCAGAGAACGCCAGGGTCGCCTGGGGGCGTGTTTAAAAGCGTGTCGCTGTACCCCGCCGGGTCTTTGGTTCTGTGGGGCTGCATGTCCAGCGGGCTCCTACAGGATGCTGGTGCTCCCGGGCAGGCAGGGAAGCAGCTGGGATTTTTACTGCGTTGAACGGGCAAACCAGTTTGGGGAGTGTTGCCATCTGAACAACAGTCACTTTTCTGATTCATGAACGTGAGGTTTCCCCCACTTATTTAGGTATTCTTTAATCGCCGACAGGTTTTATAGCTCTCAGAGGGTAAGCTTTACACCTCTTTTGTTAAATTTACTCCTACTTTATTGTACTTATGCTATTGCGAATAGAATTGATTTTCCTTATTTCATGTGTTAGTATGTTCATTGCTATGGTACAGAAATACAGTTGATATCTGTATATTGGTCTATCTTGCAACCTTGCTAAACTTGTTTCTTAGTTCTAATTCTTGTTTGTTTTAGTGAATTCCTTAGAATTTTCTATACACGAGATCGTGTCATCTACAAATGTGGTTTTACTACTTTCTTTCCAATATGGGTGCCATTTATTTATTTTTTTAAATATGTTTTTCTTGATGTTTAAGAAAGAGGAAGGGAGAGAAGGAGAGAGAGAGAAAAGAAAACATCAATGTGAGAGAAAAACATCTGTTGGCTGCCTCCTACACAACCCCTCCTGGGGGATCAAGCCCACAACCCGGGCATGTGCCCTGACTGGGAACCCAGCGGTGACCTTTTGGTACATGGGTTGATGCTCACTTAACTGAGCCACATTGGCCAGGGCTGGGTGCCTTTTACTTCATTTTCTTGTCTAACTGCCCTGGCAAGATCGCCCAGCACATGTTGAGCAGAAGTAGCGAGAGCAGACACCCTCTTTTTGTCCCTGATCTTCGGGAGAAAGCTTTTAGTCTGTCACTCTTAAGTATGATGCTACCTGTGGGTTTCTCTTAGACACCCATCCGTAGTCTGAGTCTTTTCAGTCCTCACTGGAGGACATGTTTTAGTGATTTTTAGAGAGAGAGGGAGAGAGGGAAACATCGATGTGAGAGAAACATCAGTTGACTGCCTCTCGTGTGCTCCCTGACCAGGAATTGAACCCACGACCTTTTGGTGCGTGGATGGTGCTCCCACCAACGGAACCACCTGGCCAGGGCTTGAGCGTGTGTTTTTTCATGAGTAGATGTAAAATATTTTAAATATACTTTTCTATGTCTCTTGAGATGATGATATGATTTTTGCCCTTTATTCTATTGCTATAGTGTATTGTGTTAGTTGATGTTTGGATTTTAAACCAACCTAGCATTCCTGGGATAAATCCTACTTGGTCATAGTAAGTGATCTTTATATATTTTCTGCATTTGGTTTGTTGCAGAGTTTTTGCATCGGACTCATGAGAGATATTGACCTGTAGTTTTTTCTTTTTTTCTTATAATGTCTTTGTTCGGTTGGTGTTAGGATGGTACTGGCCTCGTGGCATATCACCCTCTCACTTTCCCAGGTCGGGGACTGAAGCATGGAGAGGATGTGAGGTCATCACAAGCATGTAGTTAGCTTGGGCTGGCATAACGAAGTACCA
This sequence comes from Eptesicus fuscus, assembly GCF_027574615.1. Taxonomy (NCBI): domain Eukaryota; kingdom Metazoa; phylum Chordata; class Mammalia; order Chiroptera; family Vespertilionidae; genus Eptesicus; species Eptesicus fuscus. Next base: position 19,028,421 of record NC_072489.1, on the reverse strand, counting down.
CAGGCTGTGTGGCCGAAACCACAGAATTCTATTTTCTCACGGTTCAGGAGGCTGAAAAGTTCAAGATCAAGGTCCTGGCTGACTCAGTTTCTAGTGAGGACCCCTCCTGGCTTGAGGGCCGCTGCCTTCTCGCTATGCCCTCACGTGGCCTTTCCCAGGCGCGCGTGTGGACAGAAAGAGGCGAAGGGGAGAGGGTGGGGCTCTCTGGGATATCTTCCTTTATGTTTTAAAATATATTTTTATTGATTTTAGAGAGGAAGGGAGAGGGAGAGAGAGAAACATCAGTGAGAGAGAACCATTGATCGGCTGCCTCCTGCACACCCGCCACTGGGGATGGAGCCCGAAACCCGGGAATCAAACCCGTGATCTCTGAGTTCATGGGTTGATGCTCAACCACTGAGCCACACTGGCCAGGCCTGTTCCCTCCATTTTTGCATTTGAGGAAGGGAGACCCTTGGGCATGCCAAGAACACACAGATAGTCGGTGGCAGGAGGAGAGTGAGCCGCCAAACCCCGACCCCCAGAGAGGCCCTCCTCACCTGTCATACTGCCTCCCCGGGAGCGGGTTAGAGTCTGATGGTCAGATCTGGATGGAACGGGCTCACCCAGCGCGTAGTATGTAGTGGGCCCTGGACAGGTCGGCCCACGTGGGTGCCGGGCAGACTGCAGGTTGGAGAGGCCGGAAATGCCAGGGCCCTGGCCACCATTCCCGGGCCCCTTCTATTTCAGGGTTCAGTCCCAGTGGACAAGGAGGCCTTGCCCGCTGCACCACAGCTAATGACAGCCTGGCCTGCCAGGCCCTTTAAAAACAGCTCCACTATTTTTATCGGCAGGAGGTGGCTGGCCTGGCCTCCTCCCCAGGCAGTGCCAACACGGGTGATTTCAAGGAAGCCAGGGTCTCGGTAGGAAGACGGGTCATTCCTCAAATCACAGACTTCGATGGGGCAGGATGTGCCCACGGAACCTTCCGGGGAGTGTCAGGCGTCCCCTATAGCCAGTGGTCTGAATTTAGAGATAATTCTACCCTGCCTTGCCAGGGGGCTCAGAAGGAAGCGCTCGGCCTCTCCACCACGACTACTGTGCAGACCCGACCCTCGGTGGTCGGGGGCGCCGAGAGGACGGCTGGTGTGGCCTGTCCGGGGGCCACGCCGAGCTGGGACGTTTCTTCTCGCCGTTTCATTGGGAGGACTTTACAGTGGCTTTTGCCCGGTGGGACCACGGGTGATTTCCTTTCCTTCTAAGGAAGTGGTTTCACATGGGCCCGGCCTCCGGATGGGGTTTGGGAAGCAGCATCAGGGATGGGGTGGAGCCCTGTGTGCGCAGCCGGTGATCCTGTCCGTGGCGGAGCCAGAGCTGCACTGCGCTGGCCACGGCGTGTGTTTAGGTCAGATCCTTTGTTTTCTGTCCACGGCCTAGTTCTAAACAAGCTTGGTTGATGGTTTAAAGCAATAGGTACCCTGATCTCTCTCCCAGCCCCACCCCAGCAGCATCCCGGGGCCATTCCCAACCTCAGATCCGCCAGGAGCCTTCACTGCCCCTTCGCCTGAGGGTCCGGGCTCGGCCTGGCCCTGGGTGTGCCTCCGTCCTCCCCCTCCGCCGCTGCTCTGAGCTCCTCCCTCTGTCTGTCTGGAGATACCTCACAGGGCACCTTCCTGCCCCCTTCCTCCTAACCCACCTCAAGCATCCCCTGCTCTTGGATGCCCTCCCCAGTCTAGCTGCCTGCCCTGCCTTCATCCCATGACCTGGCCCTCTGGGGTGCTTTGTATCTGTCTCCTGTCCCCCCTCCGGCCTCCCCCCAACCACCACCACTCGCGTCTCTGTGGGCAGGGCCTGGGCGTGTGCCGTCGCGCTGCCTCCTGTTCCATGAACGAATGGACCTGTGGGGCTCTCCATGGTTTCCAGTGCTTCCTCATATCTCATGTGACTGAGCACCCCCACCTCCTGGGGGCGCTGAGAGTTTACATGGCAGAACCAGGCCCAGAGCCCAGCTCATGTCTCCTAGGGAATCCGAGCCCTGGCTGTCCTGGGCCCTGTCCCCGCCCACCTTCCCCCCCTGGCCCATCCCGAGGCCTGTGGATAGTGGGTAAGTCACCGTCCACTCCGCAGCCCGGGATCAGAGACGGCAGAGGCATGAAGGCTGAGTTCTCTGAGGCAGAAGTGGGAGGTGGGGGGCCCCTGTAGCTCCTGGGTTGTAGGACTGTGGCTGAATCATGTCTGGGGCGGGGGTTGGGGGGGAGGGCACCTGGGAACTTTCCTGCAGCAGCTGGAGGCTGACCGGGAGGCTGGAGTGTGTGAGTGTGTGTGTGTGTGTGTGTGTGTGTGTGCGCGTGTGTGAGCTAGGAAAGGCTTCCGGCTGTGGCCCAGTGGCTGGGGGACCTGTTCCATGAACGAATGGACCTGTGGGGCTCTCCATGGTTTCCAGTGCTTCCTCATATATCATGTCTTTCCTGGTCCCGGAGGCCTGGGCTGGCTGTGCCCTCCCACCCGTGTCCCAGGAGCCGAGGGAACGGCCCCTGGAGTGGAGACAGCTGCTGTGGGCCCTGGGTGAGACGGGGGCCGGGTGCAGAGAGGCATGGTGGTGTGTTCAGGGTGGGCAGCACGCCTGTGGTGGGGGAGGGCACAGCAGGAGTGGGCAGAGAGACCCTGCGGGGGAGCTGGGCCTGGCCCGGCCTGCCGCTGAGCCCTGCACGGGGAAGAACCTTGAGAGGCCCCCTGCCTCCTGCATTCATCCCCAGGCGTCTCTGTTAACAGGTCCCACCCCGAAACCTTCATGCGCCCCGAGCTAGGCCATGTGCTCCCTCTGAGCCCCCGAGGGAGGGGAGGGGTCCAGGCTGTGTCCGCAGTCAGGGCCCCGAGAGCTTAGCCTTGCTGACCACTGTCCGGGCCACTGACCAGAGACCTGTGAGGGAGGGGGCCTGAACGGAGCGTTCCCCTGCAGCCTGTCCTTGTCTGGTCGCCCTCAGAACGGGACCGTGGTCATCATTTCAGTGAGGAAGTGGGTGGAGCGAGGCCAGGTGACCTGTCCACACCTCCCCGGCAGGAAGTGGGTTTCGGACGCTCTTGGCCTTGCTGTCTGAATCCCTTCCTCCCATCTCCACCCGGGTGCTGAGGGCAGTTGAGGATGTGAATGTGTGTGTGTGCGTGTGCATGTGGTGTGTGTGTGTGTGTGTGTGTGTGTGTGTGTATGTGAGTATCTGTCTGTATGGTGTGAGTGTACATGGTGTGTGTGAGAGGGTATGAGTGGCTGTGTGGGGGGTGTATGTGGTATGTGTGTATATGTGTATCTGCATGGTGTGTGTGGTATGATATGTGTGGGGTGTGAGTTTGTTGGTGTGTGTGGGATGTGTATGTGTGTGGTATGAGTGAGTGTGTGGGGTGTATGGTGAGCGTGTGGTGTGTGAGTGTGTGGTGTGAGTGTGTGGGGTGTGTATGTGTGTGGTATGAGTGAGTGTGTAGTGTGAGTGTGTTTGGGGGGTGTATGAGTGTGGTGTGAGTGCACGTGTGTTGGGTGGGGAGGACCCTTGCTGACTCCCGCCTGGCGCCCTCTGCAGGTGAAGGCAGCCAAATCGGAGCAGGAGGCCCGGAGGCTGCAGCTGCGGAGCCTGCAGTACCTGGAGCGCTATGTCTACCTGGTGCTCTTCAACGCTTACCTCCACCTGGAGAAGGCGGACTCCTGGCCGAGGCCTTTCAGCACCTGGATGCGGGAGGTGAGAGAGGGGGGAGGCGAGAGGGGGGGGGGCGAAAGAGGGGGGAGGCGAGAGAGGTGGGAGGTGAGGGGGGGAGGTGAGAGAGGCGGGAGGTGAGAAAGGCGGGAGGTGAGGGGGGGAGGTGAGGGGGGGAGGTGAGGGGGGGAGGTGAGAGAGGCGGGAGGTGAGCGAGGCGGGAGGTGAGAGAGGGGGGAGGCGAGAGAGGGGGTAGGTGAAGGGGGGAGGCGAGAGAGGCGGGAGGTGAGGGGGGGAGGTGAGAGAGGCGGGAGGTGAGGGGGGGAGGCGAGAGAGGCGGGAGGTGAGGGGGGGAGGTGAGAGAGGCGGGAGGTGAGAAAGGCGGGAGGTGAGAGAGGGGGAGGTGAGAGAGGGGGAGGTGAGAGAGGCGGGAGGTGAGAGAGGGGGAGGTGAGAGAGGGGGGAGGCGAGAGAGGGGGTAGGTGAGGGGGGGAGGCGAGAGAGGCGGGAGGTGAGGGGGGAGGCGAGAGAGGCAGGAGGTGAGGGGGGGAGGTGAGAGATGGGGGAGGTGAGAGAGGGGGAGGTGAGAGAGGGGGTAGGTGAGGGGGGAGGCGAGAGGGGCGGGAGGTGAGGGGGGGAGGTGAGAGAGGCAGGAGGTGAGGCTGCCTGGAGAGGCCCTGTGGGCGGGAAGCCTTCTCATCTTTATTCTATTTGGCTGAGATTTTGTCTCGTTTGACCTGGGGTCGCCAGCACGGTGTCTGTGCTTGGCAGGCCGGCAGTAAGTCTGACGAGTGAGCGAATGGGTGGCTGAATGCATGAGGAGGCGGGAGGAGACCAGGTGTGGGTCAGGCGGCCCCTGCTCTGGGTGTCCCCAAGGCAGCCTGGCCTGGCCTCTTCATGCCCAGTATGTGCTCAGCCCGCACCCACTCTGCAAAGGGCAAGGGGCACGGTGGCTCAGCCCTGCCACCTGCCGGTGCGACCCTGGGCAAGTTCGTTAATCCCGTTAATCTGCTGCCTCAACATGGAAACGGACACACGTGGCTACTGTGGGCACCACCTCAGAGGGGTGGCGAGGGCTCCCTCTGCCAGGCGCTGGGCGAGCAGGTGACTCACAGGCGACTGTTGCTCTCCCATCTGCGAGGAGCACGGAGCACACGGCGAGTCTGGGGCCCAGGGCTGCCTCCTGCCAGCTCAGCACTCTGGCTGGGGTCCCAGCGAGCTGCGCACGTGTGCGTGTTGTGACGAGGTGGCAGCCCCGCCTCCAGAGAGGGAAGGAAGGCACGAAGGGGCAGGGGGCCCGGATGACACCCTCCCTCCCCTGGAATGCAGCCCCTCTCCTCTGTCCTCCCCAGGTGGCTGCGAAGGCCGGTGTCTATGAGATCCTCAACCAGCTGGGCTTCCCCGAGCTCCAGGGCCCGGAGGACCAGCCCTTCTCAAGGCTGCGCTGCCGGTGGCAGGAGCAGAGCCACAGCCTGGAGCCCTTCGCCGCCGGGGACTTCCTGTAGGACGGGGACTTCCTGTAGGACGGAGTCCCCTGCCCTGTCCCCTCCCGCAGGACCCCTCGAAGCCTGGGGGTGCCCTTCACTGAAGGGGCCCAGAGCTGCCAGTTCCCCAGCTTCCCAGAGAGACGGGGCTGGGGTGGGACCCCGTTTTGTGAAAGGGCTCTTTATAGGACAGTTACACGCCGTCCTACGCGTGAGTGACAGGCTGAGGACAACCTCGGGAGGGCCCAGGGCGGACCCTCGCAGCCCCCCAAGCAGCTCACTCCCCAAGTTGCCAAACAAAGCTACTTGCCACGGCCACTGCCCTCCTCCCCGCTCCCCTCCCAGAGCAGGTCTGGGGCCCCTGCCCAGAGCAGCGGCCAGTGTTGGTTTCCTGTCATTCCTTCATTGCTCTCCCTCTTGGCTCCCCCCCTTCAGCTGCCTGGCACTGCCCTCGGGGGCCTCGGGCTCCCTGGGGCGTGGACAGCGCTCTGGGTGGCTTTGTGACTTTAAAGGCGGCTTTACTTCGTTTTCTTGCCTCTCGTGCCCGTCTCCAACCTGGAGAATTCAGGAAGTACAACTCCATGGCGTGGTGGGTGCTGCAGAGACCTCGGCCTCTCCTGCCCCCCCCCCCCGCCCCCTGCCCCAACCTCCGGGGGCTGGCAGGACTGTGGAGTTTTCTAAGCAGCCGGAAACACCAGGGAGTCCCTCTCAGGGGAAGAAAGAGCTTCCAGAAGGTGGAGCAGCCCCATGGAATGAGCCAGCTCCATTTGCCCGGGAGCCCGGTGGGCGGTGCTGAGTAAGCCCCAGCCCCAGCCTTGGTCCCTCCACCCCTCCTCCCGCCCGCCCGCCCCCCCAAGGGGGTCCGTGCCCTGCCTGCGGCAGCAGGGACCCTCAGGGGGGCGGCGACCTGAGCGAGCAGTGGAGCGTGAGCGTGGGCTAAGGGTGGCCTGAGGGGTCCCCCGGATTGCAGACCATTCTTGCCGAGGACCACGGAGCTGCCTTCCAGCGGGAGCAGAAGGGGCCACGCACTGCTGACCTCGAGGGTCTGCTGTGTCCAGGCAGCGGGAGGCTGCTCAGAAGAGGCAGGGGAGGCAGGGGGGTTGAGCTGAGCCTGGCAGCGCTTCCTCTGGGGCCGGGGGCCTGTGGATACCCAGGGGCTGACCAGTGGGGAGGCTGTGCCCCGGGCCGTTCGCTGTGGCCCGCGGGGCCTCTCTGTGGCTGCGTGCGTGCACTTCTCTGGAAGAACAGGTGGTTGTGTCCCTGGCCACGGCATTTGCAAAGGGGAGAGGAGGCTGAAGTGGTTCATATGCACCTCGTATTGGGAAATATTTGACCCTCTGGGCTGATTTCTTTTTGCAAAACTACTGTATGTCTGTTCACTACCTTTCCAGATTTGTTGTTTTTGTTTTTGTTATTTTTGCATGTATTACAAAGTTTTAGTTTCTCTGCAGACACGGTCTAGGTGAGGGGCCGGAGACCAGGACTGAACTGGGAGGGAGCCTGGGTGTTCTCATGGCTGGCCCTGACTTTCAGCTGTGCTGGGACCACTTGCCGGTCCCGTCACCGCTCTGCCTCAGTATTCCCATCTGCAAATGGGAGAATAATACTTGCCTACCTACCTCACAGGGGTGTTGTGAGGATTCATTTGTGACTTTTTTTGTACAGAGCTTTTGAGCATTAAAAACAGCTAAATGTGAAGTGCGCCTGGCTGCTGACTTGTCTTTCGTGTGGGCGGGTGTTATAGAACTGATGCACGCTGGGGTCCCTGCTCCTCCAGAGTAAGGGCAAGTGTGTGGGGGGGGGGGCGGTGTGAGTGGAGAGCATCTACCCTTGAGGGGTCCCCAATCTCAGAAAAGGTGGCTTTTTTTTCTAGACACCCCTTTCCTTCTTTCACATTTCCCGGTGTGCCTTCCCATGTCACTCAGGATGCCCAGAGCTGTCCTGCTGAGCCCTTCCTTGAAGAAAGCATCATCACAGGCGAATTCACACTAAAGTGTGAAGGACTGCTATATCCAGGGACATGAAACAAGGTGGAATTTCAGGGGCTATGAAGGAGGGTGGACCTCAGCCTCCATTTTCTCCCCCTACCAGGTTCATGGCCCCTGCAGGGCCCGGATGCGTGAACATTTGCATTGGGCAATGGATGTGTAAAGAGGTGGTGGGGGGAGTGAGGCAGAGGGAGCACTGACCCTGGCTCCCGCCCAGACTCTTCCAGGAGTAGGGGAACAGGCCCCGTGGGATGCAGTTCTGAGGTCCTCTGGGGGTGGGCAGAATGGAACTCGGAGCCCCCATGCAGCTGGAGTTGGGCGTCTTTCCAGGCTGGGAGGGGAAGCCTCTGGGGCTTATTTCATAGCACGTCGTTATTTCCCATGATGCTTCGTGTGGTTTCTGAATGCCAGTGTAGAGGTGTGAGCACCAGGGCGTGTGCATGCATGCGTGTGTGTGCGTGTGTGTGTGTGTGTGTGGGGGGGCAGTCCTCACTTCTCTGCCTGGAATCGGGGGTCTCGGTGGGGATGCACAGGAGCGGGTGGTTTGTTCGTGGGTGTGTCCCCCAAGCTCCCTGGCTGCTCCAGCCTGCGGAGGGTGAGTAGCAGTGACGGGGACAGCACTGGCCCGCATGCAGGGGCTCCTCCGGCCAATGGCATCCACAGCCTCTGACACACGAGTGGCTGTAGGACGGCGCCTGACCCACAGTGAGTACCTCGTCAGTCTCTGCCCTCGCTCAGCCGTAGTCCCCCACTGCCCACCCACACGTCTTGTCTAAAAACCACACAAATCTTAACCAACGTGCATTCCTGTGTAACCCAACCCCCTCTCAAGATCTACAACCTGACCTGTGGGTTATGTTTCACGTTAAGATTTGTAAACAGTACCTCAAAGGACATTGTCAGACACACGTCTTTGTGTAGGTATGGTTCGAGCTCCTGGGACTGCGTGTTACTGAAAGCGGCCCCAGCCAATGCAGGGACGGTCAGCGTGGTCAGTGGAAGGTCTCGTGGGAGCCTTTGGGAGGGAGGCAACGGGCTGGGCCGGCCTGGAAGCCCTCGGTGACATCCACGAGCGTGCGCCGCTCTGACCCCAGGAGAACCCGCTACAGAGAACGGTTGATACAACCGCCAGCTACTGCGCCCTGGGACCTCAGACCGTGCTCCCCTCCAGCGCTCTCTCCCCTCAGTCACCGCTGCAGACGAGGGCTGAGCTCCGTGATTCCTGCCCATCCCTGTGCTCCTCCGTCCGGCAGCTCAGCTCCTGTGGGGCCTCCCGTCGGTCTGCCTCGAGGTCCCAGAGCCACGGGCAGCGTGGGGCTCTGCCGAAGGCCCTTCTGCCACCGTCTGCTCCCTCCTCCACCCTTCCCAGAGGCTCCCCAAACGCATCTCCTGCACATCGAGTCCCTCCTGGGTGTCTGCTGCTCTGAGGACCTGAACCACACACCCTCACTCTGCCTGGTCCTCTCTGGGGGCTGCTGTGCCCTCTGATGAGGGTCAGCTGCCCCTGTCACTCTTGGGGAAAATGACCGCTCTGGTTTCCAATTTCATACGTTTCCGTTCTCCCCAGATGAAGTCACCTTTCTCCCTGTCGCCCTGTCCCCATCTCAAGTGTGAGGCCACCGATTCTGTGTACTGTGACCCCGTGGTGGAGGGGTGGCAAGAGAGGACGGGGGTGGGGGGGTTGTAGTGAGCTGAGTCGGTACCCCCACCTCTGCCTATGCCGGTGCCAACCTGGTTATTTCCTAAGTAAAGGGGTCGCCCCTGTGGGAGGTTTTTGAGATGCGCCTTTATTTGTTCTGAAATGTCTGTTCAAATAGCGGTTACTGAGCACGCTGCTTTCCAGTGCCTGCCCGCACTGCCTCCTACATTTTTTTTTCCTAAAATATATTTTATTGATTTTTTACAGAGAGGAAGAGAGAGGGATAGAGAGTTAGAAACGTCGATCAGCTGCCTCCTGCACACCCCCTACTGGGGATGTGCCCGCAACCAAGGTACATGCCCTTGACCGGAATCGAACCTGGGACCCTTGAGTCCGCAGGCCGGCGCTCTATCCACTGAGCCCAACCGGTTTCGGCAGCCTCCTACATTTTCAAAAGAGTTCTTGCCAATTTGTGGTTCAAAATAGAATCTCATACTTATTTAATTTTATATTTCTTTTCAATGAGTAGTGAGGCTGAACTTTTTCGTGTTTATTGGCCATATATATTTTCCTTTTACAGGTTGTCTGTGTCCTTTGCTGACTTATTTTATTTTATTGACTTGTTTCACTACGTCCTCTATCAGAGCGCTTGCCTGGTCAGGCTCTCATCCTCCCATTCAGCGTGCCAACAACAGCACCGGTGAGTATCACGGTCCCGTTTGCAGGCGGGATGCTGAGGCCCAGTCAGCGTCTGATTGCCAGCTGTAGCTTATTCCAGAGGAGGATGTCGGAGCCAGAGAGGGTGCCGGAATCCGCTCTGACAGTTTCCATGATGGGGGACACAACTGTCTGCTTCGGGAAGAGTGTCCTTGCTATGGCGGGTTGCGGGGGGGGGGGGGGGGGGGGGGGGGGGGAAGCGTGACTACTTTGAAAACCCTCCCTCAGGGTCTTGTGGTTCTCGGACTCGATGCTGTTCAAACCCCTATGTGCTTTCAAGAGGTTGCCCTCAACACCCACAAGAAAGGCCGTTTCCTCTGAGTCACACGGATAGATTATCTGTGACGCGGGCCTTTTAAGTTTCGCTTTGTACTTCTTCTTGGCTTATTCTTTCCTTTTCCTACCATCCACCCACCTCACCCATCAACAAACCCTGCGTGACGGCATGTCTGCGCAGCCCAGAAGCAATTTTCATTCTTTCTTTGAACTAAACGAGGCCATCTTCTGGGCCGAACGAAACACCAATAGTTTATGAAAATACCCATTTCCCCATTCCCATCCCGATGTTTGAGGTCACCAGTCTTTTTAATTTTTGCCAATCTGATTAAAAAACCCATCTTTTATTTTTAACTTAATGTGACTTTCTCAATTACTAATGAAATGGGATAGCTTTTCATATTTTTATTGGCCACTTGGATCTAATCTCTATGTGCTTGCTTGTTTTTCTACTGGGTTGCCTTTTTAAATTAATAGGCATAAATTTTTAGTACAATTTGTTTCAGGTATAGATATAGATATACAGCCAAGTCTTTCTACCAGTTTGTCTTGTAACTTTTTTGTTGTTGTTAATCCTCAGCCAAGGATATTTTCCCATTGATTTTTAGAGAGTGGAAGGGAGAGGGAGAGACACAGAGCGAGGAACATTGATGTGAGAGAGACACATCAATTGGTTGACTCCCACATGTGCCCCAACCAGGACCCGGGATCAAGCCAGCAACCAAGGTATGTGTTCTTGACCGGAATTGAACCCGGGGCCCTTCAGTCCGCAGGCCAACGCTCTATCCACTGAGCCAAACCAGCCAGGGCTGTCTTGTAACTTTTTTAGAGTGCTCTTTGTCAGAGAGAAGTTATGTTATTTTGCAGTCCAATGAATGCCTTTTGTATTTTGTCTTGTGTAAGCAGATCTTCCCCACCCGAGGTTAGATATCCCTTTCCTATGTTTTCTTTGACTACTCGCACAGTGTCTTTCATGTGAGTGCTTTAATTCATCTGGGATACATTTTTATGTGTGAATGACATGAGGTGGAGAATACAGTTTTTTTCCAAATGGGTATCCAGTTGGCCCCACGCCTCGAACGACAGCCTCATCATTAGATCCCCATGCACATGTGGGTCCATAGAGTAGACATGTGGTTGTCATTGCCCAGCATCCACTCAATTCCGGGGACCATATCTGACTTGTGTCTCACGAGGGGAGGTTATGTCCTTGTCAGGTGGGCTAAGTTTCTCCCAAGGGTTTTGGGAGAGAATCTGAAGAACGCAGGCTGAGTGGTCAAAGCCACCTGCTGCCCCCTCCTCCCCTGGAAGGGGAGCCCTGGGGCGGGTGTATCTGTGGAAGCCCTTAGAGGAGGGCGGGCCAGGGGGTCTCTGAAAGCATTGGGTGGAGGGGGCTGTGGCCATGCGAGATGACCCACTCCCCGAGGTTGCCTGGGTCTCTCCATCTCTCCCTTCTGCGCTCGGCTGGTCCATTCTGACGGGCCCTTGTCCCACCTGCCTCGGATCCCCATCAGTGCACCGGCTGGCAGTCTCTCCGCCGGGCCCACTCTCTCCCGGGCTGAGGACAGCAGGATGGCGGCTTCGTACAGACATCTTCCAGGGACGGTTGCTGAGGAGGAAAGTCGGTCCCAGCAGGACGTTGGTGGGGAGGGGAGCGAGGAAGGCCAGCAGCGCACGGGCTGTGCTGGGCTGTTCTGTCCCCGCGGCTCTGCGCAGGGCACCGTCTCTGTGGGCGTTTCTTGAATGAACAGATACTACTGAGCATCTCATATGTGCCTGACAGATTGCTTCATTCCTCCAGCCTCGGTTTCTTTGTAAAGTGGAGCATACGATGCTCCCCGGCCCTGGACGCCCTGGAGCATGCGCAGGCCTCCCCCGCTGTCTCTGGGACCTGAGGCAGGACAGGTGTCGCCCCGTGAGCAGGGCCCTTTTCAGTGCTGCCGTGCCTTCCTGTGTGAGGCATTTCCCCATCAGATCCTCCCCCGCACCTGGGCGCACGTGTGATCCGAACCCCTGGCTTAGCTGTTGGTGCGTCTAGGGGACACCTGAGGGACTGGGGACTCACGGGAGGCCTCAGCAAGGAAGGTCACTTGGCAAGCGAGGGTGTGGCCCAGCGCACACATCTGGTGTGGGAAAGCCTTGGCCGTGTGTGCGCTCCAGATGGTACCAATCAGGGCTCCTGCCCAGTGTCGTCGATGCAACAGAGACAGAAACAAACAAATGCCTTTTGGGGGACATAATTAGGGAAGAAATGGCCAGAACTTCTAAGTCATTGAACCTCCTAAAGGAAAACCCTAGTGTTATTTTCCTATGCACTACAGATGAGAGCCGAGAATAAGCTACTGCACCACCCCGCCGGGGTCCCTGCGGCACCTGCTGAGAGAAGAATCACGAGGGGTCACGTGCGGTTTACAAGCTAATTTGCACGGTTGGCTTCACAAGCTCACCTGCACGGTTTCAGTTGTTTCCGAAGGACTTGCGAGCAGATTGGGCTCTTCGCAGAGGCACAGGGCCCCTGCCATCCCGTTTGCCCTGCGAGTTGGTGCAGCAAACCCGAGTTTTGTTTTGCTTTTAAAATCACAAACAGATGTTTATGTTTAGACTGTGGCTCCAGTTTAAACACAGGCTTTTCTATTTCTCTTCTGCCCAGCTCGCTGCGTAAGGGGCAGGAGGGGCCCCTCCCCTGAGCGGCCTCCAGCATCTGCTGCCCCCTCAGCCCGGGCTTCCAGGGAGGGAGGGCCCTGGGGCCGGAAGGGAGTGGGGCCCTTGCTAAGGAGTGGGGCCTTCTGGGCCGGTCTCCTGTCCTGCCCATGGGGGTGAGGGGAGACCTTACCTGCCAGCTGAGTTGCTAGAGAGGCAGTGAGGAGGGTCAGCATGCCAGCTCCGGCTCCTACTTTCCCCTCAAGCTCCGGGCAATTCCCAGCCCAGCCCCCCCACTCTCTGCTGGCCCTCTGGCCGCAGAACCCCGGGTGTGAATCTCACCTTCCCAGCGCTAAGCAGCTGGGGGACTTGGGAAGTAAGCTATCAAACCTTTCTTGGCTTCAGCTTCCTTATCTGTAAAACGGGCTCTTAGGACAATGAAATGAAATAATGCAGTTCTCTCAGGGCCTGTCCCTGGTGGGCACTGAAGAAACGGCAGAGAAAGGCGAGAACCAGCAAGAAGCCCTGAGTTCCCATTCTCACTTGGACACGCATGAGTTTGTGCCTCTTTGGCACAAGTCTGAGGGCGGGGCCCCTGGGCTGGCTCTGATCCGAAGTCCCTTCCTTCAAACACAGGAGCTGTGGGTCTTAAACTGTTTTGAGGTAAAAGGGGGAATAGTTGGGGTGCAGTTGGCTTTTCTGTGTGGGGGACAGGTAGTGGTGGGGGGCTGCTCCCGGGCAAGGGGCAGGTGAGGAGGGAGGAGCCAGAGCTTTCCTTCCAGCCCAGCCTCTTCTCAGGAGCAGGGCTCCAGTGCCCACATGCCCGCTCCCCCCTCCCCGCCCCCAATCTCCCTCCTCCCTTCCTCTCCAGTCTCATTGTCCCTCCACCCCCACCCCAGGCCAAACAATCTGTTCTCAGTCATGTGAATTAGCTTTGGTCCAACAAATGTTTTCTTGTTTGTGATTTCTCTTTCAGATCAGGCTAGGTGGGAATTCTGAGATGACAGGCCACGGCTCCTACCCTGATGAGCTCATAGTCCTCTGTGTGTGTGTGTGTGTGTGTGTGTGTGTGTGTGTGTGTGGTGTATATATGTAAACATTCATTCATTCATTCATTCAACAATGTTTATTGAGCACTTACTCTGTGCCAGGCCTGGCCCCTGCTAGGGCTTATGGGGACAGTGATGAATAAGACAGAATGAGATAGTCCACCAGGCAAGAGGACCCCAAGGCCCAGTAACAGGTGCCCACCAATCCAGCTTTCTTCTTGCTCCCTATCCTCACTGGCCGGTGACCATGGATCCATGATCAAGTCCTGATTTGACAGGTGGAAAGGTAGGGGCAGGAAGGCCAAGGCAGAGAGGGTAACTAAGAAGGTAGGAGTAGACTGTGGAAACAGTTAGGTGGCTTCTCAAAAGGTCAGACAGAACTGCCATATGACCCAGCACTCCAGTCCTAGGTGTACGTCTGAAGGGAGTGAAAGCAGGGACTCAAACATTTCCTGGTGCCTCATTGTTCATAGCGACATTATTTACCATAGCCCAGATGTGGACCACCCAAGTGTCCATCAATAGATGGCTGGATAAGAAAAATGATATAGCCATACGATGGAATATCACACACCCATGAAAAGGAACGCAGGCCTGACACATGCTCCAACACGGATGGACTTGGAAACATTATGCTAAGGGAAAGAAGCCAGACCCAGAAGACAAATGCAGGGTGGGGCAAAAGTAGATTTACAGTTGTTCTAAATTGTATGGAAAACAATACAACAATTAATAAATAGCGGTACAAGAATAAACTTTATGTTTAGCATACTCATAACTGTACCTTACTTTTGCCCACCCTTGTATTGTCTGATTCCTCATATAGGAGGTGCCTGTAATAGGCAAATTCATGAGGATGAAAAACAGAATAGAGCTTACCAGAGGCTGGTGGGGGGGTGTTAGTACTTGTTTCACGGCTGGAGCTGATGAAAACGTGTCAGGAGTGTACAGGAGTGATACTTACACAGCACTGTGAATGTATTCAGTGAACTCACACTTACAAATGGTTACCATGATAAATACTGCACTAGGTATATTTTATCACGTTTTTAAAAAGCGAGTGGCAGGGTGGCCTGGGGAGACTGCTCCTCTTGAGAGCATCCCCTGAAACGGGTCCCTGTCAGCCAGTGAAGGCCTGTGTGGAAGGTGGTGGTGAGGACGATGGAGGAGACACAGGGCGCAGTGCACTCCCCACGTTCAGGAGTCGGCGCGGTCTGGTGGGGAAGTGCAGACAAAGGGGCGGGGAAGGTGCTCGGCTTTCTGTATCTCTCATGTCCACAACGGCCCGACTCCCTCCACGCGAAGGCTCGTGGGGAGGATTAAATGACCGGATACACGTATAGTCCTTAAAGCACTACATTAACCGCTCAAGAAATGTTATTTCTTTTTTTTTTTCTTCTTTTGTAAAAATGTTTTTATTGATTTTTAGAGAGAGAGGAAGGGAGAGGGAGAAGAGAGAGAGAGAGATAGAAACATCAATTGGCTGCCTCCTATGCAGGGGATGGAGCCTGCGACCTGGGCCTGTGCCCCGACTGGTAATCAAACCGGTGACCTCTTGGTGCATGGGATGACGCGCAACCACCGAACATCACCGCTGGGAAAGAGACGTGATTTCTTAGTATTTCGTTGGTGGTGTCAGTGAGAGAGAAATAATGGAAGTGAAGAGGCAAGGCAAGGGAGCGAGGCCTCTCTCAACGACTCCCACGTGGGAAAACGCTTTACAAAATAAAAACCCTCGAAGTGCCACGTTACCACGGAGAGGGAGAGGCCCGGGGGTACCGATGTCCTCCCTTAACGACCAGCTCCCGACGGTGGAGGGCCTCGGCGGAGGAACCAGTCCGAAAGGCGATGCTGCCTGTGAGCAGAGAGGAACGGGGACCCAGGCGTTGGCCTGGAGGCCACTTCACTGCAGGCGGGTGAGTGCTGAGGGGAATTCGGGTTTCCAGGGGGAAAGCCATTGTCCTGCCTGGAACTGATGTCACTGCCTTTTTAAGATGAAACCAGGAGCCAGCTGTTGTGGGGAGTGACTGTGAGTCCAGATGTGCACTTGGAGCCCCACCGTAAACACATTCTGATTATACCTGCAAAACAGCAGCTGTGCCGGCTCTGGCCCCGGGGTCGTGTACCCGGGCCTTTGAGAAGAGAGAGGCAAATGGGCTTCTTCAAGCATCAGGACAGCGGTGCCTGCCTGCCGAGCCGATTCACGCTGTGGGTCCATTCAGCCACGGCTGCTAAGGGCCAGGCCTAGATGCGTATGGAATCAGGGCCCGCCCCCTCTGAGTGGGACAGCAGAGCAGAAGTCTCTGTTCTAGCCCCTTGTTTTACAGGTGGGGTCTGCAGGGGAGTTTTATGTGATTACAATGTGCTGAGAGAATGGATGGAGTTGGGGCTCAGTCTCCTATCAAAATCCAGGCTCACCTAAAGCTCTCTATGGCTAGTCTGGGGTGCGTGTGTGACTGGGGTCATGTCATCTGTGGACTGGGCTTCAGTCTTTGGCTGAAGGGTCCTGTCTGTGAGGGGGTGGGTCTCTTTCTGTGTGACACTAACCCTAGCCACCTGTGAGAATCTCACCTGTGCCCCGGTCTCAGCCGCACCAGACCTACCCCCACCTCGAGCAGTGGAGAGCCAGGCAGACAGTCTGCCCCGGCCGGTGTGTGGCCACCTGGGCCGTGGAGGTCTTGGCTGGAAAGGACGTCATCAGGCAGCAGGGGCGGGAGGGGGAGAAGAATCCATGAGCAGGTGAAGGTGGTGGGCTTGGCCCTTCTGGGTCACAACCTTCCTAGGCCAAGTGGGCACCAGCTGTGGCCAGAGAAGCAGCTCCCCAGCTGGAACCGAGTCCACCGAGCAGGGAGAGGGCTGGTCGGTAACACGGAAGAGGCTTCCCTCAGCCCCGCGAGAGGTTCTCGTTTCTGTGGTCAGTAATGGAGAGCAGGGGCCGCCCAGCCCCACGCCACCTCACCCCGGGCAGTGTGTGTCCCCTCTGTGACTCCTTCTGGGTGTCCCCGCTGTGGCGGCCTGGACTGGAATCAGCCCAGTGGTTCTTCTGCCCAACCAAGTGTGAGGTGGGGCCAGAGAGCTATACACACAGAATCCCTAACCACGGCCAGGCTGGACGTCACAAGGAGGCAGTGTAACACGATGGCTCATTTCTTCCACATGCAGAACAGCTGCCTCCAGAGGCACCGAGCTCTCTGACTCTGGGAGAGTTTGAGCAGAGGCTAGAAGGCTCCTTGGTGGATTTCATTCATTCATTCATTCATTCATTCATTCATTCACCCATCTAATCATCCATCAATATTTTTCAAGCATCAAACTTATACCAGGTGCTGGCTTAATTGATTCAACTATGAATAAGATAGAAATGGCCTTTGGCCCTTGGGAAAGAATGGGAACTACAGGAGCAGAGTAGTAGGGGTCCTGACCTCGACCTGGCAGTCAGAGAAGGCTTCCTGGAGGAAGCCACATTTGAAGCTGAAGCCTGAAGGCCAAGGAGGACTTAGGACAGAGGAGACAAGTCCCAGAAACAGGAGGCAGCATGTGTGAAGGGCCAGGGAGCGCATGGCCCACAGAGGAACCAATATGCTCAGGGCGGCGGGGCTTAGCGAGGGGAGAACGGAGTGGAGAGTGGGGTCGGCATTAGGAGGTTTGAGTTTCATCCAAAGAGCCACAAGGAACCAATGAAGGGTTTTAAGCAAGGCAATGATGTGGTAAGATGTGCTTCTCAGCTGGTTTCCCCAGAGGCAGGCCCTGAGACAGGGGCTGGGTAGTTTATGTGGGAGGTGATTCCAGGAAATACCCGTAGGGGAGCGGGGAATTGAGACGGGGAAGGGAGTCAGCCAAGAGAGCATGTGTGGCCACGCCAGTCCTCTCTGTGGGCCTGGAGCTTAATCCTGCTGGGAGCTCTGAGAGCCAGCACAGACTCTTCCTGCAGAGTTATTCCCCTTCAGGGGAGGGAGCTGGGGTACGTATAGACCGCCTGCATGGGCCAGGGAGCACTGGGCTGGGCTGGGCAGGGCATGGGCACTTCCCCAAAGCCGTGATCTTCCAATGGGGCAGACAGAGTGGGCTGCAGTATGGCCCTTCAGAGAGAGACGCAGGGGCTGGCTTAGAGGGGGCCCCAGGGGACACGGGCAGTGTGTGGGCACCACTGTGGCTCTGGGTGGTGAGGCAGGCAGGGCGGACAGGAGCCTGGAGATCAGTGAGGAGGCCACAGGAGGAGAAGGTGGTAGCCTGGCTGGAGAGGCTGTGGTGATGGGCAGAAGGGGACAATGTCAGGATGCAGAGATGGCTGGCCTCGGTGACAGATGTGGGGGAACGAAGAACACTGTAGAGGACTTGCAAAGCCACAAGGGGCTCCTGCACCTCCCCAAGGCTCTCCCTCATCTCCTTCTGCAGGCCCTCCCCTGCCCACATCTGAGACACGGCCCCAGCCCCAGGCAGCCAGGGGCCAGACCTCAAAGACCACGGAGCATGTCTGAAGGCAGATGAAGGTGCTGCAGCAACTGCTTAAAAACACAAGCTGGGCTGTTGTCAGCACCAGCCCAAGTCTTAGAAGAGATCACGTGGACCATGTATATGTGTGTGTGTGTGTGTGTGTGTGTGTGTGTGTGTGTGTGTGTGTGTGAAAAGTGAGAGAAAAGCAATCCAGCCAACCCCCTACCCCAACGTCACCCTGCCCCCCGTATCTTCCATTATGTCTCCCGTCTGGCCTCACGAGGACAGACGCCCTGCGTGGCTTCCTCACTGGCCGCCCAGGACCGGCTCACAGTAGGTGCTCAGTCTGTTGACTGATGGAACTGGGAATGGTCCCTGCCCTTCTGAGCTTCATGCCTTTGGGAGGGAGGTGCTGGGGACAGTGGAGGCTCTAAGGACATGGCCCCACCAGGGCGGGTGGGAGAATGGTTGGAAAGGGGTGTGCATGTGGAAGCAGGGAGGGAGAAGAAGATGGGTGGGGTCACCCGCCAGCGTTTATAGTCACCAGCACTGGACTCCAAGTCTGGATGGAATAAATAGAAAACCAATGACTAAGGGGGGCGGGATGCCCACAGCCACGACTTGCAGGATAATGTCCCTTCTATGGGCCACCCTCCCTTCGCTGGCACCTTCCCCTCTCCCCTACCGGAGCTTCCTGGGACTGCCTCCGGCATAAACGATCTGCACTCAGATCCTGACCTTTTGTGAAGAGACCCCACACCTGGGACAGGTGCATCCAACCAGCAGACCCAGTCATATGTCCTTTCCTAGTGACGGGAGAGGTGGGGAAGCAAGAACTGGGCATTTTTTGGCTTCTGGGTGGGGGAGGTGGGTCTGGTTCCCACCAGGACCTATAGGTGGTGTGCCCTCAGGGTCCCAAGAGGAAGCCGTCTCAGTCCGTTTGGGCTGCTAAAACGAAACGCCACAGAAATTTATTTCTCACAGTTCCGGAGGCTGGAAGTCCAAGATCAAGGTGCCGGCAGAGTCCGCGGGCCCACTCTCTGGTTCCCAGACGCTGCCTTCTCGCCGTGTCCTCACATGGTGGGAAGGGCAGAGGTCTCTCTGGGCCCCTTCTAAGGGCAGTGATCCCACGTAATCACCCCCCAGAGGCCCACCTCCTCATAGCATCACCTTGGGGATTATGTTTTCAACATATGGATTTGGGGGGACACCAACATTCAGGCCTTAGCATAAGCCAGTGACATACTCAGGTTATACTAATTTGAGGGAATTTGTTTATATAGGGCCTACTTACAAAGGTGTGGGGGTGTGGGGAGGCATGGAGGACAGTGCCGTCACTCAGGATTCACATCGGCAGAGCTGTTGCTGCCCCTAGGTCTGAAGGGATGAGGGGAGGGGCAGTTGTTGGAATCCAGGAAGAAAGAGAGAGTGTGCAGAGGCCCCCTGGAGAGGAAGAGGTGACAGAGCGGACCCAAGGCCGCCTCACTGAGAGACACCGAGTGGAGTAAATGCCTAATCTCCGAGCTCTCCCCTCCGTCCAGCCTCTGCCACTGGCAGGCAGGCTCGGATGGACGGGTCAGCCTCCTGGGCCAGAGCAGGGAGGAGCAGGGTGCAGACCGGACCTGGAGGGCAAATGGAAGGCATCTGGCACAGTAGAGAACTTCTCGGACAAACACAGGGCCTCAGGTGTGACAAAGTGCCTCCATGTCCATGTGGGGTGGAAACAAAAATGTGCTGGGTTTTGTTAGGGCTGAGGACTCCATCGCAGCCCCTTGACAAGAGCGGGCCTTGGTCATCTCCGGACATTCCTCTCTGAGCCCTGCTGCTCTCTCCAAAGTCGTGCTGGATGGAGTGCCAGGACACGAAGACACCTGGCCACCAACGTCGGCACCCACAGTCCCGTCCCTTCTCCTTCTGGCCTCACTCTCCCTTCAGGTAAACCAGGAGGGCTAACCAGGTAGCCGTTCAGGAGCCCTTTCAGAAGAGCACTGACCCAGAAAGGCTCATGGTGCGCTGAGAAGGGAATAAAGCAAAGATTGTCCTTTTGGGGAAACCAAGGCCCAGGGAGCAGAGGGGCTTGTTGGAGGTCACCGACCACGTGGGTACTTGACCAAGACCCCCACCGCTCATCGGAGCCGCTCCCTCAGCCTGCCCTGGCCCTGCTTCCCCACCCATGTTTATTTTCAAGGAGTGCAGCAGCCAGCGTGAAGTTTCAAGATTTCTCTCCTGCTCTTGTTTGTGTGTGTGGCTGTGAGCGGAAACCTGTTAAGAACGGTGGTTTTAAACTGGCTTTTAGCACTCGTCCGTCCCTCCCATCCCACTTGAGGATTCAGGCTCCGTGTACTATCACTTGGGGGTTCACACAAGCCTCGAGGGGCTTAATTTACAGGGGGTTTCAAAGATAATCAGGAGGCCTGGGCCGGCAGCTCTGAGCCCCGACCACGGCCTCGCACAGCCTGCGGGCCTGTTCCTAGGCCTGTGTCCCGGGCACAGGAAACCCAGGCCATTTCATTTTACATCAGACCCCAAGGCTCTGGCGTTTCCTGCACGCTGACCAGGTAGCCCTCCAACACTTCCTGCTTGGACCCATGGCCCCCTCCTCTGAGGCTGTGGGACAGGGGAGAGCTGGTCAGCCTCTCCATGGGTCCTGATGAAGTAGAGTTTCCAAACTGATTGCTCCAGATCAAGGATGGCCCTCATCCAAGTTCTCTTTGGTTGGTCCCATGTTTTCCCACATCAGGCTTTTTTTTTTTTTTTACAAGGTGAAACGAATTGTCAACAATTAGAAGTCAAATTGGGATTTCTGGTTACTTTAAGAATCTAGCCCTAACCGGTTTGACTCAGTGGATAGAGCATTGGCCTGCGGACTGAAAGGTCCCAGGTTCAATTCCAGTCAAGGGCATGTACCTTGGTTGCGGGCACATCCCCAGTAGGAGGTGTGCAGGAGGCAGCTGATCAATGTTTCTCTCTCATCGATGTTTCTGACTCTCTATCCCTCTCCCTTCCTCTCTGTAAAAAATCAATAATATATATATATAAAGAATCTAGAAGACTTGGCAGCACTGGGCTCACATTCCTGCCTGTGAATGTCTGGCTGGTGCAGAGCTGCAGCCTCCCCACCCCCCTAGAGAAGACCTGGGCCCTTCAGTTCACCATAGTCCTCCCTCCCCCCGCCCCACTCCCTATGGCCTCACAGCTGGGAGCTGAATGTCCATTGCCATGTGTCACCAAGCTGCTGCTGCTGTTTCTCAAATCAGAGAGTTATGAGGAAAGTAAAATAGGTTGGGTCCCCCCCATTCCCCACAAAAGCGGGAGACAAGTTCCGTCTCCCTGTCTGCCGCGGGGGTGAGCCACCTGCCCC
Organism: Eptesicus fuscus; assembly: GCF_027574615.1. Classification (NCBI taxonomy): domain Eukaryota; kingdom Metazoa; phylum Chordata; class Mammalia; order Chiroptera; family Vespertilionidae; genus Eptesicus; species Eptesicus fuscus. The sequence goes on along the minus strand of NC_072489.1, from coordinate 19,007,172 downwards.
GTGGTGGGGTTGCGAGACGTTTATCTCCAGGGCTGTGTTGGTCCCCACCCTCTCCCCTGTCACAGCCGCCACCGTTACAGTTGTCGTCACGTCGCGTTTATTGGTTCTCTGCCAGGTTGTGTACACATGGGACAGGTCAAGAGAGCCCTGGTTTGCCTGAGAGGCAAAGAAGACAGAACGCAGAGCCGCTGGGAGAGAAGGGCGAGATCTAAAGTGATGAAAAACCACCGCGTTAGAAAGGGAAGCCCTTTGAGGACACCAAGCAGCCTGGTGGGAGTGGCCGCCTGGCCCTCTGCCCAGCTCCTGGCCTCACGGCGGCCTGCGTAGCGACCGGCGGCCGTGGCGCCCAGCAGCAGCTGGTTTCCTGGGCTCCAGAATATTGGGGAGCCAAGGCAGTTTGGACGGGGAGACTCAGGGCTGCCTATAAATCCAGCCACCTCACCGAGAAAAAAAAAAAGGGGGGGGGAGCCCATTTTCTCTCTGTCTAATGGGGATATGAAGATAGATAGCCCCTGGCTTCCTCTGTAGAACCTCTTCAGTCCGGGCATACAGGCCCTGTCAGGCCCCCCGTCGTCACCACACTGCTCCACTTCGGTTTCCCGGAGGCTCCCCCAGAAGCCCTTGGGGCGCGTACTGCAGGCACGTTGGCCCTGTCAGGTGAGGCAAGCATGTGGCGTTGTACCAGAACTTCAGGTGACCGTGATGCAGGTTACACTCCACCCTGTGTCGGCCCGAATGTGGAGTCCGGTCACAGGTGCCAAGGAGATCATCGTCCCAGCCGTAGTCTTGGTCCCAGACCTGCACCCTCAGGGGGCCCCCTGAGACCAGGACCAGGTCCCCGAAGTCCAGCTGTGTCATCCACTGGGGGTTGTTATTGTTCCACACCGTGCCTGTCCTCAGCTCCTGGCCCCCAAAGAAGACCTTCAGGTAGGCGTCCGTGGCGGTAGATGTGTCTCCCCACAGACCTGTCGCCTGGAAGTCCATCACCTTTAAGTGGGCCAGGCCCCTCTGCCGGGGACAGCAGTCCTGGTTGGTGACCGCGGAGCCGTGGCACACACACTGGCAGGGGTCACGGGGGCTCTTCTGCTGGCCCGGGCGGCAGGGCCGGCTGCAGTCCTTCCAGCGGGCGCGGTCCATCACGTACTTGCTCACGGCCTGCCTCAGCGCCTCCCGCCGTGGGTCCCGCTTCTGCAGAAGCAAGTGCAGCGGCACCAGGGTGTAGTCCACCAGGCCGGGTCTGTCCATCAGGGAGCTCACCCAGGCGGAGAACTGCTCGGGCTCCACGTGCTTCCCAAACAGCAGGTCCGTCACGGCGGTGTGGTGGCCGCCTACCACTTTGGAATAGCGTTCCTGGTAGGCCTCGTGGAAGGAGGCTGCTATCTTGTGCTGCTTCTTCTTCTCCTCGCAGGCCTTGAATTCCGACGAGGACCTGGCGCGGCTGCCTATGCTGACCTCGGCCTCCACGGCCAGGCAGGCCCCCACCTCGTCGGCCGTGAGCCCGCCCAGGGCCAGCTCGCAGGTGCGCAGGGCGGTGAGGGCAAAGATCCTGCCGCCCAGCTCCATGGAGTGGGTGAAGTGGGTACCATAGTTGGAGATGAGCCTTCTGTAGTCGGGCTCGGTGGAGGCATTGAAGTGGGGGGGCAGGTCCCTGATGGCTCTCTTGAACTCGGGGTGGAGTGGCGGAGAGTGCACCAGGTGAAAACTGGGGGGCGGGGGGCGAGGGGGAGAAGGGAAAGACATCAGGTGGGCCCAGCAGAGGGTGGTCTGTCCTGGATTCCGTAACTCCCTCAAATGCCCGGGGTCACATAGAAATGGCAGAGCTGGGACCCGAACCCGGGAAACCCGCCCTGTCTATGCCTCCTCAAGGACCTGGCTACTTTGTTGAGGCATTTTCACTTTTCCTTTTCAAAATAAAATTTCTCTTTCCTTTTTATTTTCTAATGATAAAAGGGATGATGCTGCAGTGAGGGTATTCCTCTAGCTTTGGACCCTAGTCCTGTGGTCTTCGTCTGTCTGCCCCATGGTTTGGGCCCCATATGCCTTGGGCTGCCGATGACTCTGGCCATGCAGGCAGGAGGTGCCCTGACTCAGGCAAGGGAAAGGTGGCCTTCCAGGGTGAGGAATCAGGGCAGGTGACTTGGGGTTGCCCATTGAGACCATACATTTCTGAGGGGTGGGACCTAGGTGCCTGAGGGCTGGTGCTCAGCCCTGAAGCCCTAATCCCCAGAACGGAGCTTGGCAACGCGGGCATGAAAAGTGTCTGAATGGATGAAGGAGGCTCAGGGATGGGAGGGACCCAGCCAGGTCTCTTGCCCGCAGAAGGCTGGCAATGCCCAGGAAAGAGGGGTTGGCCACTCAGTAGGCCTGAAGGCACTCTGCTGGGGCTCTCAGCACAGCCTTGCCTGCTTCCTCTCCACTGTCCCCTCCCGTGGCTCTTCCAGGTCAGGGCCACCGGGTGCTGGACCACCTGGTGTGTGAGACCGGGCTGTGGTTTCCTCCTGGTGGGAGCAGACTGTGCCATGCCAGGGCTCCCAGACCACCCAGAATTCCCCAGAACGTTTCCAAGCCCCCTCTGTCATCACCCCCCCGCGCTCACCTGTAGAAGCGACACTCCATTGTGTCGGTGCTGAAGCTGTACTTGTCCTGGTGGGTTTTATCAGCCGCAAAATTGGCCTCTTCGGAGTGTGAGCCGGCCACTGACACACGAGCACTGGTGCTGGGGTTGGGGTTTACCTCCAGCCCTGCCCGCCAGTCATTACGGATGCTGGAAGCTGCATCCTTGGCCACGGTCTCTGTGGAGGTGGCCTTGGCCCTGACCAGATGGCGCTGGCAGCCTGAGCCCTGGGCCCGCCAGTCGGTGAGCGCCAGGGGCAGGCGCTGGAGGGCACCCCCTTTTAGGGTGTTGTGGCAGAGGGTGCAGGTGCCATCGGGCCGTAGGAAGCTCCCTGTGTCCACCGGGAAGGAGCCTGAGCGCCTGAGACTGGTCACGTCCACGCCCTCCCCCGCCAGCTCGGAGCCTGGCACCGCCTTGTGAACACTCTGGCACTCGGATCTCGCGGCCGTGTAGCAGCGGGCAGGGGCAGGCGTGGGCAGCAGCAGGAGCAGGCTGCCCAAGAGGAGCACACGGGTGGCCATGGAGCTGTGGAGACAGAGGTTGTCTGAACTCCGGGAAGCTAGGGGCAGAGGTAAGGAGAATGGCTGACCCCGCCCCTCACCCAGATGATCAGGGCACATAGAATGGGGAGGGAATGAGGTATCTCTCAAGTCATCGAATGTCAGAGCCGGAATGGCCTACAAACCTGGTCACCACATTGTACAGATGGGCCTAGAGCGGAGAGGGTCTTGCCCAGGTCACAGCCAGAGGAGCCCCTTGCTAAGATTCCACTATTTAAGGCCTTTTGGGGATCCAGATGGATGGCTCTGTCCTCACAGTGGCTGCTGGTGGGGAGGGGCTCTGTGTGCACAGGAGGGGAGCTGAGCGTAGCGGTAGCAGATTTGGGAAGGGACCTGGGGACTCTGGAGAAGACTGGATTCTGGAGAAGTGCCATTTGGGCCCTGGAACAAGCCATGTGTTCCAGGGCCCATTCCACCTCTCATTCTCTCTCTTTCCCCGTAAGCCTTTCATGGAAATGGAGAAGAAATGAGGTGCATCAGCGTTATTCTCCCCATTCTCCCTTTGGGGCCCTCTCCCCGAGCCTCCTGGAAGAGCACCAGCCTACCTTCTAGAATAAAAGCTCTCCGTAGGCACATGCCTTGAGATGCTGGGTGGGAGGGGCCGTCACGTTTGCTCTCCAGCTCCCTGACACTCAGGCCTGCTTGTGCAGCGCCCCCCACCCCCCAACACACGCTCCGTGGGGTTCTACCAGCTACCTTTGGCCACTATTGGACAGCGATAAGTTAGAAGGTTCTTCCTCATTTGGAGGTGGCCCTGGAGTCTCACCTGGGCCTTCTTTTGATCTGGACTCTCTCTCTACCTCTATGCAAATGAACTCCTGGGGGGCCGCTCCCCCCCAGCACCTCAGGGGACAGGGGTGAGTGTGGGGGGCAGTCTCTCCGAATTAGAATTACCGGGTCTGTGGAGAGCAGGAGCTGCCCCTGCCTTCCCTCTGTGCCTGGCCCAGAGGAGTGACTTGCATGGTGGGGGTCCAGGCAACATGGCAGCCCCCAGGGTAGTAACAGAGCAAGGGGAGTCTTTCAAAGGCCTGAGGGTTATCCCATTCCGGAGGCCAGCGAAGTTCATACCCTTAATCCAAGGAGCTCAGCTCCCTCTTGGCCCCCATCCTATTGTCTCCCAGGAAGCTTGTTTCCAGCTTTCTTAGAAGCTTTTGCTGTGAAGGGGTCTCAGAGCTACGTATTCCAACCTCTTAATGTTATAGATGAGGAAACGGAGGCCCCGCGTCTGCGCGAGGCTGCCCAGGGGGTCCGTGACCGTCACAGCCTGGGACCCAAGTCTCTCGTCTTACAGGTCACAGCACTTCCTGCCGCATCAGGCTCTTCTTCCAAAGGAGCAGCTCCCTCCAGGCCCCCCTGACCCCACCCAGGACTCCCAGCCTCCCGACCCCCGGCTTCCTCCGTACCTGGAGTCCTGCGTTGAGATGCTCCCACACAGACACCCTCTCTCGTCACGGGAAGCTCCTGAAGTGGTGTCAGCCCTCCCGGCAGGCTCACCCTATAGCTCATCACCAGGCCACCGCTCACATCACTTCTGCTTCCTGCCCTGCCCCTGCCCCCGCCCCCAACTGTGGTCACACGTCCCCCTCGCTCTCCCCCCACCAACCAGCACCCACCCTGTCCTCACCTCCTCATCCGGCCCTGCTGACAGCCCGCAGGAAGCAAACCGTGAGGTCAGAGGCTCAGTCTCCAAGCAGAGCAGCCTGGGGCGTGGGGCCTGGGGCAACAGCGAGGCCTCTGTGGGGTGAACACAGGGGCCTGGAGACTTCCATGGTCCACTCTGGTATCAGGGCGCTCCCCTGCCTCTACCCACAGCATCTCGGGCATGAGCCCTGGGGGGGGGGGGGGGGGGGCGCTACAGAGCAGGAACTCCCAGCTGGGCCAGCCCGCTTGTGTCCTAGCTGTGTGGCCTGGCAAGTTCCTTTAGCCTCTCTGTGCCTCAGTTTCCTCAACTGAAAGTGAGAATAACAATAGTGTAGACGGCAGAGGTTGTAAGAATTTGGGGAGTTACTACATGCGAAGTGCTTAGGACAGTGCCTGGCCCTCAGCCAGTGTTCATGTGTGACCATCCCGTCCTCCCTGAGTGGCGTGTGTGTGTGTGTGTGTGTGTGTGTGTGTGTGTGTGTGTGTGTGTATGGGGGGAATAAACATTGTTCAAACCTCCTCGCCCACTTCCTGCCCACACCTATCTCCCAGCACAGCCCAGACTCTGAGCCCTAAACGCATACCGGAGGACAGGGTCTCCTGCCTGTGAGAATCACTGTGAGAATCAGCGGCCACAGTGGTCCCACCCTCCTCAGCCCTGTCCCGCGCCTGCAGCCACAGGGCTGTGGGACCCCACTGGGGAGAGATATTTGGGTGGGACCAAGGTCCAGTGGTCTTCTTCAGTTTCCGTCTTCCCTGAGGTCAGGGTGGGTAAAGTTTCCATGGGTTGATTGACTCAGGGCGACTTCTGGGGGCAAAATCACACTGATCTGAAACGGGGACAGCTGGGTAAGTGGGGAACTGTTCTCTTAACTTCGCCCTCCAACCGCATCGGTGATGGGGACAGATAGCCGCAGACCCAGACCACGTGTGACACCATGCGGTGGCTCATACCTTGAGTTCATGTCCTCCTTGCGTCCCCCTGCTCTTACGGGAAGAGGGGCTCACATTGCCTTCTCGAACTTGACTCACTCCTCCCTCAACGGTCCCACTCCCTCTCCCAGAAATTGCAGCTTGTTTTCTTTTTAAGATTCCACATGTATTTGTCTTTATCTGACTTACCTCACTTAGTATGATGCCCTCAAGGTCCACCCATGTTTTCACAAATGGCAAGATTTTCTTTTTTAATGGCTGAACAATATTCCATTGTGTGTGTCTGTGTGTATATGTGTGTGTGTGTGTGTGTGTGTGTGTGTGTGTGTGTGTGTGTATCACATTTTCTTTACCCATTCACCCATTGAGGGACACTTAGGTTGTTTTCATTTCTTGGTTGTTATAAATAATGTTGCAATTAACACGGGGGTGATTATCTTTTCAAGTTTGTATTTTCATTTTCTTTGTATAGATACCCATAAGTGGAAATCATAAATTTCCTTATGATTTTTCTTTGACTTGTGAGGTTTTTTTTTAAAGTATGCTTTTTGTATTTCTACAAAAATGGAGTTTTAAATACTTTGGTTATTGATTTTTAACATAGTTACTTTGTAGCCAGAACATATTGTCTATATGACCACCATTCTTTGATGTATGTTGAAATTTTCTCTATGGTCTACTAAATATTCAGTTTTGTAAATGTTCCTGTGTACCTGAGCAGAAAAATTTTATTCTATTTTAAAATGGTCTTTTATTTTATAATTTGCTAAATTTTGGGTACAGGGTTCAATGTTCAAATCTATGGTCTTTTGATATATTAATTACTGAGAGAATCATGCTACAGTCTCTCACTGTGAGGATAGATTGTTTAAGATCTATACATTTTTCCCTACAGCTAGAGTTCTGCCAGCTTTTACTTTATGTTTTGAGGCTATTTTATTAAACAAGTTTAACATTGTTTGTTTCCCAGTGAACTGAACTCTTTATGTAGTAACCCCTTTAATCCCAAATAATGCAGTTTTGTCCATAGTTATAGAGCTATCCCAACTTTCTCTTTTTTATTGATATTTTTAACTGTGATAAAACACACATAGCATGAAATTTACCATCTTAAAGTGTACTGACTAGTACTCGTCTTGGAGATCTTCTATCTTACTTTCAAGCTCCTTGTGTTTCTATGTTTGAGGCAGGCCTCTGTTAAACATAATTAGTTAGATTTTGTTTTGTCATCCAATCTATCTATATAACTGTGTGTTAAGCCCATTCACATTTATTGTGATTACTGCTCTATTAGAGTTTATTTCTACTGAACTTTTAAGAAATTACATTTTTTCCTCTCTCTAATGGTTTAGATCTTAAAATCTTTCTGATTCTCTAGTGCTTATCCATAAAAATGCTAACATTCCCTCTTTGCAAGGTCTAAAGTTGTTTAGTATTGCTCTCTTTTCCAGGGACACTTAGAATGCTATTAACTAATATCACCCTTTCTCCTTCTGAGGTTTATTTTTACCCAGTATTTTAGTTCTATCTTACTTTTCCTCTACTAAATTAGTCATTGGGTACTATGATTTCATATTTATCCATGTGCTTCCCAATGTCTTTGCTCATTATTCTTTCATCTCCGAGTTCCTTTTGGGGATAATTTCCTTTTTCTTCTTAAAGTACACCAGTTGAGAAGTACTTTCAGTGGGTGTCTCTGGGAGCAGTTTCTGTTTGCCCGGAATGTCTTTACGTCACCCTTGTTTTTGAACCATAATTTTAGCTGGTTGACACTCTGGAGTTATTGCTGGTTGACACCTCTTAAAATAACTTTGAAGTTAGCTCTCTGTTTCTGGCTCCTATTGTGGTCATTCCTTTATAGAGAATTTGTCTTCTTTTGAGGGGAGGGACTGTTCAGATCTTTTCATTTTTGATTTTCTGAACATTTACTATAAACTACGAAGATAGAAACGAATTGCTTTTCTAAGCTTTTATTTATTTGCTAAAAACTATGATAGAGTCAACCACAACTGAAATGAAATGACCCAAATAAAGTACTTCAGTGTCAGCTGTTCCATTGAACCCATGTTTTCCCCTGCACACAGCACCGGTTAGTCTTGGTGGTATTGTTTGAAGGCTGCCCGCCCCTCTAAGCCATCAGTTGTTTGCCTTCAGTGATGATGCTCTCCATTCCCAATGGAGCTGCCCTCCTGAATTTCCAGTGTTATGTGTTCCCACAGACCACTCCCAGATTCTGTGACCTGACTCTGCTGCAAATGGTGAAGTTTTGGCCATGGTTTGTCTTAAACACTTAATTATATAACTTTATATGATAACTTATAGCAAAAACATATCTTAACATACAGATAGCAAAAATTATTTGCATACTTATAAAAACAAGAGGAAGACGTTTTTTGAGATGTAGGATTTGGAAAGGCCAGCTCGGCTTGTATTGGTGTGGAGGTGTCAGCACTTTTGAGTTCCTCTAAGATGTCTGGGCCACTGTCATAGTCTTCTTTGTTCGGAGCAATGACTTCTAATCTTAGATTTGTGACACTCTGGGTGTCTCCGGATGTCTCTGGAGGTGTGCATTGCTTTTCATTTATCCTGTTCGGGATTTGTTCTTCCTGAATCTGAGGATTCACATTTTTCATCATCCTGGAAAACAGCTTGGCCCTTAGCCCTTCATATGTCCTGTCTCCCTCATTCTCTCTACTGGCCTTCTGGAATGTGAATGAGAAGTATTTGCTACTTTTTGTCTCTGTGCTGAGTTCCCATTATTTTCTCCAGTTCTTTGTTGTAATTCACTAATTCTTGCTTTAGCTGTGTTTAGTCTACTACTTAATCCACCCACTGAATTTTTAAATTGGGCAAAATATTGTCCAAGATACAAAAATCAAAACAATGTAAGAAGATACACAGCGAATCTTCTTGCTCCTGCCCCTTTTCCCCACCGGCCCCCTGCCAACTCACCACCACAGGTGCCCCTCCCTCCTGTTTGGATTCTTTGGTGTCTTCTCAGAGGTATTTTCACACAAATATAAGCAAATTCTAGTATAACTAGTATAACAAATATAAGCAAAGGGAGAAAATTGCTTATTTTTCCCTTTTTCACACAAAAGTAATCATATTATACATCTTGCTTTGTATTTTGATTTTGTTATTAAAAAGTATAATTTGAAGATATTTCCATATCAGCACATAGAAAGTTTCCCCATTCTTTTATTATTTTAAATGGTTGCACAGCATTTCATTATATGGGTGAAATATAATTTATTTGACCAGCCTCCTATTTATGGATATTTAAATTATTTAAAATTTTTTTGCTCTCACAATGTTGCAATCAACCTAGTACATAACTCATTTGTTGGATATGAATTTTATGCATGTTCCCTTTTGTTAAAAATTACATGTATACATACATTACAAATATACATACATAGGATGTATATATGTACATGCTAATATGTGTGTATATGTATATACATGCCATCCATAGGGGTGGCATTAGTTTTCACTTTTACCATGAGTGCATGAGTGGGCCTATTTTCCCTCAGTCTTACCTACAGAGTGTGGGTCTTCCAGAATTTTGTTAATTTTTACTTTTAATGATTTATTTTTTTATTTATGTACTCTGTTTCATATTGTTTCAAATTTCATAATTATGTTTTCTATTCCTTAAACATTTTTAAAAAACATTCAAACATACTCTTTTAAAATTTTACATCTAGCTAATACCTGAAGCTTTGGCACATCTAATTCTTTATCTTGTTGTATCAGCTGAATCGTCCCTCTGGGTGGCTTGCATCCTTGCTGTTTTTCTTAGAAGTTTAGACTGTGAGCTCATGCTTAGGTGCTCTTTATCTGTGGGAATACGGTCAAGCCTGGGCTGAGAATATTCCCCCAAAGCAAGTCTGCATTTGCTTTTGGGAGGCGTCTCCCTGTTTTACCCAACCAGCTATTTTCGTTTACATTTCGGCGTGGCACATTCTCACCCACACCAGTAGTGTAAATTTGAGCCTCAAATGCCGGGAAGGTCAGGCTGTGGTTATGATGTTGTAGGAGACACTCTGTCCTTCCACTCAGATGTGAGACTGAGACAAACAAGGGTCGTACTTGACTCTCTTTCCCAGTAAATAGATCCTTTCTCTAGTCTACCCTTTCACTGATATTATTAGCCCTCTGAGAATTTATTTGGGTTTTATGCGGGATGATCTCAGCCTCAATCCCCCTACCTCTGACCCCCTCCCCACGACATCACTGCTTTTTACCCCTGTGGTTGTTGTAACATAGGCTCTAGAGGCACATGCCCTCAGGGCACCCAAGGCAGGTCTGTCTGCTTTTCTCTCTGGTTCTTACCTCTTTGGTTCTTACCTCTTTGGTTCTTGGCGCCTTGGAATTTCTCTTACTTATTTTCAATTTCATCTATGCTTCCTGATGCAGGCTCTTTTTAAAATATATATATATATATTATTGATTTTTTACAGAGAGGAAGGAAGAGGGATAGAGAGTTAGAAACATCGATGAGAGAGCAACATCGATCAGCTGCCTCCTGCACACCCCCTACTGGGGATGTGCCCACTGCAACCAAGGTACTTGCCCTTGACCAGAATCAAATCTGGGACCCTTCAGTCCGCAGACCCAAACTGGCCAGGGCCTGATGCAGGCTCTTATATTTAATGCAGGCTCTCTAGGTATTTTGCAGCAGGGGGAAATTTAAGGATAATTATTCTATAATATTTGACCTCACAAATATTATTCATTCAATAAATATTTATTCAACAAACATTGAATGAAATATTTATTTACTGCCTACCAGACTAGACTATCCTAGTCATTCTATTTTATTCCAAAAGATTCAAAAGACTCTGATTAAGTATAGCAACCACCAGTTAATTCACACACCATTAGATAAAGGGGAAATTTTTTGCCAGTTTTAACAAAGAGATCTAAGCCCCTGGTAGATGATGGTGACGAACAGGGTTATGGTAGTTACAAATCCACACTGACAATATTTTTATATGGGATCCACCCAACGAGGGTAGCATTAAGAGGACATTTGTAACACCCTTTAAAATTGTTTAAAAAATTTTAAATTAATCCTCACCCAAGGATATTTTCCCATTGATTTTTAGAGAGAGTGGGAGAGGAGGGGAAGACAGAGAGAGAGTCCCACATGCACACTGACCAGGGCCAGGGATTAAGCCTGCAACCGCGGTACATGCCCTTGACGGAAATCGAGCCTGGGACCCTTCTGTCCGTCCATGTTCTATCCACTGAGCCAAACCGGCTAGGGCAGTGGTCAGCAAACTCATTAGTCAACAGAGCCAAATATCAACAGTACAACGATTAAAATTTCTTTTGAGAGCCAAAATTTTTAAACTTAAACTTCTTGTAACACCACTTCTTCAAAATAGACTCGCCCAGGCCGTGGTATTTTGTGGAAGAGCCACTCTCAAGGGGCCAAAGAGCCACATGTGGCTCGCGAGCCGCAGTTTGCCGACCATGGGGCTAGGGCTAACACCCTTAATTTGGGTTTACCCCCCATAGTAATCTCTATTAATTAATAAAACAGGAATCTAGACTGCTAATGTGCCATATCATAGAAATGAGTAGTAGCAGTAGAATCTCTTGCTTTTTTATCATTTAAAACAATGAGGGTTGCTATCAGAATAGCTTACTGTGGGACTCTCCCAGAATGCTTGTACTTATAGGGACTAGACGGACGTCAGGCTCCTCACTCTCTCCTGTCCTCTCTGTATTTCTCTTTCATTGCCTCTTCCTTCTCTGCCCCATTCTTCACTTTCACCAGGCTGCCCTCGCGGGTCGCTCATCTGCTCCAATGGCCCACCATAGCTGTTGAAAACTGGCAGCCCAGCCTTCCCCATGGACTCCCATGGCTCACCCTCTTGATATTATATAGCATAGACTTTACTTGTACAAAGACCTTCACACACATTATTTCATCTATGCTTAACAACATTGTGATAAAACCAGAATTATTTTTAAAATTATGTTTTTAATGAAAAAAGAGAGAGAGAGAGAGAGAGAGAGAGAGAGACCCGGCAAGAAGTTCTTGCCCAACATTACACAGCTAACAAGTGGCAGAGCAGGGACCAACCCTAGGTTTTCTGGCTGGAGGCCAGCATTTTCTTAGAAGCCCAGTGAGTGAATTCACATCCAAGCAAAATTCCAACATCTGGAAAGATTGTATTTCTAACTCATCAGTGCGTCCTTAATTTTCGGATATTTCTATTAAAGAACAGTAGGTCTGAGCGTTCTCTGTGAGAGTGGTGGCCTCGGATTATAGAGTTTAAAAAACTGGTGTGGGTTTTGTGAGGGTCCTGAGGCCATGCTTGGCCACGTCCGGGAGTTTTTGATGGGTGACTAGTGGCCAAGGACTTGTGAAAACATGTCTCTCTGAGCTCAAACATGAATGGAAAAAAAAAAAAGAAGTTCTGAGTAAGAGGCTGACTAACGACTCTTTGGAAGAAACTGAGCAGTGTCTGAAACCCGAACAGCTGCCTTTCAGCTAGTTGCACTGTGCACACTCACCCATTATGTGACTCATCGGTGAAGTCTTTGCTGAACACCTGTGTGTGCCAGGTGCTGCTAGGTATTGATCATGACAGAGAGAGTGACAAAAGCACGCCAGACAGGAGTCTATCCTTCAAGGCACTACAATCCGACCCACAGACGCTTTAGCTCTATGGCCACGTTTACTGCCTTGGAAGCCAGGCTGAAATCCCAGCTCTATCACAGCTAGCAATTAACCTTGGATGAGTATCTGACCTCTTTAAGCCTCGGTGTTCTCATCTATAAAACAAGGCCAATAATTGTATTTAGCCAGCTACTCCAATAACTCAAAGTATTCATGTGGAGAGTAAATGAGGTTATGTGTGTAAAGGGTGTAGCACAGACGAAAAGATCTAAATAAAAGTTAGGCTATTGGCAAACTATCTTAAGGGAGGTTTGGGATGCGTGGCTTAGAAATGTGGAGCCACAGCAGTCCAGAGTGGTGGTTTGGGGTTTCGTTAACCTACTGATGTCACCAGAATAGGATGCTCTCGAAGGATTGGCAGGTGGCCGAGGTTGCGCAGAGAGAGGAACAGCAGGAGCAAAGGCCTGGAGGCAAAAAGGAGGGACCCACATCAAGGAAATAGCTTGTGGTTATGGGTAGGATTAGTATATAGGGGACAAATCGGAAGGTATTAATTAATTATAATTATTATACATATCTCATATTTAATATTCGCTATCTGCTAGACACCTTGGGAAGTGCTTTATAATTATGATGCAAATTAATCTTCCTAATAGCACATGAAATGGAAATCTCCGCATGAACTGTTGAAACTTACCAGCCAAATATCCCTTCTAGAACAAAACCTCAAAGGAAAAATGGCTGGGAGTAGACTCTATACTGAACAGGACAGTGAGGAACCAAGAGAAGATCCAGCTACACGTTGGGGAGGGTCACAGAGGAAGCAGTTCTCAGACGCCTCTAAGCCACGCTCTAAAGACATTTCTTTAGGACAACAGAAGAGGGAGCCCTAGAGTCATGAATCTTGGCCAAGAAATCCTTGCTCATTCTCCCCACGGAGGAGTACAACCCAAAGGTCCCCTAACAATAGAAGGGGAATAAATGGTGGTGTATTCGTGCAATGGAAGCTACACAGCAACAAAAAAGGGTGAACAACCAATACAAAAAACATGGATGGGTCTCACACATAAATCTGAATGAAGAAAACCAGACACCCGAGAATACAAACTATGATTCTGCATTCATGAAGTTCAAAACAGGGAAAACCCATGTATGGTGACGGAGGTCAGAATAGGGTTATTTTAAGAAGAAGGATTAGGGATGGGGAAATGCTGGCAGCCGGAGCCCGGGGCGAGCCAGGCGATGAGCACCAGGGGCAGGCGTTGGGGGGCGCCTTGCTGCAGGGTGTTGTGGCAGAGGGTGCAGGTGCTGTGGGGTGAAGGAAGCTGCGTGCCCACTGAGAAGGAGCCCAAGTGCAGGGGGCTGGTCACTTCCTCGCCCTCCTCTGCCAGCTACTAGCTGGGCATGCACGGACAGACACGCTCTCACGTGGAGCATGGCTGTGTGGCTGGGGACCATGGTGGGCAGGGACAGCAGATAGAGTAGGGTGTCAGGGAGGAGCAGGCAGTTGCAGAGGTGAGGCACTAGCTCATGTGGAGCTGAGCCTGAGCAGGGAGTGTAAGAGACAGGTCTCTACAGCATCTCACCTCCTTCCCTCCCCCCACCTCTCCACATACCACTGTGGACTCAAGCCACCCCAGCCCCCTCTCTAGCACCTCCACCTCCTGCACAAGGCAGGTCTCCTGGCAACAGTGGAGCTAGTGTGGGGTGAAGAGCAGGAACTAAGACTGGCTCACCTGAAGGTACTCTGGGGTCCCCTGGAAGGAATTAAGCCCCATTCTGAAGCCAGTGGGCTTGGACATGGTGCATGACCAACGATCCCAGTTTTCCCAGGACAGGGACTTTTCATGCTAAAAACGGAAAAGTCGTGGGCAGACCTTGGGTGAATTGGTGACCCTAGTCACGCACCCAGCCGACGCTTAATCTCATCTGTGAGAAGCAGGACAGAGGCCCTCTCGATGCTGCAGGCCACCTGGCTCTGGCCCCGCCCTGGCCCCTACATCTCTGGGACCTTGCGTGCTCTGCTGAATGGGTTCCAGTTTTGGCTCTGTGGCCCTGGGCCAGGGCCTCTGCTTCTGTTTCCACATCTACAAGCAGGAGAATCGATACCCACCTGCCCAGCAAATCACTGAGGGGCACTGTGAGTGCGAAAGGGCCTAGTGGGGGCCTTCGACAGGTGGCTGCTGGCATCATGGGGCCCTTCACCCTGTTCTCACTCTTGGGGGCGGGGAGCTTAGAAAGCTGAGCCCAGCATATGGCCACCGTGCCCGTACTTTGCCGCAGCTCGATTGGCATGCTCTGCTTCCACGCCTTCCGGATAGGAGCACATTTGTGGCCATTTAATCATGGTCTGCATCACCTTTCTCACCTGCATAGCTTTGTAGGGTTTACAAAGGGCTTTCATAGCCGCCCATGATATCATTGGATTACTTCTCAATTTCTCATTTACAGAGCACAGACTCTACCAAAGCCCCCAGACCTGGGTGTCTGAGTGATCTGTAATCCTCGTTTAGAGCCATACGACGAGACGCAGCCAGAATAACAGCTGGCATTTATTGTCCTGGAAGCGCCCAATCTTTCCCTGGCCGCCTCCTCTCTCCTGGAGCCCAGGGGCCTGGCTCCCCCACCAGCCCTCATCTGCATTGTCTCAGATTCTGCTTCCAGATGCTTTATTGCAAGTCAGGGCTCAGCCAAGGGAAGAGGATGTGGCTCACTGCCCACCTCGCGCTTGTGAGGACAGGTGTCCTCCCCGCTCCGCTCACAGGCTTGCATTGCTCCCCCAGGGTCTGCTGGGAGACGTTCCTGTGGTTCCGTATACCTCCTCACAGCTTTTGTTCTGGACTGTGTTTCTGGGGATTTTACATAGTAACTGGCCCTGGGAGATAAAGATCTTCATCTGTCTCCAGGACAGAGGGCAGGTTTGCTTGCTGTTCTCCCCCCCTTGTTCCCCCGCCGCCCCCCCGCTGCAATGACTGGGCAGGCCTGCTAGCAGCCCCCTTGTAAGATTGGAATTTCGCAAACTCAGGGTTCCTCAGCTGTGACACAAACCCACTGTGGGCCCAGCATCCACCCAGGCCTGCCTCTAACTTGGCTCCGAGGGACTTGGGGTCAATGAAATGTGAAGGTCATGCTGCCTGCTGTGCCACGAGTCACAAAGTCTTGGTCTCTGACCCAGAAGCTTCATGTCTTCTGCCAGGAAACTGGATTAGCCTAGAAGTAGGGTAACACCTCAGACCCTTCAAAACAATTTAGTTGTGTGACAAGGATGGGTGCTGAGGGAGACATGGCTTTCTGGAAGAGGAAGAGACAAGAGCCCAATGGGGGCCCTGGTGGGGCTATATGGAGCCCCCATGGATGTGGTAACAAATGCGCCCACCCAGTGGAGGGGGAGGGGTGGGAGTAAGGGTCCCTTCCTGTCGATGATGCTGTGGGGCTGGAGGGAGGAGGGGATCAGCTGCTTGGTTCTCACTTTGGCTGTTGTTTCTGAGTTCCTGCAGCCACCGGGCTCGGGCCCTGCTGCAGACCCACCTGGAGGAGGAAGGGCCAAGGAGTCCCCAAAGCTGAGAGTAGCTCTGGGTGGGTCCAGTCCGAGCCCGGGCTGCCAGGGGGCTCCTTGAAACCCAAAGCACAGAACAGACCCCAGCCATTGACATGTCTTCAGGTGGCCATAACCCCACACGGCCCTGGACGCCCATCTGTGTCTTGTGTTTATGGGGGTGCACCTTCCAAAAGCCACTACCCAGGGAGTGATGGAGGGTTCTGCCTCCCCATCTCCCGGGGCGCTCAGACCTCAGAAAGGCATTAGGTCACTGGGTGTGGCGGCCTCCACAGGGTCCTCGCAGCTGCTCTCAGCCCGCCGTGCTGCAGGGGTATGCGGACCTATTTTGAACATTTGGTGGAAGCCAGTCACTTCCGAGTGGGAGGACGCTTCCGCGGCCAGCTGGAGTGGACTCAGGAAAGCGCCTAGCTCAGGAGCTCTGGTTTTGCAGCGTGCAACGTGCAATCTAGAGTCCTGTTTTAGCTCATTCCGGATTTAGGACTTCGCACTGTACTTTAATTCTCCGTGTGCTTTGCTCGCTTCATGACCTTGCATTCCTGCGGCTCCCTGTGCCCCTCTGCCAAGGCTCGGCTCCACTGGCCCTAAGCAGCCATTCGGTGACTGAGTCAGGGGCCCTGGGAGAGATTTCTGATCCGGTTCCCACCCCACAAACCTCTTAGCTTCCCAGCGCTGACTTGGCTAATTGATTTGGAGGTCTTGCCAAAAAGTATATCTTGGAAGCCAGTGGAGCTTAAATGTGGGGCAGCTTCAGGGCCCTGTGGTGGACGGGTGACTAATGGTGACCACTGGGGGTGTTGCCATCAGCTGTTGGGTGAGATGATGGGTATCAAGCCTCATTCAGTTCCCAAGGCCTGAGTATCCCTGCAGGCTGATATCCTTTCTCACCTTGGAGTTGGGGCTGCAGGAACCATCTCTATCCAGAGCACAGGGCACAGGGCACAGGACTTAATCTTCCAGCCCAGTTCCAGGCACCCTGGGGAGCCATGCCCTATGAGGAGCCACTACAAAGCTAACAATTTGGTGAGAAGTAATGTGCTTACATTACAGACCCTACAGCAGCATGGAGTGCATGGATTTGGGGGTCTGAAGAGCTGACTCCAAGTCCCAACTCTGCCACTTTCTAGCTGTGTGACCTTGGGCTGGTTACTTAACTTCTCTGGACCTCAGTTTAAATCTGATCTATAAATGGGGACAACACCTACCCCTTAAGAGTTACATAAATAAAGATAGATATTGGGTCCTAAGGGAAGACGTTCTCCCTCAGAATGTCCAGACCCCCTGGCTGAAAGCTATGCTGACTGAGCCCAGCCCTTAACAGCAGCCTGCAGCACCCACATTTTGTTCCGTAAACATATCACATTATGTTGACAGGGAAGATTCTTGCCATTCCATGGGGGCTTTCTGACTTAAGCCTAGATCCATAAACCATGGTGGCAGTGGTCCTCTTGGGCACGCTCTCGGAGCCAGCAGGTTCTTTGCAGGCATCGCCCTGCAGACTGGAGCCTGGTCAGCAGCCTCTGCTCTGGAGCCAGCATATATATTTTCTCACCTAATCTAATCCTGAATCCACAGTCTTCGTGGCGATGGGTTCAAAGTCTTAGAGGAATCATTTAGCCCCTGGAGAGAGCTGCTTGCCAATGTGGAGGGCTGCAGAGAGGGGACCTCAATAACGCTCAATGCAACATGCTTTCATTGAGCACCTACTGGGTGCCAAGTCCAGATGACACAAAGCCTGAGCAGAGAATAGTCCCTGCCCTTAACAAATTTATAACAAATTTGTAAGAAATGTTTCAGCAAGATGTAGGGATCTTTCTCCAGACCATAATAGCAATCTCCTAATACTGCACCAGGCTTAAGAAAACACAAGTGACTAATTCATGCCTTCTTTTGTTGATTCATCAAACTTTTTTTTTTTTTTTTAGTGTGGTTTCTTTTTCTAATTGTTGACAGTATTAAGATGCCCCCCATTTCCTCCCTCATCAAACATTTGCTATGTTCCAGGCTGTGTGCTAGACAGTAACTGAAGGGGAAATGACACCTGTATTCACAGTTAGTAAGCCAATCAATAATTTCAGCACAGGTTGTCCCACAGACTTCCCTCCAAGGTACAGATGTGGAGCAGAAGAGGGAGTGATTGAATGATTTGCTGGTGGGAGAGTGGGGGTAGTTCTACGTCTGGGAGTGTTTCATGAAGGAGGTAACCACTGGAAAAGGATTCTAAGGAAGGCTGATAGCTGGTGGAAAGACACTCCAGGCTGAGAAAGAAGCCCGTGCAGAGGCCTGGGGGCTGAGTCATGGACAGTCAGGGCCAGAGGCCCCGCAGAGGAAATGTCATCTACTTACTCATGGTACCTAGCCGGTTAGCAGCAGAGTTTTGACGGGAACCCTGGCTTTCTAACTTGCCAGCTGAGGTTTTTCTCCTGCCAGGCAAATGCTACTACACATGACCTTCACCACTTGAGTCACATGCAGGTATCCATTCGGGTCATCTGAACTGAGTTCCAAGTTTGAAAATGAAGAGCAGAGCTGGAGGGTTGATGCTCGCTGGGGTCAGCACAGTGCTTCCCACACTGCCAGGTCCATAGTTGGTGGTCATAGAGGTTTGCAGCCTTCTCCAGGGCCAGGTGGGGAAAGGCCTCTCCCTCGTTTGGAGGACACACAGATGACAATGTCCAGTGACTATGTGAAGCTGGGACTTTTGAAAGCACCTACATGCATCCCAGAAGGTCACCCAGGAATGCCTGACCTCTTGTTTGTGACCCTCACTCGCCGGTGAGCTCAGAACATAGAGACTAGTCTGCCACAGCCACCTCTGGAGCTGGGTGTCCAGCACAGGCTGGGAGAGGAGCCGCGCCAAGGGTTTGTTAGATGTTGACCACGAGCTGGGAGATGGAGTAGGGAGAACCTCTGTCCTGGGTTCGAGGGGGCTCCTGACTGGTTAGAGCCAGCAGAGGGAGACGTGACACGCTCCAGCATTTTGCTGAGATGACCCATATTGGAAGGTTGGAGTCATCTTTGGTTTCCCACCTAGCAACCATTCACTCCCCTCCCTCCTTCTGATGGGAACCCCATTTGATTCATTTCTTATGAGCAGCCATGAGCTTCCGAGGAGGGCCTCTGCCCTTGCCAGGAGCTAAGGGACAGGCTGCGGGCAATTCCGGACACTGAGACCTGAAGGCACATTGCTGCAGGGGCCTCCGGAAACATCTACCTTGTTCTTCAAAAGGGGCACAAGAAAATGCAGACTTCTATGGGGCAAATGTCCTGGTTTCTCAACCAAAAACACGGAGAGGAGGAAAGAGAGGGGGAAATTGTTCATGTTAAGGATCGGCAAACCTTTTCTGTAAAAACCAAGTAATAAATATTTTAGTCTGACTGGCTCTGTAGAGATTTCTTCACTCTACCCGTGTAGCACGAAAGAACCAACGACTATGTAAACAGGTGGAGGTGCTGGGTGTATTGACAAGCTGGCCTCGGGCTGGACTCGGCCCTGGGTCCAGTTTGCCCACCGTGGTCCCGATGAGAAGATTCTTCAGAGACGCATCAGCCAGTGCAGTGTGCGCTCTTTGTTTGGACCCTGATTTGAACAACCCAAGTCTTAAAAAAACACACACACAAATATTTTGGGGAGCGGTGGGGGAAATTTGAACAATGATTGGATATAAGATAATTTTAGGGATTACGGTTAATTTTGTTAGCTGTGACAAAGAATTATGGTTTTCGTTGTTGATGTTGTTTTGTTTTACCGAAGACAGTCTTTACCTATTAGCTACTGATCCTAAATGGGCAATGATGTCCGAGATTTGTCTTAAAATAACCCAGGGTGTGGAGGGGAGGCGGTACAAGGGAACAAGGCCGCCATGTGCTGATACTGATTGAAGCTGGTTTATGGGAAGATGGGGGTCTTCATACTATTCCGTCTTCTTTTGTGTGTGTTTGGAAATTGGCATAACATTTTCAAAAAGAGGGGTCAAGGAAGAACTCCCTCCTCCATCGCCCCTGGTCACTGCTGTGTCTGGTGAACATATGTTGCCGGGTGGTTAATGCAGCTCTTTTGTAAGTAAGAAAGGACAAGCCGGAGGACGAGACTAACCACCAAACATGGCAGAGTGGGAAGAGAACGAAACTGGGGTTCTGGATGATTCTGTTGAGATGCCAAATTAACCAGGCCAGAACAGGCCTGCTTCAGTATTCCATATTATGTGGGGTAATACGGTAAGCCATATCTAATTTTTTAATTTATTTTTTGTTACATGTAACCCAAATGGTCTAGAGAGAGGAAGAGAACGGAGGCCTGGCCCCTCCCTGCTGCAGGATGCCACCCCTGGCATCGAAGAGGACACCAGGCTTAGAAGAAAGGCTTGTGAGATGCGGGCCCTTGACGGGTCCCTCTGAGTCCTATCACACCCGAGGGGCTCCAGGACAAGGGAGAGGACTCTGCTTTCTGCCTACCTCTAGTGTTAGCCAAAGGGCCAATGTCAGGGGCTGCACTGGGCTCTGGTTAGAAGGATGCTGATGTTGCAATCATAGACCTCCAGTTTCAGAGGAGGAAATGGCAGAGACGGAGTTCCCGAAGGACAGCTGGCCTTTTTGGCATCCCTCCTTATGAGGACAAGGAGACCTCCTCTCCCTGAGCCCTTCCACCCGCAGCAACCACAGCCACACAGTGTCCACGCACAGGGCACAAACAGCATTGTTTCTAACTGATCTCATGGTTCAGCTGGTCTCAGGGGTATCAGCTGTTCCGTAATGCATGACAAATCACAGTGGTTAACTTCACCCGTCCGCGTCTCCTAGATACGGTCATTAGACACTTGCCAGAAAATGTGCAGAGGGAATGCTGGGGGCGGGGGAGGAGAAGGGTGATGTGGAGGAGGCCACAAGGCATGGTCTCTGGTTCCTCTGGATGCTCCTGGAGCTCTGCCCAGACCCAGAGTTCAGATACAGCTCCAGCCCAGACTTAGGAGACCGGATGGGAGGTGAGGATGGCATCCTTTATTTCAGAGCAGGTCACAGGTCCTCAGTGAGTTTGTTCTCAGTCCTAATTTGGCCCCAATTTTCAAGGCTCAGAACAATGACTTACATTTGAAGATGCAGCAGAATCCCCCAGAGGGTTTAAAGCACAGATTGCTGGGTCCCCGCCCCTGCGTTTCTGATTGAGTAGGTGGGGGCCCGAGAATTTGCAAACGTAACAAACAACCAGGGATGCTGATTCTGCTGGTCTGGTGGACCCTGACTGGAGAACTACTGCCCTAGAACTTCTTAGCAGGACGATGGCTCTCAGGCTGCAGGAGGAAGAGATCCAAACTTGTCTTCTTCTTTGGACTGTGGTGGGAACCAATGGTGAAGGGGCCCATGGTTCTTGCATAGGAGAGGCTAAGAGTGGGGGTGCCCCAAGGTGATCTCCCCGGGAACCAGGAGTCATGGGGTGTGATCCTGTCCCTGAACAATCTCACTGTGTGGCCTCAGGGGTCACCTTGCTCTCCGGGCCTCAGTTTACCTCTTTGTAAAACGGGCACTTTTCTCTGTGTTACAGTTTTCACAACAAAAAGGTTTTATTTTTTTGTTAATCTTCACCTGAGGATTTTTTTCCATTGCTTTTCAGAGAGAGAGTGGAAAGGAGGGAATGGGAGAGAGACAGAGAAGAGAGAGGGAGAGAAACACAGATGTGAGAAAGACATTTACTGGTTGCCTCCTCCCCACGCCCCAACCAGGGCCTGGGATGGAACCTGCTTCCAGGTATGTACATACCTTTGAACAGGATTTGAGTCTGTGACCCTTTGGTGCGCGGGCTGACGCTCTAACTGCTTAGCAAGACTGGCCATGGCAACAAAAAGGTTCTTAAAAGTAAAAAAGGAAGATAAAATGAAGAAGGTGACCTCTAAGGTGGTGAGGGTGCAAGAACCTCATGCAGGCGCCGTCGTGTCCTCAGAAGCTTGCGGGTTGGAATCTGACTTGGGTGTCAGTGTGACCCCGATATGAACCAGCGGCGAGTACTGGGCCAAATCGCCTAACCTCGCAGAGCCTGTGCGTGGGGATAAGGAGGCCGACTTGTAAGGTAAATATGTACTGCCTGGCCGATAGGTGGCAGCTACGATGGCTGATTTTGTTGTTTTTTAATATCTTGTCAAGGCGTGGGGGAGGGCACAGAGGCAACTCTTCTCCCCGATCCCTGCTCCCCTGAGGAGCCTGCTGCTGACCTTCACGTTGATGGTGGAACCAGAACGTGTGTGTCTCAAGTTTTCCCCTAGCACGATGATTCCGGGAAACACTGAACTCCCCAAGTTTTCCATGAGCTGTTCCTTCTCCAACTCCCTTTCCTCTGATTATTAATTTAACCAATGCGGCTTGAGGGCCCACTAGATGCCAAGCAAGGACAGGCACCGGGGACACGATGAGGAGGAAAGTCCAGACAAGGTCCCTGCTGCCCGTGGACTCACGGTCGAGTGGGGGAAGCGGATATTAATCTGTGAATCACATGGAACCAGTGAAGCTCCACAGTGACCGGTGCTGTGAAGGCGACGGAGACGGTGCAACAACAGGGGGGTCTGACCGAGTTGGTGGGACAGGACAGGCTTCAGGAAGAGAGGACTGGAAGGGTGTCCCCCAGACGGGCAGGGATTGATTGGGTGAAGAGGCAGAATAGAGCTTCCAGGCTGGAGGGAGCAGCCTGTGCAAAGGCCCTGAGGCCAGGCGAGCATGCACTCAAGGAGCTAGCTGGAGGGCTGCAGGAGAGCTGGCAGGACTGCCCCGGGCGGAGCCTCCGAGGCTGAATTAGGGGGCCTGGTCTCTATCATAAGAGCAACAGAACCTTTGCGGGTTTTATAGTGGAGGCAGCTACCTGACCTGAGGTGTGTGTCAGATGCCTCCTCTGGATGTATTTGGAGAGAAGGTTTCAGGGGCCAGAGAACAGGGCGGAGGGATCTGTTAGGACATACTTATGGCAGTGTCCAGAAGGGGTACTGATGGCCTGGGTGTGATGGGGTGTGCATTTGAGAGAGAAGTAGCTATATTTGGGCAGGGGGGTCCTGGAGAGTAGACACCATAGGGCTTAGAAGTGATTGACATGGCTCGTGAGAGAGGTGACTAGGGTGGCTCTGGCTGTCCGGTTTCCTAACTGGGTGGATGGTGGCGGGTTCCCCTGAGTTAGGGTGGGATTCCCTTTCTCCTCTCCAGAGCATGGCAAGGCCTAGCCGGTCACTGGTCACTGGTCACACCAGAGGTTATAAGAAAGGGACCCTCTGTGTGTATTTCAGGGTAACATGTAAAGTGCTTAGCATAGCAGCTGGTACTCAACAAAAGACAGCCACCTGCTGGGCCTCCGGAGCTGTGACAACACTGTGCCTGCCACTGAGCAACCCACGCACCCCTCCCTCAGGGGTTCCTGGCCGCTTGCCACAGAGACCGGTCTCAGGCTGACATGCTTACTTCCTTGCGATAGGGGGCATCTTGGCCTCCCCCTGAGGTGGGGGAATTTGTCTCAACCTCAAACCACCTCCTCTTCATCTTGGGAGGCAGAGCAAGGGAGCGGGAGAGAACTGGGGAGAGGCTGTGCTTCCGCAGGTGAGAGGGCAGGGGCCTTGGTTTTGAAGCCAGGGGACCTGGCCCTCCTCTAAACTAGCTGTGTGACCAGGGCAAGTCCCTTTCCCCTCTAGACCTCAGTTTACCTGCCGTGTATAACGGGGGTGAACAATGGATTGGAGACTGTGTCCGAGCACCGGTAGTTCCAACGTCGGTTTTGTGCTCAAGGGAGAATGGGCTGCAGGCAGGACCGCCTTCCTCCGCAGGGGGGCGCTCCCTCGGGGCGTCTGTTCCCACCTCCCCGCCTGTGCTCAAGCAGGAGCACTTCCTCCTCTCCTCTCCGGTGGGCTTAGCTCAGACCCACGTCTTCCGTGGGATTTCCCCCTGAACCCCTCTCCTTCCAAATCCCCACAGCCCTGCGTGTCCCTGCTTCTTTATCCAGAGCAGGCTCTCCCTCCCCAGATCACGTGCTCTTCAGGCTTCCTCACGCACCTGTCATGCCTTCCGATTGGTTGCTGACGGTGTGCAGGGCGGGCCGCACCTGTCCCTCTCCTGCCAGGGCCCTGGACTGAAAGCGTGTTGTATAGGACTGTCCGCAAGAGAAACACCCAAGCCATTCCCCTCCGTGCAAAATCCCCCGGCGAGGAACGGACCCAGAACGTGCCTGCTGAAGCGGGTCGCCAGCTGATGCCGGTACACTTCTTTGCGCTGGCCCTGTTCATCTCCAGAGAAGGGCCGGCCACCCGGCCATTTCCCCCACCTTCTGGCCCAGACTCTGAGCTATGTTCCTATGTCCCCTCTTCCTAACAAAGGCTTCCTCAGTAGAAAAGAACTTGGACATACAATACTTGCCAACAAAAGCAACCATTGTAGCCCTGGGAAGGGAGTGGGGGTAGCGAATCAGGGTGAGGTTTTGCTCTCTGCTTGCCAAGACTGGCTCCAGGGAAGGCCCCAGCCCCACTGTTCCCGCATCAGGCTGCTGGGGTCCCAGTGGTGGTCTGTCCCTCTTGACTTACCAAATCGAAGGAAGGAATGGGGTGGAGTCTGGGGAGGGGCCTCAGGCCCGAGTTTCCCAGGCAAGCTTCTCTGAGATGGCCTGCAGCAGGGAGAGAATTGGCGATCACATGCCATAACCTTTCCCTTCTGCCCCCACAGGGCCCCACTCTGCAGCTGGGAACAGAGACCCTGAGAGGGGAGGCGGCTTTATCTTGAGCTCTCTCAGTGGGTTCACGGAGCGCCAGAGTGGAGACAGGTCCAGGCCTGCTCATCTCCTGTTCCCACGGACACACACGT
Source organism: Eptesicus fuscus (assembly GCF_027574615.1). NCBI lineage: Eukaryota > Metazoa > Chordata > Mammalia > Chiroptera > Vespertilionidae > Eptesicus > Eptesicus fuscus. Next base: position 18,982,411 of record NC_072489.1, on the reverse strand, counting down.
ACCCCTCCCATTCTTGCTCCATCAGCCTTCACACACAAAACCACAGTCTGGCTCTTGACTTCACAGATTTTAAAGGAACAGAAAATGGAGAAAAGGAACTCTATTCTTCCCGAACCTAATATAGATTAGTCTGGCGGTGCCATTTCCAAATACAGTCAGCTGTCCGTATCTGCAGCTTTTACATTCAAGGATTCAATCAACCACGGATGGAAACTATTTGGGGAAAAATTAAAGAAAGCTCCAATAGCAAACCCTGAATTTGCCACGTGCTGAGCACTAGGCTGAGTCCATGTGAATGAAGTGATGTGCAGGCACACTCGGCAGTAGCCTGTGTGTGAAGATGGATGATAGGCATATACTATGCCATTTTACATAAGGGACTTGAGCATCCATGATTTTGGTGTCTGTGAGGGTCCTGGAACCATCTCCCAAGGATACAGAGGGAAGACTGTAACCGGATGCTCTGGTGCTTGGAATAGAATACACTCTGCATTTCCACAGGTCTCTAGAGTTTGCATCTGTGACTCCAGGATTCCTCAGGATTTCACCTTTGACAGAGAGCTACTGCAGCCCGAAGGAAAATGACGTGCCCATGGCCTGTACTTGGCAAAGTCCAGCCTAGAACAGTCTCCTGACTGCCAACCTTGCCTCTCTCTTCCACTCAGCACCAGGCTCTTGGGTTTTTGATCCCAGCTCTGCTAACAAATGAGCTGGGTGACCTGGGATACATCACTTCAGCTCTCTGAACCTGCTTCATAAGTGCACTGACCTTCCAAAACCTCAGTGTCATTTCATTCATTCCACAAGCACTACCTGTAGGGAGTCCCCGAGCCAGGCGCTGGGGCCCTGGGGATGAAGAATCCAGCTCTCCGCCCACAGGCAGGAGTATATTCCAGAGCCCAGCAAGGGTGCAGATTGGGACATCTCTTGTGGGGAGAACCCAAGTCCTTTCTCAGGGGACCCAGGGATCCCCAAGCGAAGTCAGGTTAGAGAATTTCCATCCACAAGTTGACCTCCCTTTAAGAAAGCCCTACAACATAATGTCTGAACTCAAAGGCAGAAAGATTAAGGGTCTTTATACACTTTACACAAAGATTCTTTATTCCACAGTTCTAAAAAAAAATAAAAAATCCTATTCCCTCCTTTGGATTGCTTGAAATATAGTTCATTTGCAAATCATTAGGAACACATTTATAGAGTAAAACTGGAGCGCAGAGCAGGAGTTGGGCTGTTTGCCTGACTACCAAACTGGTCTTGGGAACACTGTAAAACCAGCATCCACTCTCATCTCTCAGACTCTGGTTTTTCCCACCTTAGGCTGCGTGGCAGGTGCCAGGGGTGGAAATAGATGTTATTTATTGAACACCTACTATGTGCTATAGTTAACACCCATTTTATGGATGAGGAAATGGAGGCTCAGAGCTAGGGTTTCAATCAGGGCTGTCGTAAAGCCAGGGCTCTCTCTCTTCACCTTGCTCAGCCCTGCTCTTCTTGACTGGGACACAGCCAGTTACCGCGCTTGGGGCCCAGGGAGCTGTAGTCTGCAAAATAGGGAGATCCAAGTGGTCCGAAGGTTAGTGGGGGCATTAAGGAAACACTCTCTGGGGGTTGCTCACAGTCTCCCCTCTCAAATGCAGTCGGAAATCCCTTCTGCCCTGTGGCTCTAGGGCCGCGCTGGTTAAGCAAGGGGAACGGAGGAGCCGGGGAAAGCAGCTACGGGCTGTCACTCCGGGAGAGCCCCGGCGGCTGACGGGACCCTCGCCCAGCGCGTCCCGAGCCGCAGCTGTGGCTCCGCGTGGCACTTCCGATCCGGCGGGGCCGCACGCTACTGCACTCCCCAGCTCCGCGCCCCGCCCCGCCCCCGAGCGCTGCGCCCCCCGCTCCGACCAGCGCCCGGCCCCGCCCCGCCGAGTGCCCACCCCCGGACCGCCCCGCCGCCCCCTCGCCCGCTCCCGCGCGTCCCAGAGCCTCACGGCGCGGGAGAACCGGCCGGCAGTTGGCACCGGGGGCGATGGCACGTTGGCTGCATCGTTCTCCCGCCGCCAGCCTCGGGCGCCCGGAGCCAGCTGTCCAGGCGGCGGCGCCGTGCCGGGGACCGGGAGCGGGAGGGCGGGAGGCGACGAGGCTGGAGGAGGCGGCGGCAGAGGCCGGCCGGTCGGCGCTCCAGCAGCCCAGGGCGCGACCTAGCCGCGTCCGCAACCCGGAGCGCGGGGCTCCGGCGCCCGCCCGGCCCGCGTTCCCGCGCGGCCACATGGCTCCGCTCCGCGCGCTGCTATCCTGCCTGCTGCCCCTGCACTGTGCGCTCTGCGCCGCCGCGGGCAGCCGGACCCCAGGTGCGTGCGGGGCGGGCGCGTAGGGTCTGGGGTGCACGCGGGTCAGGGTGACGCGACATTGCCAGAGGGGCTGGCCGAGCAGCGTCCCAGCGGGTCGGAGGCGGTGCGCACACTGGGCTAAGCTCTGTTTTCTTCCCCTGTGCACCGATGCTGTCCTGTGATTTCTCTAACTTTCTGGCACCAGTGTGGGAGAGACAGCCTAGGAGAGGATTTGGGAATATGGATTCTCTTCTTAGGGGTTGTACATCTTTCTCTTTGTCGCTGTGTTTGTTTTTTTCTCTCTGTCACACTCTCTCTCCTGTGTTTTTCTCTTTCAGTGTCTTCTCTCTCCAACTTGTATGCATGTGTGCACATGTGTGTACATGTATGCAAGTGTCTGTCACACACATAGAATCAGGCTGGCAGGTGGTTACCCTACACCCCAGTGGACACACCTGCGCAGAAACACACATCCCTCCCTTGCCCCAGCATTGTCACGCTCTGTGCAGAAACCACATCACACACAGACCAAACACACTCCACCCTCACCTGGCAATGTGGGGTGCCCTCCTGGTGGCTCTGAACATTGAGAGGCAGCTCCCATAATTTCCAGGCAGGGTGGCTGCTTGTGTGTGAGCTCTGTTCATGTGCTGAATGGATCCCTCTAGCTCAAGTCTTGGGGCTCCTGTGCTGTGATGGGTAAACCAGAGGAGAGCCGGCCATGGGGGGATTTCCAGGACACACCATTTTCCAGATTTTATCAGTGCTGTGAAGGGGGCTGGGGAGGCAGGAGATAGAGCCGTGTGGAAATGAAAATTCCTCCCAAGCCCGGATCCATGAATCACCAGGCCTGTGAGCCAGGGAGCTGTCATTCCTGCCTGGCCTGGCTTGGGCTCAGGGAGGGCTGTGTGAGGACGGGGCCACTGGCATGCAGCCTGGAGCAGGGGGCCATGACCTCACACTTAATTCAGTCCCAGTGGGCAGGTCACCCTGTGCGTCTTTTTTTATTTTTGAAGATCTATACTTACCCGGCTTGGGGCTGGGCCATGTAGAAATCTCGGCAGCCACTGTGCTGCTTAAAAAAGTTTTCTTTCTAAACATGGAAAAATATAGAACTTGTATTCCCTCCCTTCCCTCTCCAGCTCCTCCTTTCTCCTTGACGCGTGCCCAGGATCCCCTGGGTTTCTAGGTGTGTTTGTTTTGCCAGCTGCGTTCAAGGAGCTTGGTGAGGAGGGCCCTACCCCAGGCTGGTCTGGTGACTTCAGCACATTGGGACTGTTTGGGCCTACCCTGTCTTTGCCCTGGGGGCTTTGGGGGGGGATTTCATTGCTTTCTGCAGTGCTCAGGGTTGGAAGGCTTGCTGCTAGAGTGACAGGACTCTGCTTGGCATTGTTTGTTTTCTTCTGCCAAGTTGAAAAGGACCTGGGGACTCCCGGAAACAATTTATGTCCACAAAGTACCTGAACACTATTCATCCGAGCGCAGAGATCCGGGGGCTCAGGAAGCAAGAGATAAGAAAGGGATGAACTTGGGCTCGGGGTCCCTTCCAGGTGACACTCAGAGCTGCAGATGGCTCCCCGCCCAGTGGGGTCTGGCTCTCCCTTACCGTTGCACAGCCTGCACTGAAGTAACTCCTTGTTTGCCTCCAGCAGAGCGGCCCCTCCCCGGAAGGCTCGGTGACTATGGTGTGACCGTGCCCCGCAGCACGGATTTCCGGGGACGCTTCCTCTCCCATGTGGTGTCCGGCCCAGCAGCAGCCTCTACAGGGAGTGCGTCAGAGGACAGGCCACCTGCACCGCCCTCACACGCTGGTCACCCGCGGGTGGCCCGCAGCCCCCTGCGCCCCAGAGGAGCCACTCCACAGCCTGACAGGCTCTACTTCAATGTCACTGTGTTCGGGGAGGAATTGCACTTGCGCCTGCGGCCCAACCGGCGGCTGGTGGTGCCCGGAGCCTCCGCAGAGTGGCAGGAGGACTTTCGGGAGCTCTTCCGACAGCCCTTGCAGCAAGAGTGTGTCTACACCGGGAGTGTCACAGGCATGCCAGGGGCAGCTGTCGCCATCAGCAACTGTGATGGACTGGTAAGGGACAAGCCTCTCCTCAAGCTGCATGTTGCCCCTCTCCCCAGTCTCTGAGCCGGGCGGACCTGGCTCCCTCCTTAGCTCCCCTGTGTCTGGGGACTCCTGTGGGCAGGTCGTGTGGTCTGGACTGTGCTGCTTTCCAAAGAAAACCCCACCTGCCCTGCTGGCAGCAGGTTTATGCTCTGCCAGGTGGATGGCGGCCCAGCTAGGATGATCCCTTATCCTGCTCATCCCCTCACCATCTTCAGACAGGACGGGGCCACAGCTTAGCTGGCAGGGATCTCTGAGCCCAGACACACGCAGGGGTGAGGGAGGCGGGCTCTGCTGGGATTGATTCTTGGCTGTGCCACTTCCTAGCCACAAGGCTTTGGCTAAGGGACTTGCCTTCCCTGTGGTTCTTCCCTGTGTGAAAAGTGAGGGCTTGTTCGTTCTGCACATGCTTATTGCGTGTGCCCCGTAGGCCCAGCTCTGTCCAGGCCCTGGGGCTACACGGGGCCTGAGGCAGACACGGTCCCTGCTGTCATGGAGCGGACCTGCTGGTGATGATCACATGACTACCTTCCTGGGCAGCACGGTTGGTGCTCGTACCTGCCTGGCTAGTGGTCCAGCCTCTGTCGGTGTTGGTGGCTATTATTGCTACTGTTACACCCCCCGCTAACTCTGGTCCCTGAAGCCAGCCTGCTCTTTCTGCCCGCTCCTCTCTGTGAGTTCCCTTTCTTAGGCCCTGCTCCCTCCTCCCAAGCATCACTGCAAACCAGAAAGCCATGAGTGGCTGCTCTCTTTCTCACCCTCAATTCCTGCTGCATCTTGGTCCCCTCACTGCTCCTTCCTCAGTGTGCCAGGCCCTCCTGAGCCTGTGTGGCAGCCTCAGAGCAGTGGGCATTCTTTGCGTGGTCTCTCCTTGGTCAGGTATGAGCTGATATGTCCCAGGAAAGGACCCACGTGCCCCTTTGCCCTTCAGCTTTAAGAGAGGGATGAGTCATATAGGGGGATGGGAAAGGGGGTTTTCCCTTATTGGCAAGGCTGGTGGGCACTTCTCACCACCTTCCCATCCTTCAGAGGGACCTTCCTGCTGAATGGCTGCCTCTGTCTAGGCCAGTGCTTCTCAATCTTTCTTTCATCCCCCCCGCCCTCCCAAAGAGCCTTCTTAGACATTTTTCCTAATCGCCACCCTCATGAAATTCTAATACCATAGATAAACTGAATATATGTTTATAAACTGTATGTATATCCGCGCTTTACATATAACGACTAATTTTTTTTAAATTTTTTTTTTGCCTTTCAAAGAACCAGATTTTGCCCATTGGAGGTGTTAGGGCCTCCCTTGAGAGGCTTGGTCTACGCAGCAGTTGGTCCTCAAAGTTGAGCGTGTGCTAGAATCACCTGGAACGCGAGGGTTCTGTGGAGCAGGCTTTGAGAAACCCAGGATGTAAGGACAGCTGCAGAAGGCTAAGACCTTGTCCTGATGCCAGGGTGAGCCTTGGCTGCCGGCCCGCCCTGGCGCAGCAGTTCTGTGCAGCAGGAGCCCTCAGTCAGCCTGCTGGCTAGCGCTGTGCTGTGGCCACAGATTTTGGTTGAAAATCCAAGGTGACGTTTGGAATCACCCAGGAATGCAGGGTCTGCGCAGAGGGAGAGACAGAAAGCGCCGGTGCACACCGGTGGCTTGGCTGAATGACATGTGAACTCCTTCTAAGGCCATCGGCCACGTAGGCTGTCAGCTGTGCAGTGACAGGCTGGGTCTCCCCCTGGTTTGACTGCTGCCATACATGTATACCGGGGACCACAGGCATCAGTGGATGGTCATCACCATTAATAAAGTAACTGTCCACCCCCGTAGCCCCCTGAAAACTTCCTTGTCATTGAACTAGTTCAGCAGCCCATTGATAAGTGGTCACTGACGGTTAGATGATGCAGGGATCCTTCGGGACCCCGACCCAGCACCCATGAAGCAAGGTCACGTGGCCACGGGCTGTGGTGCACAGTGACGAGCTGCACTCTGGTTGTTGGGGGTGGGAGGCTGCTCGGGGGGCCTGGGGCCAGGCATTGCTCAGCCGGTGTGGCTGACTTTTGGTGGCCTCTGAGTAAATGTTCTCATGAGCTGTGTGACCTGGGCAGGTCACTCTCCATCTCTGGGCTTCACTCTTCTCATTTGTCCAAAGGGGTTCTGATGCTCCCTGGCAGGTGGAAATCGATTCATTGTGACATTTGCAGAAGCTGGATCAGGTCTCAGAGGCTGTCCAGTGAGGGGCTTCTGGTGGCCTGCACTGTAGTGGAACTGAGGCTCGCCTGGTCCCCCTGCCCTTGGTCGGGGTAGAAATGGACCTCACAGGGCTGAGCCTCGGGCTGGGCCTCTGCTTGTGCCCTTGACTGTCTCCAGAGGCCAGTCCCTCAGTCTGAATCCCAGGGGCCTCCCCATCCAGGTTCCTGACGGGCCACACCCAGCACAGAGGCCTCCCCAGAGCAGAGATTTCCTCACTTCTAGCCCATTCCAGAAACCTGCTCTGTGAGGGCAAGGGACTGTTGACCGTGTCCCAGCCGAGCCACCTTTGGACTCAGAAGGCTACTGGGCAGCGTTTCAATGATAAGACTTAACTCTGGGTCTTCATGTGGTTTCTGGATTTTAACCCCTTTTCTTCAACATCTCAAATGCCAAAGTCGTTCATTCCAAAGAAAATATGAACTGAGCACTGGCCATGAGCAAGGCCCACAGGGAGATGAAGGGAAATGAAAGTGACACAAATAATAACAGTAGCAGGAAGGAGTCCTTCCTACGGCTCAGGCACAGCGTGCATTCCGCCCCAGCACACGTACTGTCCTGTGCATTCATGAACTGCACCCCTGGGGTAGATGAGGAAACAGCCATGGGGAGGAGATCTGACGATAACGCGGACAGCTCCCAGTAACATAGGACTTTACAGTGTGCAAGGCCCTTCGGTCATATGCACTGTGTAGGCAGATATTGTTATTATCCTGCTTTGCACAGAGTCAGGTCCCTACCCTCAAGGAATTTGGGTGCCAAGCAGTGGGGACCCCATAAGTAGAGTCAACATTACCTTGATAGTTTTTCAGAACACAGTGGGGTGGGAACTCAGTAAATGGGAGTGATTATGACCTGAGGTGTCAGAGAAGGTGGTATTTGAACTGGGCCTTGAAGGATGAGTAGACGTTTGCTGGGTCCAAAGGGTAAGTCAGGCATTGCGGGCAGAGGAAAGAGCTTGAGCACGTGAGTGAGGCTGGATGAGGCTGGGAGGGGATCCGAGAAGACACTCTGGGCAGCTGGGCCTTGGTCTGACCGTGAGGAGGCCAGAATGGGAGAGGTGGGCCAGGGCAGGGATGTGGCAGCCTGCTACCTGAGAGGAATTTGGGCGGGGAGTTGGGAGATATGGCTGTGTGACCCTGGGCTTGCTGCCTTCCTTCTCTGGGCCTCACCTGCCTCCTGGGTATATGGCAGAGGCGGAAATGGGTGAGCCCAGAGCCTCTTCCTGCTCCGGCATTGGCACTTGGTGACAGGGGGCAGGCCTTGCCGGAGGAGCTTGGAGCCCGGCCCTTTAAACCCATAGTTGACTCCTCCCTTCCTGGTGGGTCCTGGGGCATGCTCTGTGCCAGGCCTGCCTGGGCTGGGCTGTTGGGGCAGAGAGGAAAGGCACCAGTCCTGAGCTTGCCCCTCACAGCCGAGCCAACGTGCCAGTTGTAAGATGGTCTGAACAAAGCCTTCTTGCCAGCCTTGCAGCCATTTGGCATCTTAGCTGCTCTGGTGAGAGGCACTGTGTCTAAACTGGTGGCTCGATCTTTATTTTAACTGGAACCTGCAATGGGGGGCCGTGACCATCACCTCCTTCCAATTCTGCTGCCATCCATAGAGTCACTCACCATTGGGCACCTGGGGCAGCCCCTGGGGGGATTCTGTGCCCTGCGGTTAGTTTGCAGTGGGTACTCTACCTTCTTTCCCACCTGCTCTTCCGGAGGGCCTGGTGTCACAGCTGGGGAGGGGGGCTGGGAGGATCCAGACTGAGGGAGCTGGGAACCCTGTCCTGGCTGTGTTTGTAGGCTAATGGGGACCCAGATATAAAGCCAACAAATTAAAATTCTGTGAGCAGCAGTAGGAGGACCCATTTGTTTTGGTTAGGGCATCCAGGAAGACTCCCCAGAGGAGGTGGCATTGGCTCAAGACTTTAAACACTGTAAAGCCCTAGTTGGTTTGGCTCAGTGGATAGAATGTCGGACTGTGGGCTGAAGGGTCCCAGGTTCGATTCCGGTCAAGGGCACGTACCTCGGTTGCAGGCTCCTCCCCGGCTCGGGCCTTGGCCTTGGTCAGGGCATGTGCAGGAGGCAACCAAATCGATGTGTTTATCTCACATCGATATTTCTCTCTGTCTTTCCCTCTCCCTTCCACTCTCTCTAAAAGTTAATGGGAAAATATCCTCGGGTGAGGATTAAAAATAAATGAATAAATAAACAAGGAAGAAAGTGTGGGGCGCCTGGCCAGCAGAGAGAACAACTGACCGAGACAAGCTTGAGGATGTTTGGGAGAATGAAAGAAGGGATGTGGGGAGACCAAGTCCTACTGCAGTGTTCCTTCTGGGAGTGGGGGTGGCTGCCAGACGCTAGGGTTCCAAATTAAGAATGTGCCCAGGCAACAGCAGCAGCCTGTACCCTTCAGAGCCTCCGCTGGGGAGCCTGACCAGTTATTGCAGCAGTTCTCCCCATGCTCCCGTGACCCCCGACCTCTGAGGGCCTGTGGGCAGGACCCCTGGCTGGGGGCCAGGTGCATAACGACCCTCTGCTAGTGGTTGTGCCTCTGAATTCCTGGGAGGAATATGGAGGCCAGGGGTCGGGGCCAGGTCTTGTGGGTCCTATAGGGCCGTGGTCAGCAAACTGCGGCTCACGAGCCACATTCGGTTCTTTGGCCCCTTGAGTGTGGCTCTTCCACAAAATACCACGGCCTGGGCGAGTCTGTTTTGAAGAAGTGGCGTTAGAAGAAGTTTAAGTTTAAAAAGTTTGGCTCTCAAAAGAAATGTCAATCGTTGTGCTGTTGATATTTGGCTCTGTTGACTAATGAGTTTGCCAACTACTGCTATAGGGGTTCTGAGGTACAGGAATGGGGTGGGCAGAGTGGGGTCCCTGCTTCTTTGTGGGGCCTTGTGCTCACTGTGTCCATCTAGAACCTGGGTCCTGGGCCTTGCTGCCCTGCACTGGGGTGATGAGGGCTTGGCCGCGCTACCTCTGTGGGTTACGGGACTGGTGCGGAAGTAGCCGCACGCGTAAGGTTTGTCACCATCTGGTTTCATTTTCCACCCTATGCAGATGGTGCATTTTTAAAAAAATCCTCACCTGAAGATATGTTTTTAGGGAGAGGAAGAGAGAGAGAGAGAGAGAGAGAGAGAGAGAGAGAGAGAGAGAGAGAACATCAATGTGAGAGAAACAGCAATTGGTTACCTCCAGTATGTGCCCCGACCAGGGGTAGAACCCACTGCAACCTAGGTGTGAGCCCTGACTGAGAAACGAACCTGCCACCTTTTGCCATACAGGACGACGCTCCAACCAACTGAGCCCCCTGGCCAGGGCTGCAGATGGTGCACTCTTAACGAGTTGCACTACGTAGGCCCCTGGCAGACAGTGTGGGGAGAGGGCCGGGGAGGCTGAGTCCCAGCCCTTCTTCTTGCCTCTGTCTAATATTGTACAAGTCACAGAAGCTCTCTAAGCTCCGTCCTTTAATTTAAAAATGGGATTACAATGAGGGGGAGTTGGGATGGTTAGCTAAAACGGTCAGGGGTATTTTTATGGGGTGACGAAATGCTCTAAAATTGATTGTGGTGGTGGTGGCACAGCTCTATGCGTATAACTAAAAGCCATTGAATCTACACGTTAAATGCGTGAACTGTATGGTATGTGAATTATATCTCAATGAAACTGTTATAAAAAGTGCCTGGTCCATACAAAGGCCAATGGCAGGCATTGTTAGTAGTAATTAAGAGGCTACAGTCTAGGGTGGAAGGAAGTGTGGGGTCTCTGCTCTGACACAGACTAGCCGTGTGGCCTTGAATAAGTTTCTAAATCTCTCTGCTTAGATTCCTCATCTGTACAGAGAGGAGAAGTGCAATCAACTCTAAGGCTGCTCAGAGGATTAAATAAGATAATATAAAAAGTGAAAGGCCTGGCACCTGGGGATTGTTGTGAATAGTAACGCACGTAGATGACCAGTGTTCCTGTGGGCGTCTGAGGCCGCCGGTGGGCCCGGCTGGCCAGCCCTGTTTCCTCCTCCGCGGCAGCAGCTTTCTCTGAGGAAGGGGCCATATCGTGCCGGCTCAGTGCACAGGACTGTGACTTTTACAACGGGGCTGTAAGACCCCAGGTGCCTTCCGGGACAGGAAGGGGGTGGGATGTGGGGGTGGGTGGGGGTACTGAGAGGTGCTAAGTGGAGCATTCCCTTAACCATCTGTGGGTCCCTGCCTAGATGCAGGCGTCGACTTTGACTCGGTCCCTCTCTCCCTGGACTCCAGAAGCCCACAGATGAAAGAGAAGGCCAACGCACAGTAGAGAGTGTGCCACAAGGCAGCCCACACTACACTTGAGTGTTTTGTGGAAATGCAGGGAAGCATAAGGCACTCAGTGGGCGGCGTGGAGGTGAGTGCTGAGAAAGGAGGCGCTTCCTGAGAAGGAAGGCTTCCTAGGGGAGGGGGCATTTGGGCTGGGTTGTTAAGCATCCGTAGGAGTTTTTAACGCCAAGGTAGGCTCTATAAGCATCCTGCAGGAAAGGAAACCTGATGTCTTCACAGGATTCAAGGAATGGCAAGCCATCCCAGCCCTCCCGGGATGAAAACGCAGGGTGGGAAATCCCTGCCTCCCGTGGCTTAGCCGTGCCCCGTGGCCACAGGGAGCACAGGTTTGTAAGCCGGAGTCACGTTAGCATTTGGGGAGGGATCGTTCCCGTGGCATGCTCGCGCGGCAGCTCTGCCTGTGGCTCCTTGGTGTCCTGGTGCCAACCCTGTCCTCGCTCTGGCGGCTGCTCCTTGCTGGCTGGGGAGTGAGCGGGCTGTCCTGGCAGCTCCTTCGGAAGCCCGGCTCCGTCCTGCTGCCCGGCCCTGCCCCTGGGGAAGTGGAGTGTGAGGCCTGGAGTTCCACCTCGCTGTCCTGTCCCCATACACCTTGGACGGCAGGCCGCTTGCACTCACACGTCTGTGCTGAGAACCCTGGGAGGGGGCGGGGGTGTCTGGCCCCACGTTGGGGTGGGCCTCACCTCCTCCTCCACCTGCACCTCCAGCCTCTCCCCCAGCCAGGCTAGAGCGTTCATGCCTCGCTTCGCGGCCCCTCGGACTCTGTTCACTCTGTTTTCACCCCCCGTGGTGCCTTCCCCTCCTTCTCTGCTTGATGCGCCCCCCGCATCGTGGCCATTTAGTTCTCAGAAATCAGAGACTGTGTCTGACATTTCGCCCGTCTCTGAGTGCGGAGCACAGGGCTGGGCCATGGGCCACGGGAGGTCTTGACTTCAGATGCCTCCAGGAGGAGGGAACGCAGGAGAAAGAGAAGAGGGTCAGTTACCAGCAGGGGAGGCGGGATTGTGCAAATTGGAGAGGACGGTGCCCTCTCAAAAGGGAGTGGCGTTTTGGTGGTGAAAATCTTTGAGTGTTTTAAGGAGAAATCAGAAATACGGGTTTTTAAGCAAAGTGGCCTATTCTTTACGCAGAGTGTTCTGTTTTTTAACACGGCAGGGCTGCTCGCCTGAGGCCAGGGGCTGCCCATGAAGGCAGTGTGTGCGGGGGATGAGAGCGTGGCCCCGGGAGCCAGCCGCCTGGGTTGAGATCCGAGCGCTGCCCTTTACATGCTGTGTGGCCTTGGACAGTTTCCAGATCTCTCTGTGCCTCAATTTCCTCATCCGTAAAGTGGGGATTATAATAGTAGTCACTTCATAGAACTGTCACGTGTAAAGGGCTTAGCTCAGTACTCGATCAACACAGCCGCGTCAGCATTGCCTTTAAACGGTGTGGATTTACTGGTGGAGTCGGCTGCGTCTGAGGGGATGGGTGGCGGGAAAGAAGAAGAGTTAAGAGCACTTGCAGTGCTGCCACGGTGCCTAGATAAGTATGGAAACTGAGGCAGAGCCCACGGCGGGTTGTTTCCAGACCCCTGGTCGCCCAGTCCAGCGCTCGTCTTGCTTCCAGAAGGCCCCATGCCGCCGGGGCCTGTCTGAGTGGACGGCTGGGTTTCCAGTCCTCGAGGTGGTGAGATCCAGCAGCTTCAGCTCCCCAGTCTCCCTACAGCTGTGTCTTGCTGGAATAATAACTTATTTATGATATGGAATAGAAGCCAGACATCACCTCACTGCCTCTCCTCTGAGCAGAGCCAGACTCCCATTCCAGCAAGGGCTGGTCTGGGGGCACTTTCTATTTTTCTTCCCTGGCATCTTGGGGCTGGCTGGAGGGCTGAGTGTGGTGGGGGCTGCCCTTGCCTTCCATCTGCGTCCCAGTGTCAGTGTGGCAGAGGCCCAGGGTGCGTCCCCCCCCCCCCCCCCGGTGCGGGCCCAGGGGGTCTCTGCATTCCTGGACCCTACACTGGGAAGTTCCCAAGCCACCTGCCAGGCCCAGCATTCCATGTTCAGCATGTGGGCCTTGCTCAGCCTTCAAAGGCCACAATAGTCATAGGAATGCTTGCAGGCCCCGGGCAGCTCCACGGAGCTCCTCGTCCGCACAAACAATCCTTGTGTGATGATAACCTCCGGGGGCGCATCCCAGCTCAGCGTCATTTCCACGTAACCCCGACTTTGGCCTGAGTGCACACAGCTGGGCTGGAAGGGGCTGTGGAGGCCTCTGGGTCCCCTCTTCGCTCTCCAGACCAGGAAGCCGAGGCTCAGGGAAGGGAAGGGACTCGCCCAGGGTCGTGCAGTAGGCGATTGTCAGGGCCGATGGAGTCTGGTGCCTGACTCCCAGTCCAGTGCTCCCCCCACCCCTCCTCCAGCCCCCCATTCCACGTGACCTCTCTCAAGTCAGTGGAAAGAGACGAGTAAATATGAATAGTGACCCAAGGTCCTCGGCCTTGTGATGGCCATGATGCGGTGGCCTGGCAACAGCATGACAGCATGCGTGTGCAAGAGACTGGTCCAGGGGGTTGCCCTGTGGGGGTGCCGTGGGAGTCCTGGGCCTGGGTCCCAGGTGGAGGTGTTTACGAGCCTCCCACTGTGAGGGTCATTGTTTTCCTAAAACTGGGAAGCCAAGTAAGAAAAAACCAATGTCAACAGCCCCGTTAGCGGGATCTGAAGCTCAAAAGGAACCTGGCGTTTCTCAGCCCCGAGTCAGCACCGCCGGTGTTTTATCCATTTTCAGCCTCCCGCAGGGCAGTGGGCTGCTGTGTGTACACACTGCTTGTCATGGAACATTACAAACCCGCAGTCCCGTTTTCTTCTGCAACCTCTCTGAACAGGCCCCTTTGAGAGAAACCTCCGAAGGTGGGAGCGTTGGTCAGGACACGCTTGGCTGAATGCACACCCTGTTCCCCACGGGCCGCTGGGAGCCCTTTGTCCGCTTTTGCTTCTAAGCCAACCAAACATTTATGCCTTTGATCTCCCAGAAAACACCCGCGCCCCCAAGCCACCCCGGCCCACAGGAGAGGTTCATTTCCGCCCCTCGAGGCTGGCGGCAGCTCACACTCTGCATTAGCTCCTCCAGCCCAAAGAGGCCTTGTGTTCCGCAGCCCCGCAGGCTGCTGGCCCCGTGCGTTGAGTGCTTAATGCTTCGTCACCTCATAACTCACGGCCCCTGGATGGGGAAGCTCTAGGTGAAGCGTGGTCCCCTAAGCCGTAGGGCCATAGCCCAGGGGCGTTTGTCTTGGAGGTTTGGAGCCAGGGATGCTTGCTGAATGTGTTTTGTTCCAAAGCTGGTCACATAGCGGGGATCAGTACTTGTCCTCCTAAAGCTTGTGTCTGCAAGAGGGACAGACAGACATACCCACCGAGAACTCCTGGGGGCACGGAGGAGGGAGAGATGATGGGATGGCATTTGAGCTGGGCTGGAAGGGCATTCCTGGCAGAGCTCACAGCAGGGGCAAAGGCCTGGGGCCAGTGGACACCTGTGGTTCAGAACAGGTCCCTGAGCTGCTGGTGGGGGGCGGGGGGGTGAAGCACGGGGGCACGGGGGTTGTTGCTATTGATTCCAAAAGACAAAGAAACAGGGCTTGATGGGAATAACAAGTGCCAGGTGGTCCGAACCACCCTGCTGTCCCTCCGGGTGATGGGACTGATCTCCCCCTTCCATCCTTTCAACTCTTCACCCAGACCCCCCCTAATACTCCCTGGGAGCAGCTCCGTTGGGCCCTGGAGTTGTTCATCCTGCTGGTCCTCCTGCGACCTCCTCTGCTCCTCCCTCCCTGCTCCCGATGCCCTTGCTGGGACACCCCTCCCCAGACACTGCCAGCACCGGCCCCTCATCTTCCTCAGGCCTTTGCTCAGATGTCCCCTTCTTAGTACATCATCCCTGACTCACTTACTTAAAATGTCAACCCCCCGTTTTCTCCTCTGCTTGATTTTTCTCCATGGCTATTTCCATGTGGTGTGCCATATTTTTACCTCGTTCCCCCCTTGAGGTGAGGAGGAATTTTTGGCTGTGTCCTCAGCACCTAGAACAGGGCCTGCTCAGTGCATATCTGATGAATGAATGAATGAATGAATGAATGAGTAGATAAATAGTTGCAGACAGAGCTTAGGAGAGGTAAACTTGCAGAGATGTGCGTGAACACGTAAAGTGAGTCGAGGACCCGGGGAATGGCCGGAGTGGCTGGCCTGTGGGCATTGTGTTGTTACTAATTGAGGGCTCGGCACAGACAAGCTTTGATGAAGTGTCTGAGTTCTAACAAGTCTGGAAAATATGCTACTGTGCTGGGCCCTGAGCAGGAGGAAGGACAGGGCTGCCTCATTTGATGGTGATTCCCAGCTCCCCCGGGGCTCCTCCCACTGTGCGGAGGATGTGGCGGCGCCCGAAGGGGATGTGTGTAGAGCTGGCCTTGGCACGGAATTCGAGTGGCCGATCTTCTATCCTCCCGTGGTGCTCACCCTCCTTCTGTAGGGAACCTTCACCGCCCCCCAACCCTTACATCCCTCACTTATCACTCACTGCAGACCCCCATGTGTCAGACTAAGTGGGAAACATTTTACATGCGTGGTCTCATGTGGGGGAGACATGTTTTAAAACCAAGCCAACACCACTCTGGCTGGATCACTGATCTGGGACAAGTGACCTTAGCCTTGGCTGCCTCTTTTACCTAGGTTTGTCCTACCATCAGCTGGCTTGCTTCTGAGCCGTAGGTCTCAGACTGCAGGGCCTCAGTGCAGGGGGCTGCTGCTCAGCTCGGGGCCTGGCAGCCGCCCGCCCGCCGTCTGGCATGTGAGGACTGCTTCCTGTCTCTTCGTCCTGGAGCTGCCGCCTCTGCTGCCAGGACTCCAGGCCAAGCAGGGGCCAGGCAGAGCTCCCAGCCCGAGCTTGGTGGGCCGTGGTGGTGACAAAGGGAGAAGCCTCAGAGCCACGTGGCTCCTGGGCACGGGGGATGGAAACGGGGGGTGGTTGCCAGCCTGGCAAAGTCTGCCCTGGACTCTGGTTGGGCTCCAGGGTGGGGGTTTGCAGCCCACGGGGAGTCGCTGACACCTGCAGTGTGAGGCCCTGCCCTGCCCCTGGGCCAGCCAGCCGACTCTGGGGTGGGGTCACACAACTGAGCACCTTCTTTTAAGAGCATTTACCAAGCTTGTGAAGACCCAAGCAACTGTGTTTTCCACAGGCCAGAGGACAGAATCAATCACCGCCTTCATCTTCATCATCATCATCATAGAGGTACAGACATGGAGACTCCCCAGCTGGGGTGGCTGTGACATCATTGATTTGGCTCTCCAGCAGATCACAGCCCTTCTTTCCCACCTCCAAGACCCCCACCCTGCTCAGGGGAATTTTTAGTCAATTATTCTTCACTCACAGTGGAGTCCCACCTCGAGGGGAGGGGATGGCTAGGCCCTCAGACAGCACCTAAGGCACAGCTCACATGTGGTCCAGGTGGTCCTTGGTCATGCTCAGCCTGAGGAGAGGCTCACAGCGGAAGAGGGGCGCAGTAAGCCGGCCTGTCCAGACTCCGTTCCCCCAGTCCCCCCGTCAGGGCATGCACCCTTTGCCCTCTCCCTCACTCTCTGTCTTTCTTGCCCATTTCCTGCATCATGACAAACGCTTCCGTTTCGACACTCCATGCTGCTACGGCTGTCTTTGTGAAACATGGATGATCCCTTCCTCTGAGTACCATTCCTTTTTTGGAAGCTTCCAGAGTCCAGATCATCGGTTCGGGCCCTGGCAGCACATTAGGATCTATCTCCCGGGCAGCGTTGAGAAAATCCGATGCCCCACTGCTGAGATTGGATTCATTGGTCTGGGGTGTGGCCTGGGCGGCGGTAGTTCTGCAAATCCCCGGCTGATTCTAATGGGCATCCAGGGGTGAGACCCACTGGCGTAGCCTCCTGGGTTTGACGGAAAAGTGAGGGTCACCTCCTGGGGGACCGGGAGAGGCAGGTTGAAGAAGGAAGGAAAGGTAGTCAGCCACCCTGCTGTGGGCCAGGCCTCGGGAGGGGTATCCTCTCCATTGTTTTAGTCCATCTTCTCAGCAACCCTTTGGCGTCAGATGTGGGAACTGAGGCTTGCAGCGGGCCCGTGTCACCAGCTGGGAAGGACCGGCTGGGTGGAGGCCCAGGTGTTTCACTCCCAGGCAGCCTCTACACCACTTTGCAGGGAGGTTGGATGACGGAAGGAGACTCCCATGCTGCTTGTCTCCTTTTTAAAACTTTGCTTAAAAAGAATTGTCATGCAGTCGTGACCTGCGCATGGTAGCAGGCAGACATTCCGTGCAGGATTGGCTTTCCCTTTCAGACGGGGGAATTACAGAAAAGTTAGAGAAGAGAAGTTCAAAGAGAAGGAATTGCCTACAGTTCTGCCACCCAGAGACAACTCTCCCACCGCTGAGTGTTTCCGCCGACCTTTTATCTGTGCATGTCCCCTCTTCCCTTTAGAATTACCCTGCACCAGCATCCTCTTGGTGAGGATTTCTCCCCTGAAGGATGCTCAACCACAGGTATTTTTTACTGTTTACAGGCAGGGGATTTGAGCAGGTCAAAGCCAGGTCACAGTGGAGCCAGGAGTTGGAGACAAAGGATCCTGTGGTTCCAGAATGCTGCTTCTGGCACCCCCGTATGAGCCACTGGGGCTCCCGGGCACACTTTGAACGATAGTCATGATAACCATGCGGCAAATGGAGCACATGCATGGTCCTTGCTGCCGGGGGGACCATTCTGGGTGCTCTATGTGTATTTCTCAGGGCGGCCCCAAAGACAGGTGTGTTGTAATCCTGAAGCACAGGGATGTTAAGCGACTTGCCAAGATGAGATGGTCTGAGAGGAGCAGAGCCCAGCTTCTGGCTCTAGAGTCTCTGCATTTACTCCCCACACTCCCCACATCACTCCCCCCTCCCCCCCGAGAAGGATATTCTTGCTGCAAATGGACTGGGCCTAGCAAGACCTCAGTAGCCTTTCACCCAGCACCTCCCAGGGTGTGGGGCCTGCAGAGGTCATGACCCTAGGCAGTGCGGCCAAGTGGTCATCCCAGATAACTTTCTCCAGTTGGTGGAGGCTCTGCTTCCCGGTGTTTCCTCCAACCCTTTGGCCTGTTCTGGGAGCTCTGAGGCCGCCGGTGTGGGCGTGGCAGGGTGTGCCAGTTGAGGACAAGCCTGGCGCTTCTCAGCTCCATCCTCCAAGGGCTCTTCCTCCTGCCTGTTCTCAAGGCCGCAGCTTGGGGTGAATCAGCTTTCAGGCTTTCCTTGGCGTGGGCCCAGGCCTTGGCAGCCCAGCCTCCAGCAGAGCGCCTGTGGCTTGGGGCTTCCACATCAGGTTTGAATTATATGAATCTCAGCCGCCTCAGGCTTTCATCCCAGCTCTGCTGACTCATGCTTTCGTGGTAGTGGGCCGCCTGTGCACCTTGTGTGTGTGTGTGTGTGTGTGTGTGTGTGTGTGTGTGTGTTGTCTGCCTGCACGTGTGTTGTCTCTGTGTGTATGTTGTCTCAGTGCATGTGTGTGTGTCATCTTGGTGCATGTGTGGCATCTCCCTGTGTATGTGTCATCTTTTTTTCATAGCTTTATTGAGATAAAATTCACATACCATGCAATTCACCGGTTTAAAGTATGTGATTCAGTGGATTTTTATCATATGCACAGATTTGTATAATTATCACCACATTTAATTTTAGAACATTTCCTCTATCTCAAAAAGAAGTCCTGTACCTTTTATCTATCACCCCTTTAATCTATTACCCCATCCCCCCCGCAACCACTAATCTACTTTCTGTCCCTATAGATTTCCCTCTGTTCTGGACATTTCATGTAAATGGAGTCATATATATGTGGCCTTTGGTGACTGGCTTTTATCATTCCCTGTAATGTTTTCAAGATTCACCATGTTACAGCATATATCAGTACTTCATTCCTTTTTAGGGCTGAGTAATATTCCATCGTGTGATATACCACATTTTGTTTATCCATTCGTCAGTTGATGGACATTTGGGTTTTCTAATTCTTGGCTCTTGTGAGTAGTGCCGCAGTGAGCACTTGCGTAGAAGTTTTTGTGTGGACATATATTTTCATTTCTCTTTGAAATGAAAGGAGTGGACTTGCCGGGCCATATGGTAACTCTGTTTAATATTTGAAGTACTTCCAGACTGTTTTCCAAAGTGGCTGCATCACTTTACATTCCCACCAGCAATGTGTAAGGGTTCCAATTTCCCCACATCTTGGCAACACTTATTATGGGACTTTTTAAAAAATATATATTTTATTGATTTTAGAGAGGAAGGGAGAAGGAGAGAGAGAGAGAAACATCAATGATGAGAGAGAATCATTGACTGGCTGCCTCCTGCACGCCAAGCCCGCAACCCAGGCATGTGCCCTTGACCGGAATTGAACCTGGGACCTTTCAGTCCGCAGGCTGATGCTCTATCCATTGAGCCAAACCAGCTAGGGCTATTATGGGACTTTTTGAGTCTAGCCATCCTAGTGGGTGCAAAGGGGTATCTCATTGTGGTTTTGATTTGCATTTCCCTACGGATAAATGATGCCGAGCACCTTTTAAAATGCTTATTGGTCATTTGTATATATTCCTTGGGGCAATGTTTACTTGGATCCTGTTTCTACTTTTAAATTGGGTTGTTTGTCTTTTTATTATTGAGTTACATGTGTTCTTTATATGTTCCAGGTACAAGTCCCTAATCAGGGGAGCAGAGGCTGGTCTCTCATGTCCTTATGCAACCCCACCCCCATCACGTCTAGCTTGCAGTGGTTGTTTCATGAAGACATAGGGCCATACGGAGGGAGGGAAGGGTCTGGGCCGCCTCGAAGAGCCCTGGCAGGAGTGGTGGTCCCAGGGTGAGGGGGTGTGTGGGGTGGGGCTGCCCCCCCCATCATGACTCTGAGACAGATGGGCCCAGGGTGACCTATGTGAGGGCCTAATACCTGCAGGTTACCCTGGGTGGTGCAGCTTTCAGTTGAACTGACCCAACAGAATGATGGATGGTGGGAGAGATGGGGAAGGATTTGAAAACCCCAATCCCGGGCCCACCCCTCCTTTGATTTCTAACTTGAGGGGTTGGAACGTGATGGTGCCATTTTCTGGGATGGGGTGGCAAAGGAGGGAGAGGAGGTCGGCTTTAAAGTTTGAGGTGCCCAGCAGGGCCCAGGGTCTCTATGAAGGAGACTGTTGGACAATTCCACATGGAATTCTGGGAGGGGTCAGGGCTGGGCTGTAATTTAGGAGTTACCTGAAAGTGCCTGGTATTGAAAGCCTTGGGATCAGGGGAACTTGCCAGGAGGAATGTGTGAGCTGCGTGAGACCAGGATAAAGAATTAGTTGCTGGCTCAGGTGGCCCTAACGAGAGTAGCTTCCGGGAAGTGATGGCTCTAAAAGTCCCTGTGGGATGGGCTGAGGAGAGACATGAGACCTGGAAATGGAGGCAAGGTGGAGGCTGTGGCCGGGTCTCTGCTTTCTCCTGGACTGGGCTGGGAGGGAGTGAGTTTCACAGATGTGAGATCCTGAGTGCACCTGTGTGCCAGTGAAAACAACCGGGAGAGGGAGCATGGGGATGCCTGAAAGAGGGGCAGTCATTGCCAGAGCTCAGTCCTTGAGGAGGTGACAGGGAGTGTCCTGAGCACGGTGGTGAGAGGACAGGGGAGAGCCTGCCTGGTGGTGTCTGCTTTTTCCTTGAGAACAGGAGAGGGTGCCGGGCTGGCGTGGCTCAGTGGTTGAACGTCGACCTATGAACCAGGAGGTCGCAGTTTGATTCCCGGTCAGAGCACATGCCTGGGTTGCGGGCTCGACCCCCCAGTTGGGGGTATGCAGGAAGCAGTTGTTCAATGCTTCTCATCATTGATGTTTCTATCTCTCTCTCCATCTCCCTTCCTCTCTGAAGTCAATAAAAATAAAACGTATTTAAAAATAAAAGAAACAGGAGAGGGTGAGAGGGCAGTGTTGGAGGTCGAAGCCGTTGGGAGAAGCGGAATGCAGACGTAGCAGGGAGGTGCAGCCGAATCCCAGCCAGCATCGTGCCGATGCAAGCGTTGTGGCGGCTGATTTCAAGGGAGACCAGTGGGCACATTGTGCGTCGTCTCCGTCAGTGTGAAGACATGGAGTGCTGGCTGGTTGGGCTGAACCACAGCAGAGGCTTCTCTGGAAAAGGAGATGGCGGGGAAGGTGGGGAGAGTTATACGTGTTTGCAGGAGAATTATTATGTATCTAGACCAAGAAGTCCAAGGTGGTGTGTAGGGGATATGAGGACTTGGTGCGTGTGTGTGGGGGGGGGGGGGGCCGGGGGGAGGCGGGGAGATTGACAGTGATAAAGGGGTGAGGTCACACTTTGGAGGTCTTGGTGAAGTCTAATAATAGCTGGAACCAGCATGCTAGAGTGAAGTGAGCAGGACAGTGGTGGGAGGGAAGGAGACGGCTGACGTCGAGGTTTCTGCGGTTGGAGCAGGTAATGCTGTTTAGGTCGGTGTCTAGGGAGGGCGCATGGCTAGCAGTGGCTGGGACAGAAGCAGGTTGCTGGGTTGGGGTGAACCTGGTGGAAGCCATTTCTTTATTGATTTCAGAGTGGAAGGGAGAAGGAGAGAGAGATAGAAACATCAGTGATGAGAGAGAATCATTGATCAGTTGCCTCCTACATGCCCCCCACTGGGGATTGAGCCCGAAACCCAGGCATGTGCCCCTGGCTGGAATCGAACCCTGAACCCTTCAGTCTGCAGGCTGACGCTCTATCCACTGAGCCAAGCCGGCGAGGGCTCTTTCTTTTTTAAAAAAATATATTTTTATTGGTTTCAGAGAGGAAGGGAGAGGGAGAGAGAGAGAGAGAGACAGAAACATCAATGATGAGAGAGAATAATTGATTGGCTGCCTCCTGCACGCCTCCCACTGGGGATCGAGCCTGCAACCTGGGACCCTTCAGTCCGCAGGCTCACTGAGCCAAACCAGCTACGGCCGGTGGATGCCATTTCTGATTCTCACACCACTCCCAGTGTGCGCATCACCTCAGACTCCACTTGCAGGGTTTTCTTTCATTTCCTACAGCGGAACAGTTTCAAGCTGAATTTGCTGGAAGCCTAGAACCTAAGCGCAGCTGACAGTAAAATTCTCATAATGGCATTTCCAGAACAAGTTCGGGCCCACGAATCCACTCTCCTTGGGAG
The DNA here is from genome assembly GCF_027574615.1 of Eptesicus fuscus. NCBI lineage: Eukaryota > Metazoa > Chordata > Mammalia > Chiroptera > Vespertilionidae > Eptesicus > Eptesicus fuscus. The sequence goes on along the minus strand of NC_072489.1, from coordinate 18,960,285 downwards.
GTGGTGGGATGGTGGGGTTGGAGGAGGCCTGCTCTGCTTCTTTCTCGTCTGGGAGGCCCCACAGAGGCCAGTCTTGGAAGGAAGAAGGAAGAGGAGACCTGGCGCCACTGGCACTGCCATCTTGAAATGCTCCCTTCTTCTGGGCATTCAAGAAAGGTTGGCGAACTGAGGGTGCCACATGTGGGTTCAGGATCTCCTGCCCCAGAGCCAAGCTGTCTTCTCAGAGTCAAGCCACTTGCCCTGTCTGCACCCCAGGCTGGGTCCTTGCCTGCTGTCTCTGCACTTGACTCCACAGATGGAGCGCTGCCCTTGTCCAAACCCGGACTTGTGCACCATCTAAGGTCATGTAATTCCAGTCCTCGGCGGTCTCTTCCTGGGACCTCCCTGGCTCTTTGTACCCTTGCCTCCCAAATTTACATGCAAGTTCATGCAATTTTAGGAGAAACATGTTTAAACGCACATGCACACACACATACTAATTCCAGAATAATATGGCTTCAATAATTTGCTAAAATTTTTGGGACCTCGCCCTCGTGATAGCTACTGGTGACAACTGAACTTGCTCAGTTATGACCCACTGCAGGGTCCATACGCCAGCACTCACCTCTTCTGTCACCCCGAGTGATTTGCTCTGGAATTACTCAGGAGGTGGGGGCTTCCCCTGAGGGGAAGCAGGACTGGGAAACCTCAATTAGCGTAGCCTGGAGGCCGCTGCACGAAGAGGCAGCAGAAGGTGGCCCCCTCACAACCAAAACAATGTCACCATCATATGGGAAAAGTCACACAGGCCTCCCCCCCCCAGCCAGTCACCTTCTAGGAAAGGCCCCTCAGAGGAGTTATATTAAAGGTCTTGAGCTTGGCTGAGGGGGGTTAGGACTGCCCATTGGAGAGTTTCCATTCGGAGAAATTGCCCGAGGACTTGAATAAAGTAAGGGTGAAAACAGAATTGGCTGACATTTCTTTCCCAACTTAACAGAACTGATTTCCCGCCTTTTTTCTTACACAGAAATCTGATTTGATTTTAGAGCTTTAAAATTAGCCGCCACTTTTCAGAAACATAAACATCTCATAAACTGAGAGACGGGAGTCATTTGGCAAAGGGGCAGAGAGCCAGAAAGTTCCCGTTGCCAGTCTGTCTGCCCTGCATGGGGCCTGGTTTCCTGGCCAGGGCAGAGCTGGAGGGATCGTGGGCCAAACCTCTCGTGGTGTAGATGGGGAAACCGAAGGCCTCGTGGGAGGGCCGGCCCAGCCTGCCGCCTGACCTGGTAGCCGAGCCTCTCTAGGAGGAGGGTCTCAGAGGTGGAGGGGTCCCCAGGCCTGGACAAGAATTGCCTGTCAAGACTGGACATGAGGCACAGAATGGACAGGGAACTTGCTGGGGAAGTTCTGTCCTTGATCCGGGGTGGAAACTGGTGGGACCCACAGTCACAAAGATGCTTGACACGTACAGGCTGTCTTTGCCCTAAACGGTTAAGCTGGGTGGGGAAAGAGGGGTTGTTTAACTCTTCCCTGGAGAGAGGCCTGTGGGCTGCGTGGGGGCTGAGCCAGGCTCAGGAATCCTGGTACTTCCACTCTGGTACAGGAGTGCTGAGGGTGTGATGAGGGTGGTGTGTGGGGTGAGGGGTCAGGTCTCCTGGGGAGTGAAAGGGCGATGCTCCTTTAGGGCCGTGTGCTGAAATTTCTCATTCTCACGCCATAGTGGGAGGAGGCCTGACTTCCTTTGGAGCCTTTTTTTTTTTTTTTTTTTGCCTAGATGTGGGAAGTGAACATCTTGCTGGCTCTTCGAGGTCAGACCAGACCAGAGGCCCAGGGATATGCAAATGGATTATGGAAGAAAAGTTTCTTTGTTCCCAGTGGCCCCCCAGGGCAGAAGCAGGGCCCAGGATGGCCTGAGCTAACATAGCCCAGTGGTGAAGAGCCACATAGAGCTGGGCTCTTGTTCTAGTCCTGTCACTTGCTGGGTGGCTTTGGGCAAGTTACCTAACCATTCTGAGCCTCTGTTTCCTCATCCATGAAGTGGGTCTAGTATTTGTGGCAACCTCATAGGATTGTTGTAAAGGGGAAATAAGATTTGTCAATAAAAGTGGCAGATCCTGTTACTATGATAATAAGACTTTATAAAAGGTAGAATGTAGGCAAGTGTGTTTTAGCTCAATGAAACATTGAGTGTCCTTACATTAAAAAAAGGTTATATGTTGAGGGAGGCAGCTCTCTGTCACTAGAGGCATCTGAACAGGTTAGAGGTCTCCTAATTGAGGATGTTGTTGAGGGTTTGAAGCCCCAGACTGGGGCAGGCAGGTGACCTTGAAAGGTCGGTGTGGTCCATGATTGTGGGCAGGGAGGGTGGGCTGGAAAGCAGTGCCTTGAAGCCCAGCCCTAGGCTATGTGATTGTTCCGGAACCTGCATCCCTCATATGAGGCACTGAGATCTGGTGGCCCAATCGAGTCACTGGGTGATGAGGCAGGGAATGTCAGATGGAGAACCCTCCTTGTGCAGTTGGTTAACCAAATCTCAGAACCGTGTGCTGAGTGGGGTCTTCTGCCCCCTGACCTGGAGAATTCTACCGCCAGGCTGCTTCCAGAGGTGCGATGGGCAGAGCCACCATAGGCTGCAGCCCTCAGCGAGCCTGGGTTTGTATGAATGAAACACAGGCCTTTTGACTTGTGCTATGAAGATCTTCTGCCTTGCGTGGCCTTGAACGGGGCAGGAACAATCCCCCTGGGTGTCAGTGAGGGGTACAGAAAGAGGGATGGGCATGGCCAAGGCTCTTTGATTTGGCCACACTTGTCCAGGTTCTGGTTCAGCCTCTGCCCAGGAGCCTGAATGCCTCCCGGGTCCCCATACTGCCCTTCATGCTTCCACAGCGTGCCCAGGCCCTTACCTGGACTGCCCTTTCCAGCTCAGGTGGGCTTCTTCTGCCACCCTAACAGCTTCTCTCTTCAGGTGCAGTCTTCTCCCTTCCGCTGGCCGTGGGGGTCTAGCAGGGCCTGTGAGTCCCAGGGTGACCATGTGACTCAGGCTGGACCAACCAGTCTCCCCTGTTGCAGATTAAAGGAAAGTCTCCTTGTCTCTGGTGGCAGGGTGGAGGTGTGTCGGCAAGAGTGGACTCTGTGACCTTGTGTAGGAGAGCAGAGCTGATGCAGGAGGTGCCGAGAGGCGGGCCGGAGAGGGAGCTGAGGGCATTGGGTCCCTCACTTCCAGTGCCTGCCCCGGCCATGGTTTGTCATGGGGCCAATGCACCGCACTTGGGGCCAAGAGGGTTCAAGTTGAATGTTTGTCTCTTGCACCTGAGAGCCTGATGGATGCCTGTCCTTCAGGCATACCCACTGTAGCACTGAGCACAGCACATGGCCACGCTCTGCTCCTCTGCGGGCCCTTCTCTCCAGGCGATGAGCAACTCCAAGCCAAAAGCTGGGCCTCATTTATTATCTGTGTCTCCCTGCCCTTGGCACACAGCAGGTGCAAAAGCAAAACCATGGAAGTGCTCTGAATGAGAGGAAGGACGCACAGTGTAAGGTTTGATGTTGACATTTTAATAAGCAGACCCGAACTTTTGCAGACAATTGAGTATTGCCTCACACTGTGGCTACCTTGGGGAGCCCCAAGCTTGTTCCAGCACAACCCTGCTATTTCCCCCGGGAAGGTGTTTGGCCTCCTGGTTGGGTCTGTTTATGAGATGGAGGCAGCCATCTTAGTTTGGATCCAAATGGTGTTTTCAGTTTGATGAACAGATGTAGCTGGAAGGGGCATGAGCTGCTGCTGGGAGGCTCCGCGCTGAGTGCTCCGCAGGCCTCGGCCGGTTCCCTAAGGAGCAATCTCCAGACAGGCTGCGGGGGGAAAATTGGTGAGCTCAGCTGCTTGAACAAGAGGCGCTCCTATTCGGACAGGGAAGGTCCCACAGATTTATTTGTTTGTTTGTTTATTTATTTAATTAATCTTCACCCAAGGATATTTTTCCGTTGCTTTTTAGAGAGAGTGGAAGGGAGGGGGAGAGATGGAGAGAGAAACATCGATATGAGAGAGACACATGGATTGGTTGTCTCCCGTGTGCGCCCGGACCAGGGCTGGGGATCGAGCCTGCAACCGAGGTACGTACCCTTGACCGGAGTCGAACCCAGAACCCTTCAGTCCTCGGGTCGACGCTCTATCCACTGAGCCAAACTGGCTAGGGCGGTCCCACAGATTTATAAACACAATTCCTTCATTTGCTCCTTTGTGTTCACAGCTGTATTGCCAGTGTCTGAAGCAGTGCTGGTATGCAGCAGGCACTCAATACATACTTGTTGAAGGAGTGAAGGAATTCAACAAATATATATATTTATTAGGGATTGCCTACTATTTTCCAGGCACTGTGGGAGGTGGGCTGGTCTTACTAGTTTTATAGAGCTGACACGTGTGTGGGGGTAGGGCTGTGCAGCTACACATGCATTCACATACATCTCGTTACAGGTTTCATTGCCCCCGGGATTATTGCCTTCATCGGGGCCTAATGACATATTGGCTGGGCTTGGCCAAGGTCATATGTTTTTATTTCCAAGGCCAATACCTGATTTTTTAAAGAGAACATTTTGATGCAGGCAAAGACTTAGATTGAAAACAGAGCACGCACTCCTGGGGCACTGTTCTGGCTCATTTATCGTCAGCAAACAGCTGCTTTCCCTGGCTTGCATACCACATGCTTTAAATCTGAAATAATAGCACTTTGTGGTGGACGGGGTGGGGGGCGGGGTGACCAGCTCCCACCTTCGAGATAATTAGGCTTTACCGATAGGATTTTCCCCTCCGTCTGTCTGAAGGTAGAGGCAAACCCCCATGATAGTGGCAGTGCTTTGGGGTGGAATGTGGTGCTCTAGTGCAATGGTCGGCAAACTGCGGCTTGCGAGCCACATGCGGCTCTTTGGCCCCTTGAGTGTGGCTCTTCCACAAAATACCACGTGCGGGTGCGCACGTACAGTGCGATTGAAACTTTGTGGCCCATGCGCAGAAGTCGGTTTTCGGCTCTCTTAAGAAATTTCAATCGTTGTACTGTTGATATTTGGCTCTGTTGACTAATGAGTTTGCCGACCACTGGACTAGTGTGTGTGCATGTCCCTCATGGCAGTGGTTCCCCCCACCCCCCGCTTTAAGCACTGGAACCCCTTGATTACATGAAGTGTTATGTGGAACCCCGTGAGTGCACAACACAGTGAAAGTGGGTCTGCTTATCTTGAAATTGGCATGGGCTCCCTTGCGCAGCCTCCTTACAACCCCTCCCAGTTGCCTGCTGGATTCCAGAGCTCCCCAAGGCCCTGGAAGAAGAGCCTGCATACGTGTGGTCACACACATGTGGTCACATACGTGCGTAGTTGCAAATGCTCACTTGTACTGTGCCACGTATTCATGCCTCTTTTCTCTCTCCCCCTTTCCTTCTGCCTACTGCCCAGGCGGGCCTCATCCGCACAGACGTCACCGACTACTTCATTGAGCCCCTGGAGCGGGGGCAGCAAGAGAAGGAGGCAGGCGGGCGGACACACGTGGTGTACCGCCGGGAAGCTGTCCAGCAGGAGTGGGCAGAGCCTGGAGGGGACCTTCACAACGAAGGTAGGCTGTGGGCAGGGCCCCAAGCTCTGCTTCTGGTCAGGCCTCTGGGGTGTTTTTAGGTAACTTGAGGCCTTAAGCCACTCAATGCCTGGCCTTAGTCTTCTCATCTGTAAAATGTGAGTGGGCCCAGTAGACCTATTGCACCTGCTGTAACTAGTGGGTTTTAGAGGCTATTATAACTGTCTGCCATTGGGGGCTACTTGAGCCTCTGGAACTGTGGAACTTGGGGCTGCCGAGGTCTCTGAGGAGTTCAGCGTTGCTTGGCAAGGCTATTTCTTTGCCCACGCAGTAGGTGGAATAGCTGTAGTCAGCTCTTTCCCCTAACCCTAACTCCACCCCCGGGGCCACAGGAGGGAAGTTCTTAGGGTGCTCGTAGGGAATCTGCCTCGTGTCAGGGCATCGGGGTCAGCGTGGTGTCCACTAGACTATTTTTAAATCCTGTCTCCAGGGCTGTCTACTGTGTGACCCTAAGCAAGCTACTCAACACCTCTGAGCCTCGTTTCCTAATCTGTCAAGTGAGGACAGTCGTTGTTCACCTCTGAGATTGTGTGTGTGAAAATTCCAGCATGGAGTTTGGCACGTGGTAGGTGCTTGATGAAGGGTTGCTCTTACTCTACTGGTGTTATTAGGCTGACTACTGACACGTGAGGGTGTCCCTGCATTCTGGTGGCCAGCATAGCCATCAGGACCCAAGGCTGAGCGAATGAAGCAGTGGATGCCATGCGTGCTGGTCCTGGGCCCGTGGCCAGCTTCACTGTCCAACTTCGCCTTGTCATGAAGGCTTTGGCCAAGAGGACACGAGGAGGCCCTGGGTGGAATCCAGCCATGAGCTCCACACCCACCAGCCCGGGCCCTGGAGGGTGAGCATAGCGTGAAGGAATGACTGAAAGCCAGCTGTCCCCACATACAGTGCCTCCTTTGAAGCTCCAGCTGCGCGCCATGTCCCTCATAAGAGACGCCGCAGCTCCAGGACTAGCCGAGAGGAGGAGGGCTCTGCAGGCCCGGAGTGGGGGGTAGATTGCAGGGGCAGCGTGGTGACGGGCACCGTTCCCTCCATCACGGCTGGGAGGAGTGACAAGGCTCACTGGGCTCCATTTTATCTGAGGCCAGTTTTGAATCAAAAGACCCTGAATCCTCGTTTGGGGAAGTCCTGCTCGCGGCCTGGACCAACCCCATCGCCTGCCGTGGGCTGTGGCTGGGAAGCTGAGACCGCGGAGCTGGCGGAGTTGGAGCTCAGGCCCGGGACTCCGTGCGACTCCTCTCCTCAGGCTGCCCGCTGGAACTCCTGCGGGCTGCGGGCGATGCCATGCCCTGGGCCCATCTGGGCTCTTCCTTACAAAGACAAGGGGCAGCGAAGACTTTCTTGGAAACCTGTGACTTTACTCTGTTATTTTAAGACCAGCAGTGGGTCTGAGCCCAGTGTGTGGAGCAGCGTTTGTGGGTGTGCCTGTCTCCATTTAACATTCTTGATGAAGAAGAAGGGGTTTGCCTCACGTCTTTGGGTAGACTTGGCACAGAGAGGCCTGGGCCAGCTGGTCAGTGCCTGCTTAGCCGCAGTAGCCACACTTTTGAGGCATCTCCCCCAGACTGAGCACCTCCCCCATCTCTGCCCAGGAGTTGGCTCAGCTCAGATGTCCCCTCTCCTGGATCCCTCAGCCCCCGGGATTCCTCCTGGGACTGTCCCCTTCCTCCTCACAAGCCGGGGTGGGAGTGTCCTAGGGGACAGATACCACGTCTCAATGATGTTTGTGTCCCTCCCATGAGCTGTTCTGTTCTGGGGGGCCGGTGTCTAACTCTCCTTAAGGAAGGAAAGGAGGCGTCAGAGGATCCATCATGGTTTTCCAGCTGCTCCACAGCAGAGGGGTCTGAGGTGCCCCAGTGAGTCTTGTTGTCACTCCGGGGGGCATGGCGTTGGCCGCTGCTTTCTGAAGAGAACGTGCACGCACCCCTGACGCTGACACACTCACCTGTACACATTCGCTCACTAACCTACAACACACACCTGTCCTATACCTCACACTCACAGGCACACAGCTTACACATTCACTAACACTCATTCACACACACTAATACCCACTCACACCCCACCCCACCCAGCACACACACCCTTGATGGGCTCCAAAGAAGAGTTATGTGATCCTCTTTCAGGGGCTCTGGTGAGAAATCTAAACCGCTCCAAGTCCTGGGTAGAAATTCCGGCCTTACCCCAGCCCCTCAGGGATTCCCTGTGGACCCTGCCTCGGCCTTGGAGGGTGTGCTCTGGATGTTCCCGTACTCCCAATGCTACCCTTTCCTCCCCTAACCCCTGGTCCTGCTCTCTGTCGCCCGTTCCCACCCTCCCCTTCCCTCCTGAATGCCAATAGGCCATGTGCGCCTGTGGCCAGGGTTCCCATTCCTGGGCTGGAGGCTGGGGCTGCCAGACGCCGGGGCAGCCAGCCAGGCTGGGGCTCAGGGCCGCTGCGTTTTTTTGTTTTTTTTTTAATTGAAATGAAATCCACTATTTTAACCATTTTAAAGTGTGCAATTCAGTGGTTTCTTACTATATTCACAATGTTGTGCAACCATCACCACTATCTAATTCCAGAACATTTCCATATAAACCTCTGTACCCATTAATTAGCAGTCACTCCCATTTTCCCGTTCCCCGTCCCCCTGGCAATCCCTAACCTACCTTCTATCTCTATAGGTTTACCTGGTCTGGACATCTCCTATAAATGGAATTCTATAGTAGGTGGCCTTTTGTGCCTGGCTTCTTTCATTTAGCATATAAGCTTCATCTGTGTTGGAGCCTGTATCAGTACTTCACTCCTTTTCACGGCAGGGCAATATTCCGTTGTAGGAATGCACCGCAGTTAATTATTCATCTGTCGATAGACAGTTGGGTTGTTTCCATGTTTTTCTTTTATGATCATGCTGCTATGAACATTTGTGTACAGGTTTTTATGGAACATGTGGTTTCAATTCTTTTGGGTGCATGCCTAGGAGTAGAGTTTCTGGGTCCTATGCTAATTCTATGTTTCACTTTTTGGGAAACTGCCAAACTGTTTTTCAAAGCAGCTGCATCATTTCATGTTCTCTTGAGGCTTCCTGGGTGGGCTTCTCAGCGGCCTCCACAGTTTGAGGGTTACCTCCTTTGGCCTGAAGGATGAGCGATACATAGAAGAGGGTGTGGTTGGGACATCGCCAGGGTCTATGGCTGATGTTAGTAGGCCCTCCCCCAAACCCCCTCGCTGTTTTTGCTGAGAGGGAAACCGGGTGGACCCTGATAGGGTGTGATAATGGGCGAGTGGCAGATCTGAGTTCACATTCTGCGCTTCTGCCGTAAACTTGCTGTGTGACCTGAGATGTCCGGTAACCTCTCTGAGCCTCCCTTGGACACCCCTGGCAGGGAGAGCTGTGTAGGTCAAGTTCCACATTCCACTTGCAGCATGTGAACCTTCGGGCACTGCTCCTAAGTTGGGAGTGACTACTCTTGGCTCTCCCCACTCCGAGCAGAGAGCCCTGCTCCTCCCCTCCTGGGGGTCCCCCCTCCTCTCTCCCGGAATTGGTCTGTGGGTTGCTGAACACCATTGGGCTCAGGCACCAGGGCCACCTGGAGCTGTTGTTCAGTGTGACCTGCAGAGAAACACCTTGGTTTCGGGGGCAACTGAGGGCAACGCCGACCTGAGCCCTGCTCGCCAGGCTGCGATCACCCCAAGGCTGGCCTCCCTTTTTGGTTTCCCTAGTAGGCCAGTGGCCACACATGCTTTTTCAGCCCTTAAGTCTAGTGCTGTTTTCCTTTTGTATTCTAGCTCCCCAACCAAAGGGAAAATGAAAAGACAGCAGCACTGAGTCTTGTGGTTCCTGTTGCCCTGTCCTCAGGGCCCATGGACCAAATGCGGGCCACCACTTGTTTTTGTCAGTAAAGTTTTATTGCAACACAGACAGAGGCTCTATAATCCACAAGGCCTATCTGGTTCTTCACAGGAAAGTTTTCACAACTCCTAGATTAATTAACACAAGTTAATAAATCCTAGTTATATAAATACTTAGTTTTTAGCCAAAAGGCCAAAGCTGTGATGGTGAAATTTGGGGTCACTGGCAGTGATTGGGAGGGTTTTGAGAGGCTTGAGGAATACTCCAGGGGTGGCTAAAATGTCCTGCATCGGCCACAGTTATATTTTAGATTTTTTCCTTTATCAAGATGTTTCCACCCACTGCCACCTTGGATTTTTTAAAGCAAGTTTCTGGGGCAAGAGATGGAGAATTATCCACTCGCAAGTCACAGGAGGGGAGATGGAGGTCCAGAGGAGTGCATGGACGGGGGTTGGGCCAGGATGCACAGTGAGATAGGACCAAGTAGGAACCGGGGCCCAGGTTAGTTTTCACTTCTCTGCTGCTCATTGCCTCAAAGACAGCCATGCTCTGTGGCAGGAAAAGGGCTCATGCACATGAATTACCTGGAGTGGAACACACCCGCATTCTACCTTGGTTTATGGAAGCAGGAACAGGGGCACATGTGACGGGGGCAGAGGTGGGTTGACGGGCCGTGTCCCAGTGACAGCCCCTTATGTAGATTTGACCTTGGTCTCTTCCCATCCTGGTTCCAGCCTTTGGCCTGGGCGACCTTCCCAACCTGCTGGGCCTGGTGGGAGGCCAGCTGGGAGAAGCGGAGCGGAAGCGGCGGCACGCCAAGCCGGGCAGCTACAGCATCGAGGTGCTGCTGGCCGTGGACGACTCCGTGGTGCGCTTCCACGGCAAGGAGCACGTGCAGAACTACGTCCTCACCCTCATGAACATCGTGAGTGTCCCCGCGTCTGGGGACTGGGGGGCTGGGCAGGCGGTGCGGTGGGACCACCAGAATCGGTCTGAACACACCGTTTCTGTCTGGCCTGGTGTTCTCTGGGTGGCCTCAGGGAACCTCTGTTTGCTCCTTAGTCCAGCTGGACAGTGGGTTCCATGGTGAAGTGGCCCTGAGCTGGTCTGGATCCATCCCAGGCTGCAGCCTGGCCTCAGCTGTAATGCCTGTGCTGGGTGTCCACGGGCCAGCCACGCTAGTCCCTGGCCAGCTGGAGCATTCAGATGGGGTTCTGGGCTCGGACACATTCGGAGCCTCGCTCAGGCGTGGCCGGGACTTGCCTGAGACACCTCATCTGGAGAAAATGGGCAATGCGGGGCTGGGATCCTGGCCGGGCACTGTCAATCGGCTGCGGGGAGGGTGGTCCCAGGCCCCTAGTGTGGGCCTTGGGTGTTCACAGAGGCCTGACAGGCCGGGAAGTGAGGGTCACAGGCAAACTGAAGACTGCTGAAGCAGAGAGCTGTGCCCGGTCCCAGGTGGGTGGTGGCTACTTAGCTGCTGCAGGTGGCGCTCAGGCAGACGTGCAGGGCTCTGGCCCATGGAAGGCATGCTTCAAGGAAAGTCAGAAATGCGGTTGTTTTTAAGTGCTTTTAAGGAAACCTTGTATGGAACATTTAAATTCAGTTATCTAAGTGAAAGTACCAATTTTTAAATGTTAAAATATAAAAACCATTGTGAATGCTAAACAGAACCTATCTCCACACCACATTTGGCCTGTGGGCTGCAGGTGGGCACCTCTGAGCTAAAGGGGCAGAGATGACAGAGACCAGAAAGGGAGGGATGGTGAGTGCGTGCGGCACAGGTGGGCCCCACACTGTTTCTCTTCTGGCAAGAGAGAGCTGCCTGGAGCATTCGGACAGTGGGCTGTCGGAGGTGCCTGTGGCTGCGGCTCTGGGAAGGATGAGGACTGGTGTAGGGGAAAGTAGGCCACAGCCAGGTGCTGGGGAAGGTGGGACCCCCGGTTCTCTCCTATGAAGCTGGGTAGAGGGGGTGACAGCTTGGGGTCAGGCCCCGCTCAGCACGCCGGGGCACTGTGTGGTCCAGGCAAGAGGAGGTGAGCAAATGCCACATCAATAGGAAACAGGGCGGGGTCTTCACCTCCGAGTCTGCAGGTGACTCAGCTTAACGGCTCTTAATACACATTCATCTGAACACAAGAGCTGGGAAGGAAGACACCTATACTGGTGGTCCCGAGGAATTCGAGCGGGGCCTCTTTTGAAAACCGAGGGTCCCAGCCCCTGTACGGGCCTCTGCTGGCCTTAAGGTTAGGGCCTCGGACCTGAGGCCTGTGAGGAAGCTGGCTCGCTGCATTCTCATGCCGACTAACGAGGACACCCGTGGGCCGGGGCGGGATGGAATCACCTCTCACCCAGGCTAACACGGACAGTTCTGGGAGGCCGTGATGGACGTGCAGCTGGTCACAGTGCTGCGCCGAGGGGAACATTAGCCAATTGGCCAGGAGCATGGGCTTTGGTGTCACACTGTCTGGCTTTGGCCCTTCCTGTCTTTTGACCTTGGGGGCAAGTTACTAACCCTCTGGAGTGTCCCTTTCCCCACTTTTTAAAAACAGCATTGGCAATACTTACCATGCAAGGTTTTGGAGAGGATTACACAGCACATAGCATAGTACCTTGAATAGCACAAGCTCTCAATAAGTGGTTGGTGATAATAAAGATATGACTTTCACGAGGGGAGTGGTGACACATTTCTGGGAACTCAGCAGTTGTTGGGCAGAAGTGTCAACCCCATGGTCCTACCAGTCCTACCCACTGGGGTAGAGGGGTGACACGTTGGGGTCAGGCCCCACTCAGCATGCGGGGGCGCTGTGCAGTCCAGGCAGGAAACATTTGTAGGGTAATAATGCGTCACAACGTTGCCTGTGCTGTCTGGGACCCATAGTCTGGCCACACAGCGGTGAGGAGGCTGCTAGGAGGGCATGCAGCCAGCCCCTCGTTAGGTGTGTGACCTTGTACAGGGACCTGCCTTGCCGAGGACTCTTTAGGTAGCAACTCAAACTAGATTAAGAAAAACAGGGTAGTTGATTGACTCATGGGCCAAACTGTGGGAGGGAGAGGATGGAGCTGGTTGTAAGTGTAATTGGTACTAGAGGCTTAAATGGACTGTTTTTTGTTGTTGTTTGTTTTTTGTTAATCCTCAGTGGAGGATATTTTTTCCATTGATTTTAGAGAGTGTAAGGGAGGGGAAAGGGCAGAGAGAGAGAGAGAGAGAGAGAGAAACAGAGAGAAATATCAATGTGAGAGAGTCGCATCAATTGGTTGCTTCCTGCACTCACCCCAACTGGGGCCAAGAACCTGTAACCCAGTTACATGCCTTTAACCGGAATCAAACCTGCGACCCTTCGGTTCCAGGGCCAATGCTCTAACCACTGAACCATGCCATCCAGAGCATGGACTGTTTTTAGGTTTCCTTCTCTTGTGACATCCTAGTTATTTCTGACTAGCTTCTCTATGTGACAGATTCTGACAAGAGCATGGATTTTGGTGTCACAACATCAGGCTGACTCCTATCTCCATAGCTCTGAGGCCAGAGACAAAAGAAGTTTTCTCTACAGTTAGTTCCCAGGTAAAAATTCTGAGGGCAGGACTCTGATTGGCCTAACTTTGGATCACATGACCACCCTTTGCACCAATCACTATATGTTGGAGAAGGAGATAGTTACTGAAAGGAAGAGAGGGGCTAGCTACAGGATGGCCACTGGAGAAATTGTTCTGGGCTGGCTAGACACCCCAGTTTGTGTCAGCTACAATACTTCACTTGAGAGCCTCCCTATTTTGATGCTAGTATCTGCTCTTGTTTTGTGTGTGAAAGTTAAATATGTATATTTAGCACACGCCTGGCACGTAGTACTCAAGTAATGTGTTCTGTTGTTCTTCTAGCCATATTATTTGTCTTAGTCTGTGTGTATAAGCAGTTCTTTGTCTAAGTCTCTGGAGAGTGGGGACTTCTACTTATTTGAACCCCAACAGCACACAGCACAGTGCCCAACACCTGATGGGAGATCAATAAATGTGGAAGCTGATGGTGTCTATGAGAGAAGCAGGGGGCCAGCATCCCCTGAGATGGGAAAAAGGGAAGACAGCAGACTTCTGTCTGAAATGCCAGCTTTAGGAAAAAGGCAGGGGTAGAAATCAACTCCACTTACAGGAGCCCCAGGAAAGGAAGGGGCTGCCGGAAAGTTTGGATATTCATTCTTCTGTTCCTTACATAGCATGTGGTTTGGGACTCAAAGAGCAAAGACTACCATTGGGGCTGTTTGAGAAAGAGGGAGAGAGAGAAGATGACTATGCTAAGAACACAGCCACCTCATCAGAGCACTGGACCACCTACTCATGCTCTATAAATAACTGGCCCAACCTAAGACCACACAGCTGACCACACAGCTGAGTATTAATCCCCTTAGTGGGAGAGCCAGGTTGGCCCCAGTAGCCAGCAGGTGGAAAGGGAGGAGGAGCAGGAGGGAGTAAGGAGGCCCTCTGGTGCTGGGAGCCTGGGTCCAAAGCTGGGCCTGAAGACCCTAAAATAAAAATATAAAGATGGATGGTCTGGCTGGCGTGGCTCAGTGGTTGAGCGTCGTCCTATGAACCAAGAGGTCACAGTTCACTTCCTGGTCAGGGCATATGCCCAGGTTGTGGGCTCGATCCTCAGTGTGGGGCATGCAGGAGGCAGCTGATCAATGATTCTCTCTCATCATTGATGTTTCTTCTCTCTCCCTCTCCCTTCCTTTCTGAAACAAATAAAAATATATTTAAAATAAAATAAACAGAGGTGTGTGTTAAAGATTTTGCTCTGCTCACTAATTAATGAGGGAAGCAGGCGGATGTTATGACCTGTTCCAAAGAACAGAAACATTTATAGGTCAGAAATGTTGAGATGAATGTGCAAATAGAGACAACATTGGCATTTCTGGGGGGTGGGAGGGAAGACAGAATTTGCGTGTCTATAGACAAGAATGTTGCATTGCTATTAGTCATCCACAGAGCTCTCCGTTGTAAAGACCTTTCCTAGAATCAGAGTCAGGCGAGGCTGAAGGTGTGCGGTGGACAAGGCACAGCTCTCATGGAAGTACACATGTTTATTCTCTGAGTGCTAGGCCTGGACTGGACCCAGGTAGAGAGCCCTTTTCATGGGTGGCTGCCCATCTGACTACGGCTCCATCCTGCTCCTGGAGCTGGAGGGGTGGCAGCCTCATTCAGGACACACCCTGGGTTCTGGCTGTGTGACAGTCCTAAGCAACTAAACGATAGGAACCCCCCTCTCCTCCCTTCCCCAAAAGCTAGCCTCACTACCACCTCTCTCTGGATTCTGGAGAGAGGGGGTGTGGAGAGAAGACCTAGGGCTGGGGTGGTTGCGGGTAGGCAGTTGGAGGAAGACCGAACTCCCTTGGGCCAGATGCTCCATTCTCTCTCACCTCGGACAGAGCAGCCCTCCTGCCTGAGGCTCCCATCAAGCACTCCGTTGTCACCTTCTCTTCAGTGTCTCCTGCAGCTCTGCACATTCTGGAAGGTGGAATAAGCTTCCTGGAGCCCCTTCGCTGGCCTCACCCCCCAGTCCTGGCTATAATTTACTCAGGTGCTCAAAGCCAGGCACTGCCTCAGAGGGCTCCCCTCAGTGCAAGGCATTGGGTAGGATGGGGGTCATTGTTAGTCAAGGATCTGTGTTTGCATGTTACAGAGACCCAACGCACACTAGCTTGAGCCAAAGAGGTGATCTAGTGGCAGGTGATCTAGTGGCAGGTGATCTAGTGCAAGGTCAGTGCCCACAGAGTTGTACAAGAGCTGCGGGACAGGGCAGCTCTAGGGACCACAGGGGAGAGGGTCTCAGGCTCATTAGGACACTCTCTCCCCGCCTGCCCTCCCCCCCCCCCCCCCCCCCCCGTCTGTGCTAGGAAATGTAAACTTGCAAGTACCCCACGTTGGGCTGCCAGTTGTGAGTGTACCCCACACGTCCCACGTGGTTCAGGGTTCAGGTTCAGGGTTCGGGCTCTGGAGGAGGCCACACGCAAATGAAAGAGACTAGACAAGAAAATACTAATTTGGGAATTGGGGGCCAGGCGGAAGCCCAAGAGAGGACTCCGCCTTGCTCGGGCCTTGCCATCCTGTTTATTCAGGTCTGGGATACACCCATAGCCCTTAGGCAGGCAATTCCAGTAATAGCTCAATGATAGCCCATCAGCAAAGATTTACATAAGACTAAAAGGTGGAAGTTGCTTCAGCTCCCTTTGTCTCCACCAGACAGTGGGTGTTTGGCTCTGACCCTTGCCAGAGCCTCAAGGTTGACCAGACTTCCGGACTCCTTGTCCACCTCTTTCTGCTAGTGAAGGCAATGGGCAGCTTCCAACGTAAACTGACAGGGGCTAGGCTTTCTCCCCATGGTGGGAAGCGGGGCTCCTGGCAACCCCAGATTCTGACACTTTTGCTCTTAGGACCCAAAGGCAAAGGGATCCTTCCTGCTCTCCTGGACCAACTGCTAGGACTGGAGGGTTGGCTGGGGGCCTGGGTGGAGCCTACTGATGGGCGTGGGACGAGGTGGAGCAGGATCTGATCCCGGAGAGCAGGCAGCGAAGGGTCCCCATGAGCAACATCCAAACCTGTAAGAATTTTTATTAGCTATTTGTGCCCAATTGATGACAAACATTTCAATGGGTTGAGAAAATGCTCTGGAGAATTCTACACCTTACAATCAAAGGAGGGCACATGAAGGGGGTTACATGGAAGCCATCGGTGGTAGATTAAGGAGGCAGGAGAAAGCAAAGTGGGGAAATCTCTGAGATTGGATAAAAAGTAAAACAGAGAGACACACAATTCATTTACCTCGGTGGGCACAGGATAGTTAACAAGGAACATTTATAGCACATAGAGGTGGTATTCGGGAAATAACACAGCAATGGGGGAAAAGGCTTCCAGGGGAAGGACAAATAGGTGTCTTTAGGAAGGCAAATGACTTCTTAGGAGAACTAAGGGGAAATAATGAAGCCCGTGGTAATGTTTGTTTATGCAGGTACACGTGGTCTCTCTTTTTCATGGCCGTGACGTTCCCTGGGGAAAAGGATTTATGATAGCTGGTTTCCCAGAAGCTGCTGCTTTGTCAGATATGGGAATTTCTGAGAAAGCATCTTTTTGCATCTGTGGAATCTCAAATGACTGCAGTGTAAGATAATCTTTATACCAGCTCTGTGCTCCTGAGTGATTCCGCAAACAGGCCGGGGCGGGACCTCAGAGCAGCCCAGGAAGTGAGGGGTTGCATGTGTGCGTGTCCCAGCGGGGCCACGACTCTGTGCCAGCCTCTGAAGTCTCTGCCTGTGGCGGAAACCCACGTGCTGTGCGTTCTAGGCCCCCGCGTGCCCTTGCCAAAGTCCCTCCCCCCACCCCGGACCCACTGACGGTCTAGTCTGAGCCCCTCTAGAGAGGGTTCTGAGAGGGTCAGCTCAGGTGACCTGGAGGTTGGAGCGGCTGATCTTTGGGGCCTTGGCAGAAGGGGAGCCCTGGGGTGTAGGGTTGAAGGCAGTGACGTTAGGAGGGTGATGGGGAGAGTCAACAAGATCTTGTTCCCCAAGAAGAACACGGGGCCTCCCCTTGGAAACTAGAAGAGACAGTGTGATGGAGCATACGAGGAGACACCGCTTTCTGTAGAGGAAAGTGTACTTTGGGAACTGGGTATTCCGCTGCCTTGCCCAGACTGACATGCGGTTGATTCAGCGGGGTCTAGTGAAGGGCCTCAGCTGGAGCTGTACGACACCATGTGGATGGGGGTGGGAGCAGGGAAGTTCTGCCGAGCTCGGAGGCTCTTGATGTGGAGGCCAGCTGCCCTCCAGTTCCTGGTGTCCCTCCTCATGTCCCTGGAAATTTACGGTAACCTGTTCCAGCCCTCTTGGCCAAATTCACTCCTGACCCTTGACCTCTGACCCATGACTCCCAGTCTTGGCCAGGGAGTTCCTCCACTGCGTGCTCACCAAAGACTGTGCCAGGCGGGCCTGCCTTGGGGACTGCTGTTTCCATAGAGTTGGCTCCACCTTCCTTCCTCTCACAACCTGCCAGAAGGTAGGTGAGGAGGAGACTCGGTGCCTTCTCAGAGGTTCCGGAAGGGTGTTCGAAGCTGGTTGTGCTCCTCATTGGCTTCTTGAATGGGAGAGCAGAAAAGGCCTTGGATGCCTGAGGGCTGTGGTGGAGATAGGGCCTCCCATGAGGGGCCGTTCCTGGGGGGAAAGAGGCTGGGCACTGAGCGGCCTTGCTAGGGAGCCGCTGCCTTGCAGACTCGCTGCTGCTGTGGGAGAGCTGCAGGGGAAAGCCGGCGGGGTTCTGACTTCCAAGGCTCCGGGGACAGCCAGCCCGAGTTCCGGCCCATGGAGATGAGCGGATGGGCGGCCGGCAGCCTCTCCCTCCCAGGGGCCAGCAGCTCGTCCCGGGCATTGTTTGGGAGCTTCCACTTGGCTGGGATGTTTAAAGCGTGGTTCTCTTAGGGATTTCATGAAGCCAGCACTAGGGTTTCCCTTGGCTCTCCCCTGGGAGTGCCTGCCTGTGACCATTTCTGATCCCGATTTCCAGGGCGAGGGCTGGCCTAGGGGGATCAGAGAGAGGAGATCCGGTTCCCAGGATGGATGGTCCCATTGTGCTAACCCGGGGGGGGGGGGGGGGGGCAGAAGCTATTAGTGCGGCCCTGCAGCTCTTGGCCTGCTTCTCATTTTTCTTTTGCATTAACCTGGCATGTGCTATACATATTCATGCAGCTCCAGATGGTGGGCAAATACTTCCTCCTCACCCCTCCCTCACATGCTGGTGGGCCCCGGATGGACTTGTCTTTCTCTGTGCCTCAGTTTACCCATGTGTACTGGGTCACTTTCCTTAAGGCTTCTTTCAATCTCAGGGCTAGGGGACCTTTGGAGAGCTTTGGAATGGAAGGGCAGTTGTGTTCAGCATTTAGTGAGCGCCTGGTGCGTGCCCAGTATGACAGACAGACTCCTGTCCTAGGAGCTTTGGTCTGGCTGCAAAAACAAGCCTCAGTCCCATGGAATAATTCTGGAACCATTGAAAATGGCGCTGAAGGCGTTTAGAAGAGGTGGCTGTCCCCATGGACTGGGGAGGGAGCTGAGCCAGCCTTGGGGGGAGGGGGTGTTTGGGGTGGTGAAGAGCAGTCAGGGGGAGTGAGGTGGTGCTGGCGGGGGGGTGGGAGGGAGGTGGCATGGCCGGGCTGTGGAAGCAGGAATGGGAAGGTTGTCCTGGGTGTGCAGGGAAATCTCAGGGACTTAGCTACGGCAGGACATTCTATCGGGCAGCCATGTGGGCTCTTGTGTGGAGGGAATGTATGGAGAACAGTGCCTGAGGGTGGCACCTGGAGGGGGAGGAGAGCCGGACACCAGCAGAGGCTGTGATGGGCCCATGTAAAGACCCAGGGACGCTCCCAGCTCCCTGGGATGCCTCAAATATCACAGTCTCATTCCACTACCTTCTGCGTGTCAGCACAGGGCTGGCAGCTTTACAGACGGGCTCCTGAGTCCTCAGTGAGCTTCATGTGGGTGACATTCCTTGGACCCCTGTGTCCCAGAGAAGCCAAGTGACTTGCTCAGAACCTGCACAGCTAATGGTGACGAAGCCAGGATTGGAACTCAGATCCGTCCGATTCCATGGTCTGTACTTTCCCCAACTGTTGCTGCGGCAGAACTTGGGGTGAGCAGCTCTGGGAAGCAGGAGAAGGAGGTCCCTGGGCTCCCAGCCTGGAGTGGGGAGGAGCGCCGCCCCTCAGCAGAGTCGGGATCCTGCAGCTTCACACCCTTCACCTGTGGCTGGGCCTGCCAGCGGGGCACATGGCAAAGATCTTCCGCTTGCATGGGGGTGACGCACCGGTCACTGGGGCGCAGATGCCCTTGGACATGAGGACATGGGGATCCTCTTAGGGCCTGGAGCTGGAGCAGAAGGAGGGTGAGAGGAGACAAAGAGGCCTTTCATCGGTCCTCACGGAGCCGGTCTGCAGCCTGACCTCTCTTGGCAGCCCATCTGTCTGGGTGGTGGGCTCCCTGCCCACCCTGCTCCTCACCCCACCCAGCTAGGCTGACACTACAAAGGGGTCGGGCTTGGCTGTGGGGGAGACATTGGCTGGTGCCTCTGCGAGGGTCCTACCGGCTCTGACCCACCTCAGGGCCTCTTTCGAAGTCATGCCTGGAAAAGCGGGGTGCCCCTTCCAGACCTGGGAGGTTTGGGTGCAGATGGCTGTCAGACCAGGACCCTGGTGGCCTCAGCCTAGGAGGGTGGCCTGTTAGCACATAAAATGTATTAACTATTCCTCACAGAGGCTGCTTGGACACCATAGAAGCTGCTTTCCTGCTGTCGGAGAATGTCGCTTTCCCAGGCCTTTTCCTTTCGGGGCCCGTGAGCCTCCAGGGCAGCTCATCCTCTCTGCTCACTGGATGGGCACAGCCCCTGCTCCCTTCCTTTCATTCCTCTCTCTCCTTTTGTTTTTCCCTAAAAAGCTCTCCACTGCTTTTAGTGCACTCAGAGACCCCCAAGCAAAGCAAAAATTCACTTGCTTTAAGGCAGTGGTTCTTAACCGAGGTCAGTTTTGTGACCCAGGGGGTATTTGGGGCGTTTAGAGATATTTTTTGGTTATCACAGCGGAGGGGGTGGCTGCTACTGGCATCTGGTAGGGGGAGCTCAGGGATGCTGCTAAACATCCTACAGTGTACAGGACGACCCCCAAGCAGAACCGTCAGTGTCAAAGCGTCCCGCATGGCCAGGCTGAGAACCCCGCCCCGCGGTGTTAGCTCAGTGGCCACACACAGGTATTTGCATTTCCTGGCAAGCCCACCGGGCAGAGAACAGGGTCTGACACAAAAGGACGCATGCCGGATTCCTGGCAGGAGAGACATCATGATGAGTTCCCCTCATGAGTGAAGATTGCTCCACGGTTCACAAAGCTCTTTCGTACCCAGCATCACACTGGACATACTGTCAGACTCCCCAGGTCCTATTCCCGGGGTGGTCTGAGGAGCCACCCCTCAGCTCCCGAAGTGGGAAGCAGCAGTTCCAAACCGACAGGTGCCCCTGACTGACACTTGCTCACCTTCTGTTCGCCTTTGCTAGGTTGGTGCGTCCACACCCAGGAGAGGGGAGCTGGGCGCAAGGGGCGAGATCACCCAGCAGAGCTTGGGTCTTTCCAGGCCTCCACGCTGCCTCTTTACACACAGGCAGGCCGACCTGGGGCATCTGGGCTGCTGCCTTTTGGAAATGGGTCGTAGGGATGAGTGCTGAGCATTGCGGGCTCGTGGAAGGCACTCTGTTGGGCCGGGTGGTCTGTTCCTGTGCGCTCTGGACCCACCCTGCACAAACAGCCTGGGCGTGAGGTGGGCCCAGTTGCTGGGTCCCTGAAGAACCATCTAGGCCACGTGCAGGCTCCAGGGAGAGAGCCACGCCTTAAAGAGGTGCCCTAGTTAGAAGGCAGCTTGAAGTGCCAGCCCTTTGAAATACGGGGCCATGATCATGAACTTGTGGGGAGAGGATGGAGAGCTGAGCCTGTGGCAACTGAGAAAGGAGTCGGGATTCAGTGTCCTCCTTCCACCACCCAGAGAGCAGCCTCAGCCTCCAAGATCTCACGGGGCCTCAGAGGTAGGGCCTGCCAGTGTGGCACCCTAGTGAGCTCTCAGTGTCCCAACCCAGGGGAAACCAGGGCTCAGTTCTGGTTACTGCGTGGGTCAGTCCCTGAGGACCTGGGGAGGGGCAGGGATCCCAGGCTGAAGGCAGCAGGAATTGCTGATATGCATCCACACACAGTACACACATGCACATATGTAGTACATGTGTTCACACACATGCATATACATGTGCACACATCTAGTCACCAATATGTGTAACACAGATGTGTGTGCATAGATGCATACTCCTTCATGTACCACAGCTAATTAGGCATGCAAACAGAGGAGTTCATACATATGTGTGAACACATACATAGCACATTTCATAAAATCTAAGACCCCATTGATTGTCAGATGCTTTATTTATTTATTTGTGTTTATTTATTTATTTAAATTTTATTGACCAATGTCATCCCAATATATTTGTTTATTTTTAATATTTTTTAATTGATTTTTAGAGAGAGAGGAAGTGAGAGGGAGAAAGAGAAACATCAATGTGAAAGGGGGCCATCCATCAGCTGCCTCCTGCATGCCCCCTACTGGGGATTGAGCCCACAACCCAGGCATGTGCTCTGATGCAGAATTGAACCAGCAACCTTTTGGTACATGGGACAATGCCCAACCAACTGGCCACACCAGCCAGGGCAGATGCTTTATTTATTTTGTATACTTGCAGAAAATGTGTTACCAATGGGACGCTGATGTGATTTTCTTATCACTTGCATTTTTATTTGTACTTATCACAAGAGCCCTTTTTGCCTTATTTAGACTGATTTTTATCAATGATTACTCTTATGCATACATACATATGACAACAGGAGGAAGTAAGGTATTCCCATAACTTCTTCACATTCAGAATATTACTCGTCCGAGTCACTTTCAGCCTAGAGCCATCAGAGTCTTTGTCTGCACAGTACTGTCCCCTGTGCCGTGCAGAGCATGGAGCTGCCGCTGAGTGCTCCACTCTCTTCTCTGGGGTTCTGCCACGGACACTCATGCTGCACGCTTTGATGTGGCTGCCTTTTTGATCTTCCTGGAAGATGGCGGTGGACGTCTTCAGACAACCAGGACTCGCATTCCTTCCTCAGATAGCCCCTAAATGACTCACTGCCTGCAGTGTGGAGGGGTTTCGGTTGGCCTGGAAAGCCACCAGCAATAACAGGAGGTTCTTGCACAGGGACTGACAACACACCATAGCTGCCACCGGGTCTACTGCAGTCGTAAATAGGGAAAGGAGGGCGACTTAGACTCACGAGATGCTCAGTCTGAGGTACCTGGGCGGGGGCACCTGGACTGCAGTCACCAGGTAGGCCTGTTTTCAGAGGGTCAGGGCCGGGGAGACAGAAGGGCTGGGCCAGGGCCTGGGCCTGAGAAAGGGCAGGGGAGGGCATTGGGGCCATTCCCCTGCCTTCAAGCAGTGCTGCCCTCATTCTGTCCGGGGCAGGGAGAGCCCAGGGAAGGCTCTTCAGCAGAGGCTGGGCTTGCACTCGTGTCCCAAGGCAGCTCCTCCATGACGCTGGGCTGCTTTTCCCACACGAGGACAGAGATCACGGGCCGTGCTCCGTGGAGCTCCCGGGAGGACGGCTGACTCTAGAAGTGGGGATATCCAAGCTGAGCATCTTGTAGTGCCAGGAAGTTAGGGCGTGCTCAAAACCCAAAAAACCAACCAACAAAAACAAACCAAAAATGAGGGGGTGAGTTAAAGAGACACAGGAGCCAACGGAAGGAGCTCCCAGTGGCCAAAGCTGGGACAATTTGAGCAACAAAATAATGGAGCTTTGAATTATACCCAGAGCGTAAAATAAAAACCCACGAGTCCATCCTGATGCATAAACAACGGAATGAATAGGTAAGAGGGGGGAGAAGAAGCAAACCTCCTGTGCGGAGAATTCCGCATAACTGACGAGACTGCTCTCCAGATCGGCTTCAGTCCTGGAGTGTGGGCTATGCAGGGTGACTTTCCTTCCAAGAGCACAGCAAGGAAGGGGCAGGGAGAGCGTGACCTCCCCGTGAAGAAACGGCAAACACTCTCAGCAGTGAGCCAGGTCAGTGTCATCAGTGATGAGTCCTATTGGTAGCACGCACCCTTGACATATGAGATGGGATGGCACTTCACCTCTGTCTTCCTCTTCCCCCAAACCCATGACCCCTGCCTAACCGCGAGAAAAACATCAGACTTACCCAAATGAAGGACAGTCTACAAAACACCTAACCAGTATCAGTGAGGTCATCAAAACCCAGGGAAGTTTGAGAAATGTCAGAGAGAAGAAACAGCTTGGAGCAGTCAAAGGAGATATGATGACTAAATGTGTCCTGAATGGGATCCCAGAGCAAAAAGAAGGAAAAAAAAAAAAGAAAAGAAAGGAAAAAACAAAAACAAAAAAGGACATTGGGGGGAACGGGAGGGGCACCGGAATAAAATACGAGCTTTAGTTAGTGGTTAAGGTCAATTCTGGTTCATAGGTGGTGACCAGTGTAGCAGAGTAGTGGCAGGTGGTAATAATGGGGGAACTGGGTGACTGTGCCCAGTGCATGTGGGAATCCCCTGTATTATCCTTGCAACTTTTCAGTGAATTTAAAACTACCCTAAACTTAAAAGTTTGTTAATTAAAAAGAAAAGAGCCCTAGCTGGTTGGGCTCAGTGGATAGAGTGTCGGCCTGCGGACTGAAGGGTCTCAGGTTCGGTTTGGGTCAAGGGCACATGCCCAGGTTGTGGGCTTGATCCCCATTAGGGGGCATGCAGGAGGCAGCCGATCAATGAGTCTCATCATTGATGTTTCTGTCTTTCTCTCCCTCTCCCTTCCTCTCTGAAATCAATAAAGATATATTTAAAAAAGAAAAAGAAAAGAAGGGATAGTACTTCCTTCCGGGCAGGTGGCTAGGAGGGTTCAGTGGGTGATGCAGGCAGCTGTGGGCTGAGCCCGCCCTGAGATGACGGCTGGCGCTCTTTCCTGTTTGAGCACAGTGGTCTTGGACCCCAGGTCTTGCTTTCTCAGGCCTGCCCCTCCTTTTGTGAGACCTTCCGGAACCTGACTGCCACAAAATAGGTGCACATTCTGCTCCCTGCCGCCTCAGGAGCAATGTTCCCTGGGAGCGAGGAAACTTGGGGTTGGCTGGGGACCGTTCTCTGCTGGGTCCCCTGTCCCTGCCCCACCAAGGAGAAGTCCATCTTGGCTGGGTCCAGAGGGAAGGCTGCCAGCTGCCCTCCCGTGAGCTTCCTGGGCCTGGCTCCCCCTTCCAGCCGCAGGCTGAAGCAGGGCATCCTTGCCATGGGCAGGAAAATGGATTTAGAGCTCCCACTCCAATAGTCCCTCCTTCCCTTCTCCCTGCTCCCCGGGCTCGGCCACAAGGTCCTGGCCGTGAGGGTTACAGGAGGACAGGGAAGGGGTTCTTGTAGCTGACAGCATTGCCGGGTTACTGGATGTGGAAACCTACCTCCACCCTGCATTTGGTCCCAGCAAAGCCTTTGTGTGATTCAGAAGTTGGGTGCATGTAGGAGAGAATATTAGCAAGTAGGTTCTAGAAGGTGCAGAGAATGTGGCTGAGACATCAGGAGGGCCAGCCTCTCTTTCTGACCCGTCTCCTGCTGAGCTGCCTCCTTGCCCGTTGCTTCCTGGCCCCTGGGCAGTTCTCTCCTTCCCCATCCCTGACTTAGAAGCCTCCTTCCCCCGCCCCGCACGCCCCCCCTTCCTCCCCCTCCATAGCCGGTCCTGCTTAAGGTTCACCAACCCCTACTCCTTTGGACTGTGCTTAGCTTACCTCCATTGAACCTTCTCTTCGGATCTCACCCTGCATCTCATATCTTCTCAGTAAGACTGCAAATTATTTGAAGACAAAGCCTCTTTCATAGTCCCACCCTAACAAGGGGGACGGCCTTTTCTGAAGTAAGGATGAGGAAATACGGATTGAAGGGCACAAGTGTGCTGGTGGAGACAGAGTGTCTACCATCAGGGCTGCCTGGCAAACCCCAGGCCCCAGGAGCTCAGTTTCTCTCTGTTGCCCACTGATGCCATGGTCAGCTGAGCCAGGCTTATGGGCTCAGGTGACCAGGGTGCCTGAAGGCCTGCCTTCCTCCTCTGAGTTGTAAATTCCCTCATCTTCTCTCCCAGATCAGAGAAAGCCCACCCCAGCGAGCTGGCCACAGGAGCTGGTTCTGGAGAGCAGCTGCGTGTAGTGGCTGAGTCACAGAGATCTGAGTTCTAATCCTGGTCCTCCCACTTCCCAGCTGATGGCCTTGGGCAAGTTGTTTAACCTCTCGGAGCCTCGGCTAGCTTGCCTCTGAAAAGGGAATCATTCCTGTCTCCATAAGGTTGTCGGGAGATTGTATGCAAAGCCCTCAGCACAGCAAAGCCTGGCACATAGAACGTGTTCAGCCCCAGCACTCTCTAGCCATCCACTTTCTTCACTAGTTTTGTCTCCGCGTGGACGGAGAGAGTCCTGACTTTTGCTTGTTTTTCTGGTGCACACCCAGTGGGCATCCCAGGCCAATATGTGATGCCGAACCCTAACCTGGGGGCCTTGGCAGACCACCTTGAACTTGGCTGTGTCATGGCAGCAAGGAGACCAGACACAGTGTTCTTTTCTGCCCGGTGGGTGTGTCTTGGCGCTATCACGCTTGTGCCCACTGCCATGCGAAGCAATTCCTGTTCCCCCTGCGCTGCCTCTCTGGCCTCCCCTCTGGCCTTTGGGAGGCTGGCAAAGCCGGGCCGTGGGTGCACAGCCAGGCTGGAGCCTGTCAGGGAGCTGCCTGTGTGTGTTCCAGAGGGCTGGGGCGGGCCTCTCAGGTAGCTGCATTTATTGACTGTGGCTCCAGCACCAACTTGGCACTGTAGGTCGAACCCATGTGCCAGGCGGCTCCCGTAGTTCCGGTTGGACATGGTAGCCCTGACCCACCTCCTCCTTGGCCTGTTCAAGGCCTCATGGTGGGTCCAGCTGGATGTAAGCCCTGAGGTCCCTACTCACCGCGGATAGGGGTGAGTGCAGATGAGCCTGCCAGGGCCCCAGAGGCGGGCCGGACCAGGAGACTTGGCATGGCAGGGCCAACCCCACCTCTACTTCTAGTGGGGGAACAAGGGAGGAAAACAGAACTACTTTGTTTTTATTATCCTTATTTAATACAAGAAAAGACCAGACTATCTCATTGCTGAACCCCGCTCCTATCACAGCCTCAAAACGATTCATCCATTCTTGTACCCTAGGCCACTTTTTTGGATTTGTTTTCCATCTTCCTCTCCTGCACATCCTTTAGTGGGGTCTGTGTAACATATCCAGTGGTTTGTTGTTGTTGTTTTATTTGATAGCGCCTTCATTTCATCATGGTTCTTTAAAAATAGTGTGCTGGGCCCAGGATTCTAGGTTGACGTTTCTTTATCTTGGTGTTTTGTTGGTGCCACTTCAGTGTCTCCTGTGTTACTGTTGAAAACCTGTCCTCACCCACTGGTCGTGCCTTGGTGAGTGATCTGCCTTCTCTCTTTCTGCTTATGAGATTTTCTCTTTGGCTGACGTGAGCTTGGAGAGAAGTCCCCAAGAGATTGGTCACCATCTGTCCCCAGGAATGGAGCATTTGGCCTGCTGAGTGTGGGGACAGAAGTGAGTAACATGGCAAGATTCTGGCAGCAATTTGCCTGTTCCCTTTTGGAGAGAGATGAAGGCAGGAGGGAAATGGTGTTGGGTACTTCCAAATGCCAGAGGCCCTGCAGATGTACCCCTCCCCCAAAGCATCCCAGTGACCACTCCCTCTTCCTCCCCTGGGAGGCTGGTGGATTTACATGTGTCTGTGTGGGGCACAGATGTGGCTGTATAGCGTGTGTGTTGCCCATGACCCCATCCGTGGTCTTCATGCCTCTAGGGGATGTCAGGCGGGTCTGAGACACTGACCCCGCCCCCTTGTAGAAGGAAGACCATGTCCCAGTGTTGGAGGGGCTGAGATGTTGAAGTTATTTAAAAGTCATTCTGTTGCAGATCAATGATCATTTCTGCAGATCAGCAAAGAATCATTAGGTTGGAATTCTGTTAGGGAGAAAATGTGTGTGTGGCTGACTGGATCTCACATTTTCTACCCCTCAGCTCCAGGATAAGTCAGGAGCATGTGGGTTGAGAAGGACATCATCTCTTTATGCATTTGAACACTTTGCTTCCACGATGCTGGGGAGGAGAGGAGGGTGGAAGGAAGCACTGCCACCCATTGGACTTCCCATCATTCCCTGTGGTGGGGATTTGCGGGGGATCAGCTGTCCCACAGTGGGTAGCAATCTTTGATCTCAGTTGGGTCCAGACATGGATGCCAGGCAGACCCTGGTGGAAGCCTCATGCTCACAGCTCTTAAGGCTGCATGCTCATGAGTTGGAGCAGCTGCCAGTTCTGGGCACTGAGAGAGTGGGCGGGGCTCTGTGATGCCTGCAGTTTTAGCTGCTGCAGCCCTGCACGCACAGCCTGGCTCTGTCCTTGCGTGCGTCAGCACAGGAGCAGGCCTCCAGTCCCCCTCCCGGCTCTCCCCTCCCCGAGGGACTCTCACATGGCAGGTTGGCCTCGATGCACCTCTCCATTTGGTGGACAGCAGTTCCTTTGTGGGTTGTAGGCTGGTTACTTTGCTCATGAGCTAAAGGGCATGGAGAGACAGAAGTGGTGAGAACAGGGGAGTGGAGAAGACTGCAATTTTTGATCAACTGTGCAAGCATTGCCCCGTAGGTCCCTGGGCTGTGGGACAAGGGAGCTATCCAATGCAGTGCTCCTCAAACTTGACCATGCCTGAGAAGCACGGGGGAGCGTGTTCAAATGCAGACCTTGACTTGGGAGTGGGCCTGAGACTCTGCATTTCTAATGAACTCCCATGTGATGTTGCTGCTGCTGCTGCTGCTGGTCCAGAGTCCTAGCGTGCTTCCCCCTGGATTTGGCCTGGAGGAGCGCCCAGGCCCCCCAGGGCAGACGAGTGATTCTAGTGGCACTTGGAAAGGTACACAGGATGTGAGAAGGAGCGACCTGACCCAGATGACATCCCAGAAGGGCTCTTCAGAGATGCGGAAAGATGAGAGCCTTCATCAGGGTGGCTGAGACCAGGCCCCTCACACTTCGGCTCCGAGGAGAGAGCTCATAGTTGGAGTTAGAATTTGAATCCCAGCTCTGAAGCCCGTTTGCTGCGTGGCCTTGGGCAGGTCATTTTGCCTCTCTCTGCCTCAGTTTCTTAATCTGTAAAGTAGGGGTAAGAATGCCTGCTCAGCCCTAGCTGGTTTGGCTCAGTGGATAGAGTGTCGGCCTGCAGGCGGAAGGGTCCCAGGTTCGATTCCGGCCAAGGGCACATGCCCGGGTTGTGGGTTCGATCCCCAGTAGGGGGCGTGCAGGAGGCAGCCGATCAATGATTCTCTCTCATCATTGATGGTTCTATCTCTCTATCCTTCTTCCTTCCTCTCTGAAATCAATCAATCAATATATATATATTTTTAAAAAAGAATGCCTGCTCAAAAGGCCATGGTGAGGATGAAATGGGAGAAGGTGTGTCAGGTACCTGGCCCAGTGCCCTGTTTCGTAGTAGGCCCTTCATGACCCTTTGTGTCCCTTAAAACTGCACACTCTTCTCTCCTTGCAGGTGAATGAAATTTACCACGACGAGTCCCTGGGGACGCACATTAACATTGCGCTTGTCCGCTTGATCATGGTTGGCTACCGACAAGTAAGCCCCCTTGTCAGCAGGCAGGCTCTGGAGAGAGAAGGGGTGTGGGGCCATTGCATCGTCCCAGCTACGGTGTCAGGAGGGGGACAGTGTCAGGAGGCTTCAGTGGCAGAGGCATTGGGGATGGTGAGCAGGGACGCCTGGGTTCCCTCCAATATGTTATATGGACCATCCTTTATCCTTACAGCTGAGGGTCCCTCCCCTTGAGGATTGATGGGGAAAGCGGGGCTTGGAAAGGGGCAGTGACCAAGCAGGTCCTGCTATGGCTGGGCCGCGGGCCCTGGGCTCTGCCATCATAGACCAGTTGCTCATTCTCCCCTAAATGGAGGTAGCAACACATTTTCCTCCAGGGGCTTTTGTGAAGATTAAATAACAGCGAATATATTAGAGGAAACGCTCAGAACCACCTGCCTGCGGGTTAGCTGAGAGATTAGAGGTCATGTGTGACCAGTTCTTAGCAGACAGGTGTCCCCGTGCAGGGCTTGGTACATGAACATTCCCTAAAGTAGGAGGGAATGCCAGCAGCAGCCAGAGTCAGTGACCTTGGGGCAGCTAGTGACCTTGTGACAGACACTGCAGTCCCGTGGGCCTCAGTGTTCTCCTCTGCCAGTGGGAGGGGGCTGTCGGGTACTCGCTGCGGTCTGGGGGCTCCGACCCACCACTCTGCTGTTGATACTCTCCGGCCCGCAGTCCCTGAGCCTGATTGAGCGTGGGAACCCCTCCCGCAGCCTGGAGCAGGTGTGTCGCTGGGCCCACTCTCAGCAGCGCCAGGACCCCGGCCACGCAGAGCACCACGACCACGTCATCTTCCTCACCCGGCAGGACTTTGGGCCCTCAGGTATGCAAGGTACTGTGCTTGCCCGGGCCAGGTGCGTGCAGTGCAGGCCAGAGGCTGAGGCTCCGGGCTGCGCTCGCTCTGGGGCCACCCTCGGAGGTCAGGGGCCAGGTTCCCCGTCAGCAAAGAGGTCCATGGGACTTTAGAGACAGGACCTGGATGGACAGGTGGGCAAGCTTGGCAAGGATTTCTTGAGGATCAGAGGAAGTGAAGGGGTCCCCACTCTGGCCCCTGCTGTCCTGGTTGAGCCTGCAGGTGGCTCCGTGCTTGCCATCATCTGCCCACACTGTATTCATCCGTCCTCATCCAAGTCGTGGGCATCTAGTGGGGCTCGTGTGGACTTTGGGAAGGAAGTGCGTGCTCTGCCCGCAGCTGCACGCCTCTCGAGCCCAGTGACCCAAGCTCACTTCATCTCCCTGGGTCCTCCCAACTGCCGAATGGGGAAAATCGTAGTGTTTGCCTTCCTCCGTTCCAGGGCTGCTGGAAGGGCCGAGGGTGCATGAAATGTCTGCACAGAGTGTGACTGGAAGCGCTCTGCGAACACATGGAGCCTTGACTACCCCCAGTTTTCCATGTGGGGGACCAGGTGTGCAGAGGCTCGCCTGTGTCCTTGCCTTACAGAGGAGGCAGATCTGAGACTCGGCCTGGATGTCTAGGCTCCGAGTTGAGGGCTTCCTAGTTTTTTCTAGTTTGAGGCTAGAAGTGCGTCAGCCAGCCATGCCTCTGCCCAAAGGGCTCCTTGTCTGAATCCCTGAAGCCCCAAATGTGGGCTTTCACACACATACAGCTACACACACACACACACGTATAAACACACAGACACACATGTACAGGCCTACACACAACGAACATAGATATATGTGCACAGATACATGTATACACAGACAGAAACTTATACATACACATAAACACATGTACAGACACATTGACACACATAGACACACTACACATATAGAAACATGTACACAGACACACACATGCACCTAGACACATGTGTACCTGCAACCCAAGTGTATCTCAGACCTTCAGGAACCTCCTTCCCACCGCCGCATCTCATTACTTATCGCTAGCCCCCACACCATCTCAGATAAAAGAGCACTTCAGCAGCTCTAAGGACAGGCCCTACTGTCTGGTAGCTGCAGGCCCAGGCAGGGAGCACTCTCTCCCGTCGCCTCCTCCTCCGAGGCCTTCCCCAGCCAAGTCTGTGTCCCAGCCCGTACTAGGCCCCAGGGGAGGCTGGGAAGCAGGCCCCTTACACCACAGGCTTTGCCCACAATTGCTATTTAGTTGCTGGTACATCCCAGCCCCACTGCAATGCCCATGGCCCCCCGAGGCCTGCACAGCCGTGCCTGCTCCTTCACCTGTGTTCTCCCCACCACGTGCTCCCTCCCCGACCCGTGGAGAATTGTCTCACCTTCCAGGCCCAGCTCTATGCCACCGGAGGCATCCCTGGTCCCCTCAGGCCCTTCAGTTGAACCCATCCCCTTCCTCAGATCCCCCTGTATGCCCCCTGTGCTCCTCGAACTCTGGCCCTGCAGGCCACAGCTAAGCTAACCTCTCCCCCCAAGTCTGCCTGCTAAGCCACCTGCTCCTTAATGTGTGGGTATGTGGCAGAGAGGAGGTGGGGGGTTTGGATCTGATTCCTCTGTTTTCCCATAGACTAACACAGTGCACCCTAGCCCCACATTAAAAGAAGGCTTATTTGTTAAATGACCAACTGACTGGCTGGCTGGAGGGACGTGGAAGTCAGGCATGAGCAGGTTTGGGCCTGTCTGGCCGACAGGTACGGGGAGGGCGCAGCCAAGAGAGAAGCCGTACAGCCTTGGATGTGGGGCAGCTGGGTCCAGTCTGCTCCACTGCAGGTGGGACTTCACAAGGATGCTTCCTGCTCCAGGGACCCTCTGGCAGCGGCCAGGTCAGCATGGCCCTGTGGATTGCTGGGCCTGCTCGGCGCGTCTTATCTCACCGTGCATCACTTCTCTCTGCCCTCCCCCCTCCCCACAGGGTATGCACCTGTCACTGGCATGTGCCACCCCCTGAGAAGCTGTGCCCTTAACCACGAGGACGGCTTCTCTTCTGCCTTCGTGGTGGCCCACGAGACTGGTCATGTGTAAGTGGCACCGAGAGTGTGGGCAGCACGGCGAGCTCTGAGGTGGTCTGTGGGTGTGGGAGGCGTTGCCCCAGATCAAGCTCCAGTGCCAGTGTTTCGGGAGATGCCAGAGGAGCTGCCCTCAGTGAGGCTCTGCCCTGAGTGGGGGGAGAGCTCAGGGGCCCAGACAGCAATTCTGGGCCTGCCTTGGGTCCAGCCCCCAAATCCCAGGGAATGGGGGACTAGATGAGGCCCTGTCTTTGAGAAGGTCAATGGCAGTGTCCCATTGATAGGCTGTGGTCAGTGTCTGGGTGGTCTCGATCCACGCCCCCTTCCCCTCCATTCCAACCACACTTCGAGGCCCTTTGAGACCAGTTCCACACTGTGCTCCGCTGTGGCGGGCTTGCTTGATCTTTGAGCCTGGGTTTTGTAGAGAGCGTACTCATTCGTTCATTCATTCACCCTATATTTCTCGAGTAGCTACCATGTGCCAGGCCCAGTTCTAGGAGTGGGGCCTCCGTGGAGAACAGGACAGAGAAGCACACGAGAAGCTACATGCTGGGAGAAAGCCAATCAGCTGTATCTGATGTGTCAGGTGGTGACCTGCACGTGCCACCATCGTGCCTCCCAGCCGTGTCTGCCCATAGGTTCACACTCAACAGTCCACACACAGAGGGAGGGCTGATCCCTGCAGTCTGAGGGACATGGGAAGGAGAGGGGTGGGCCTGCCCTAGGGGCTGGGTATGCCGTCCACAGTCTCTGTGCTCCTCTCTGCATCCACCCTGCCAGCACAGGAAGCCCAGGCAGATTCCATCCCAGCTCTGCCACCCGGGCAGGTGGTACCTACTCTCTGGGCCTTGGTTTCCTCATCTGCAACATGGAGGCTGACACCAGAGCCACCTCGGAGGTCCCTTCCTGCACTGGAAGCTGATGGTTCCACACATTCTGGAGCCAGGAGTCTGTCTTCCTTTTTGGGGGGAGGGGGAGAGGAGGAGGCAGGGAATGTTCACTCTTCACTGAGCAGAGGCCTCTCCATGTGGAGGGGTCAAGCTTAGAGGACCATGTGTCTGTCTAGTATTTAAGAATTTAGAACCTTTGGGCTTTGGCGTTAAATATTAAGTATAGAGAGCAAACCTGGAAGTGTAAACTGTCCTATGGTAGGTGCATACCACAGGCAAAGCTCTGTGCTAAGCACTGTGGGGTCTTGGAGAAGCTTGAGAGGCTGGCACAGGCGGCTCAGTCAGTGAGGTTGAAACTGAACTGAATGAGACCTGGCCTTGCACTTGGAGGCCAAGGCCTGGTGGGAAGATAGCTCATGGCAGGCGAGCTGTTAATGGAGGCACAGGCAGATTCTGCTGTGGGAGGTCAGCCCATGGGCTGGGCGGCCAGGGAGGGCGTCCTGGGCGGAGTGTCTGGGAGTAGAGATCAGCAGGGGCAAGGCTTTCGGGGAAGAATGAGTCTGGCCCTATTGAGGGACAGAGTGGAGCCTCAGCTTCCACCCAGAGAGATGGTCCTCCCCACTGCCTGGTTGGGAGACTGAGGCCAGGAGGCACAGTCTGAAGCCTGGTCAGGGCAGCGTTCCCATCGCTGGCCCACCTCCCCGTCTTCCCAGGGGTGGGCTCCCTGGGCCTGACTCGAGGCTGCCCTCTGTCCCCCCGGCCCCCTCTAGGCTCGGCATGGAGCATGACGGCCAGGGCAACGGCTGCGCGGATGAGACCAGCCTGGGCAGCGTCATGGCACCCCTGGTGCAGGCTGCCTTCCACCGCTTCCACTGGTCCCGCTGCAGCAAGCTGGAGCTCAGCCGCTACCTTCCGTACGTCACCTCCCCCTTCGGGGCCCAGGGTCGGGGAGCATGCGGCCTGCCACCTCATCCCCCCAAGTCATCTCCCTTCCCAATGCCATGCCACTTGGAAGCACACTCAATCCACAGCTTTGCTGGTTAGCGTCTGGGCCCCCAGGGACAGGGAGGCCAGTACGAGTGCTAGACTTGGGAGTGCAATGCCGAGAATGGGCACAGAGTAGATTTGGGCGGGACAGGTACAGGCAGACATACTGCGCTCACCTCGCATGGCAGCTGGCCAGGACCCAGCCTCCTGCGTCCTGCATGGCAGGCTGGATTTTTCCACCCTCAGTGCAGTGAGCCCTCCAACTGTCCATGGGCCACCCCTTCATCTTGGCCTGAGCGTGTTCCTCTAACGTGGGCACAACTGGCTTGTAAGGTAGCGACAAGCTGAGCTCTAACCCCGCCCTGGGTGCCCTTGCCCTGGAGCACCCCAGACACAGGCGGTGGACGTGAGGCCCTGTGTGCGATGAGACAGCGCAGGGCAGAGGGCTGGACTGCTGCCGGCCTTCCTGCTCCGGATGAGGGCTCCCGCGTCAGCCTGGTCCACCTCCTGTCTTCACCGGCAGCTCCTACGACTGCCTCCTGGATGACCCCTTTGCACCCGCCTGGCCCCAGCCCCCGGAGCTGCCTGGCACTGACTATTCCATGGACGAGCAGTGCCGCTTTGACTTCGGCACCGGGTACCACACCTGCTCCGCGGTGAGTTCCCACTGGCCCCTGCCAGCCGGGTCGCCGGGACCATGTCCTTCCGTGACCCGGGCTGGTCATTCACAGAACATCTGCTGCCCAGCTGGGCTGGTCGTCTGGAGCTGGGGCCAAAGGTTCGGTTCCATCAGGGAGATTCAGGACGACCAGGACCCAGGCCCTGCCACCTTCTGCTACATACCCGCCCACCCAGCCCCAGGTGTAGGGGTGGGCGCGTGCAGTGGCTGGAGAATGTGTTAGCCCCGGGGAAGATGGAATAGTCACTCACCACGGCCCAAGCAGAGGCTCAGAGCAGGGGACATCCCAGGGCAGGGGGCTTTCTGAGGGATCAGGCCTTGGTGACTCACTGCACTGAGAGCCTCCCCCTCCCCCAATCCAGGAATGCAGCCCTCCCTCGGCTCTGCAGGACCAGGAGGCCATGCGCATGGTCACCTTCCCCACTGCCCAGGCCACACGGGGACACGTGGTCTCTGCTTTGGGGGTGAACACACAGCCTGGGATATGGGGTTTTAATGCCCAATGGCTGTATTTGTAAGGACGGTTGTCTGGCTGGCGGGGGTAAGAGGAGAGAAAAGGAAGTTGGGGCCTTTCTGGACAATCGGAAACACACAGTTGCCAACCTGTGGCATGACTGGGTGAGGCTGGAGGGAGGTGGCAGTCCAGCCTTGTCTGGGCTGGGTGGCAAGGCGCACGGCTCAGGGGCACGGTGGGCACAGCCTCCCTAGAGTCTCAAACCCTAATCCCCGCTCAGTGGCCAAGGCCGAGAGGGAGGCGTGGGAGGGAGACGGGAGTGTGGGCTGTGGCCGGCCCCTTCGGGGTGCCCTGTTGGAGAGAGGAGGGGTTCCTGGAGGCCGCTGGCACCTGCGGAAGGTTGGGCTGGAGGGTGTGTGGGGCTCTGGCCGGACAGGCTCCTCCTGCCTCCCAGCTTCCACCACTCCCTCCTCTCTGCCACTGCCCTTTGCCCCCTTGTCAGAGCTGGGGAGCCAGTCCAGCCGGGTGACCCCATGCCCTTTGCCACGCAGTTCACGACCTTTGAGCCCTGTAAGCAGCTGTGGTGCAGCCACCCCGACAACCCGTACTTCTGCAAGACCAAGAAGGGGCCCCCGCTGGACGGGACCGAGTGTGCGCCAGGCAAGGTACCTGCAGCAGGAGTGACTTCCTGGGGTCAGGCCCCGGGGAGCCCCTGCCTCCTCACCCAGTGTGTAATGAATGTGTGTGTGTGTGTGTGTGTGGGGGGGAGACGGACGGGGGAGCCAGAGAACAGATGGGAGCCCCGTGCACATGGGAGGCCTCACATGAACTCCTGCACACTCACATCCCACACCACAGCCTTTGCTCCTCTAGTTGGCAGGATTTGGCATCACCTCATAGCCCACCCAGCAGAAATGCTTGCTCCCATTTCACAGATGAGGAGAGTGAGGCCCAGGCAAGTTAAGGAACTTGTGGAGGTCACACCGGGAGTGATTAGCAGAGAAAGGATGAAGGGAGGACTCCAGGCGTCCTGCCTACTGTCCCCCCAGGCTGTTTCTCCCACACACATCCCCCCGCCACCCAACAAACCTGACCTTTCATGTATTTTCTTGCTGTGTGTTTGCTCCCACATGCATTGGAATGGGCCAGGGCTTCCTCTGGCAGAGGGACCGCATGGTCAGGTGGGGAGCCCTGAGCTGGGTTCCGAAACCCACCTCTGCTCTATTGCTGGCTCTGCTGGAATCACTGGGTGGTGACCTTGGGCCATTTACTGAACTTCTCTGGACCCTACTGAGCCCTGACCACACACACTGCCCACCCTCATGTGTTTCGGAAGTTACTGATCATGTCAGAGTACGTGAGAGAGCTCAGAAGAAACAGGACGTTGAGAGAGGTGTGATGATTACTCAGCCTCAGCTGTGAGCCCAGCCCCTGGGGACTCCCCCGCACCAGCCTGTCCTCTGTCCTCTGCCCTCACCAGGCTCCTCCCGCTCCCATCTGGGGCCTCCCTTAGCCTGTACAGGCCCAGCAGGCTCCCCACCCGGCAGGCTGTTATTCCGGAGACAGTATGGCTCCTCCACATGTCACCAGCGTTCCAGGCCCTCTCCTGTCACTATTTCACATAACAGTTCATCAGTGGTTCTCAATTTTGGCCACAATTGGAACCATCTGGGGAGCTTTAAAAGTCCCCACCCCCAGAACAGGGAGTGACAGCATCTGGGACGAGCTATATCTCTTTGGGGTGATGGAAATGCTCTAAAGTTGGGTTGTGGTGACGGTTGCACAACACTGTAACTTTGTGAACGTTCATTGAATCGTACACTTGAAATGAGTGCATCTTATGGTTTGTGAAGAACACATCTTGTTTTGGCTTCTTTAAGAATCCCCTTCCCCTGGAGATTCTGATTCAGTTGGCCTGGGGCACAGCCATGGCATCTGGGGTTTTGAAGGTCCCAGGTGACTCCAAGGCTGAGAACCTGAGTTACCTGTTGAAGGAGACCCAGAGAGCTCTGCTGTATTTCTTCCCAGTGGCCTTAGAGGAGAAGGCAAGGTCATTGTGGCCGAGCCTCCTTTGTGCCTGGCCCTGTGCTGAGGCCTTTTAGGTGTTACTGCCTCCAGTCCTTAGAAAGCCCCATTGAACAGATGAGTAGAGTGGGGCTCAGCAAGGTCAAGTTACGCCAAAGCACACACAGCTAGTCACGGCCGAGCTGGGATTCAAACCCAGGCCTCTCGGACTCGATGCATGGATGGGTCTCCCCGTGGGGCAGGCCTGCCTCCCACAAACACACCTGCTTATGGCCCCTGGATGGCGATTTCGAGGTAGTGAGCCGAGATGGACTCTAGATGGTCCAGTATAGGAAGACTGTGTCTTCTCTCCCTTAGCAGACCTTGATTTCTCCTGGGTCGGTGAGCAAATAATTGCATAGCTATCATCATCATTAGTAGTGTGATTTGCCATTTCTGGAGGGCTGTGTGTACCAGGCGCCATCTCCCTGAGCGCCCACGGCGGCCCTGTGCTGGTGGGATGCTGACACTTCCCTGCATGGGACAGTTGAGGAAGAGACTCAGAAAGGGGAGCCCTTTTTTGGAAGGTCAAAAACCTGAGGCTTGTGCTCCTTTTGACCCTTTCTCTGGGTTCACCCATGCTGCCCACCAGCTGTGCCATGTGCCTAGTTGGGCAGCCTCCGTGCAGGCTAGATGGCATGGCCCCCGAGTGACCTCGTGCCCTCTGCTCCGTCCCAGTGGTGCTTCAAAGGTCACTGCATCTGGAAGTCACCAGAGCAGACTTACGGCCAGGATGGCGGCTGGAGCTCCTGGACCAACTTCGGGTCATGTTCGAGGTCATGCGGGGGCGGAGTGCGATCCCGTAGCCGGAGCTGTGACAATCCCTTGTGAGTATGCTTAGGCCCGAGGGACTTGGAGGGAAGGCAGCGGGGAGAGGGCACAGAGAGAAGGACCTCTGCAGGGGGCTGCGTATCTAATGGTGAGGACCCACAATGTGGGTGGGGGAAGATCCCTCCCACCTGGGGCTGACATCTCCCACGGGGTCTGACATCTGAGAATGGACTTGAACCAGCCATTTTCAAACTCGTGTACAGAAGTTTTCCCCGGGAGTCTGGGGGGCCCAAGACTCTGCCAGTTTAACAAGCCCTCCCGTGACCCTGAGCCTCTGGCTAACCTTGGAGAAAACACTGATCTAAACTGCTTAGTCATCACGTCTCGGGAGAATACACTCCCCAAGTTGCTTTTCTACCACGTGGAGCAAAACTTTCTTTAACTTTTCTTAACTTACCTCTTTCTAATATCAAGTCCTCCCTCTCACCCCTCCCAACTTTCAGCATTCTGAGGGCACCTTCTATTTCCCCCTTATCATCCCTTCTGTGGGGACCCCTGCCATGGTTTTGAACTTCTGAGCGCCAGAGGCATGGACTGCATCTCCCAGGCTGAAGCCGCCTGCTCACAGCAGCCTGATGAGAGATGGGGTCTCGCTGCAGCCGGCCTGTGGGCCCGCTGGCTCCAGGACCCCGGGGTCTGAACCTCATTAGGGTAGGGCCTGTCCCACGCCTCATGCAATGAGTGATGGGATGAGGACTGCAGGGTGGCAGGGTCCTAGCATTGCCGTGGCTCAGTAACAAACACCCCCTCTCCCTCCCCAGCATCTTCAGAATAGGTCCTACCTACTCGGCTGTTTCCCTCCAGGGATGGGAAACTCACTACCTCCTGGAGCAGCCAGTTCCTGTGTCAGATGGTGGCACTGACCTTTCACACATAGGCGCCAAAAGGAACGGCCTTGTACCTTCCACCTGTGGGGGGTATGGAAGCTGGAGTCAGAGCGAGGCCCGGTGGTGCCCACTCTGATAAACCACCTTCCAGTCACAATGGGTAGTGATCAGAGCCACCAGTTACTGGCTCCTCCATAATGATAACTTTATTTTATGAGGCTTAAATGAAATAATATGTGTACTCTCAGTACAGCCCAGCTCAGATGAAGCACTAATAAACGACAGCTGCGGTTAGAACGATCCCCGTCTGTGGAGCACTTGCTCTGTGCCAGGTGGGACGCTGGCACTTTCCTGCATGGACCCATGTAATTCTCCCAGCAGTCCGAGCGGAGCCCCCGTAACCCGGTGCACGCAAATACACGATAATCTTACTGGATCCTCGGCATTTAATGGAGAAGAGAGTACAGATTGCTTTAAAATCCCTTTTCTTATTTATTCCTCACAGACACCTCAGGAGGCAGGTAAAATAAGAGGTATTGTGGTCCCTCCTTTAAAGGGGAAGTGGAGGCATAGCAAAACTAAGTGACTAATCCAAGATTGCATAGTCAGGGCTTGGGGGTGTAGGCATAGGCGAGTCATGTACTGAGTTCATACTGTATGTCAGGCCTTGTGTGACATTTGAAAGACTATAATACAAAGATGAATAAAGCTGACTTCTAGCCCAGTTGGGAGGGTTAGTCGTTCCCAACTTCCCCATCTCTTTCCCTCCCCCCCGCACAGTGGAACAGGTGGCATATGCTTCACGGATGGAGCCAGTGACAGCAGGCTCTGAGCTCAGCAGCCCCCACAGCAGGGGGCCCTGTATAGTTTATCAGTTAGTAGAGCCCCCTTTTAAGCTAGTCTAAGAGGCTGAGCTGCCTTGTGGGAAGCCGGCCTTGCCCAGCCTTCCCAGCCCGCAGGGTCACCGGATCTCCCTGTGCTGCCCTAGCCCAGCCTACGGAGGCCGCCTGTGCTCAGGGCCCATGTTCCAGTACCAGGTCTGCAACAGCGAGGAGTGCCCGGGGCCCTACGAGGACTTCCGGGCCCAGCAGTGTGCCAAGCGCAACTCCTACTACCTCCACCAGAACGCCAAGCACAGCTGGGTCCCCCACGAGCCTGATGATGGTGAGTGGGCCCTGCTCCCCTCCCACCCCCCAGGCCTGGGCCCAACGGTGAAGGCTGGGGGACAGTGGGGACACCAAAAGGGACATTGCAGTTGTCAGGCTTGCCACAGAATGACAGTGCAGGCCTTCATGTGTAGCTCTCGGGGGGCACCATCCTCATATAGTTATCCCTGGTGTATACACTGAGTGGCCAGATTATTATGATCTCTGAACGCATAATAATCTCGCCACTCAGTGTATATCCTATATAATAAAAGGCTAATATGCAAATTGTCCCCTCGACCAGGAGTTCGACCAGCAGGCAGGCCAGCTAACTGCCCATGTCCCCTCCCCCTGGCCAGGCTGGCTGGACCCCACCCATGCATGAATTCATGCACTGGGCCTCTATATATATATATATACACACTGAGTGGCCAGATTATTATGCATTCAGAGATCATAATAATTTGGCCACTCAGTGTATAATATCATGACTGTTTTCTGGAGAGCAAGGAGAATGTCTTGAGCAAGGCCGCCTCACCCAGAGGTGCCGTGAGCTGGCCGCTGTGCTGGCTGTCGGGCTTGGTGCCTTTCCCACATGCCCTTACCTGTACAGGTAGGCATAGTACAGGTGCAGGCACCCCTTGCTTTGCAAAACCAACATCCCGAGAAGCTCGATCCTATCCCATGCCGTGGTTTTAGGTTTTACTGATTGTGTTGCCATTCCAGCAGTTAATGAAAATGATTTGAAAGGCAGGCTGATGGGAACTGGTGGGATCCTCATACAGACCCCCTCCAGGCTGCTGTGGGACAGACACGGGCCGTGGGACCCATGCAGAGGGGACCAAGACAGGGCTAGTGCCTGTCTGCTGGGAGCACTTCAGGGATGGCTCTTGTAGGGGCAGCGGGAGGCCAGTGAAGGGCTGAGATTCGCCGCGCCTTAGAGCCATCGGGCTGAAGGGACCCTGACAGTCCTCTGAGCCCACCTCCCCACCATTCTCTCCATGGTTTCTCCACGGGCTGATGCGCACCCCACCAGGCAGCCCTTGGCCTCAGTGCCGATGGGACAGCTTTTCCTCTTCAGGCCCTGGCTGCCTCTTCGTAGCCCTGGCTCCAGGGTATCAATGGAAGGACCCTCAGCTGTTCAGCCCACTTAGAATGACAGTCTCCAAGTTGGAAGGGACCTCAGGTGCCTGTCCACTGCTCGCCAGTACACATACCCCACTGAACATGTTACATGTGTCTTCCCTCTGCTTGCCTGCCTCCTTCCCTGGGGAGCTCACCACTTCCTTGCCACTGTAGGCTGGCTTCCACGGCTGCCCTGAGACCCTCCTGCCCGGGGACATGGTGGTCAGGGTCATACTGGTCTTTGGGACAATTGGAGCCCCCATCCTTCGCCCCGCCCCCCTCTTCTCCCCCCCACCAGGTCCCACCAGGAATCTGACTCCTGTGGGTGAAATCCAAAGTGGTATTGGATGTTGCGGCTCTGAGTCCTGAGTGCTGGGCAAGATGCCCGATGGTCCCTTAGAAATGTGGCTGAGCAAGTGGCTTGCTTTGAAAGTCTTGCGGATCCAGTCAGAATCCAAACAAACCACCGTAGCACAGGGTGGGGAGGGGCTGTGAGGGGTGGAGGCTGATGGGGCAGCTAGACTTTGAGTTTTCCCAGGGCTTTCAGACAAATTCCAGGAAGCTAGCTAAGCCCCAACCTCCCATTTTCTAAGAAACGCAGAGAGTGTTTACATGTTCTCTGGGGCCTCCTTTTTACATCAATAGCCCAGAGAGAGAATAGCACATTCAATGGTTAGAACTAGATAGGAGCCCCTTCCCTCCCTCACTGCTGCTCCGTTTACAAACCCAAACACAGACCACTATTCCTGCTTTTCATGCTTCCCTGTAATGTTTGCAAGCATGTTAAGATACACCACCACATGTGTGGCTGGTTAAATGCATGTAGAGGACAGACCAGGACCCAAACCAGACTGCCTGCGCTGGAATCCTGGCTCTTCCACTTACTGTGTGGCCTGGTACAAATTCCTAACCTCTCTGGTCCTTGGTTTTCTCCTCTGTGATGTTAGAACCTACTTCCTCGGGCATAGAAAGTCTTAAATGAGCTAATTCACGAAAAGCGTTTGAAGTTGTACATCAAGAGTGTGTAAAGGTTTGGGAAGTATCTGGCACCTAGTAAGCATTCACTACGTGTTGGCTTGTTATTGTTGTTGTTATTATTTTATCACTTGATTTTTCTCAACCATCCGATGTAGCGTTTTACTGATCAAGGAAAATAAATTAGAAACGGAGGCTCGAAGGGGTCAGGTATGATTTGCCCAAGATCACATGGCCAATAAGCAAGGGACAGAGCAGGAAACTTGAGCCCCAGCCCCACTGCGCCCCCTATTGCCCAGAACTGGCTCTGGAGCTTCCAGCCTGAGCCCAGCTCGGGGCTCAGCAGGGCTCCTGTCCCCACAGACACCCAGAAGTGCGAGCTGATCTGCCGGTCAGAGGACACGGGGGATGTGGTCTTCATGAACCAAGTGGTCCACGATGGGACACGCTGCAGCTACCGGGACCCCTACAGTGTCTGTGCCCGCGGAGAGTGTGTGGTAGGTGGCCCCCGCCGGACCACCCACTCTCCCTGCCCCTTCTGCTCCCTACAAAGACAAGCATTGCCTCACTGTCCCCACCCACACCCTTCGTCTTCAAACATAACCCTGGGATGCTAGAAAGGGGCTATTGCCCAGCCCCATTCAAGAAGAGAGGAGTGGCCAGTTTTAAGACCTCGCCCATGTCACATGCAAGCTTGTGACAGAGCCCTGTCCAGGAATGGGTTCTCTTATGTCTGGGGCCTGGGGATGAGGGAGTGGGGGGCACAGGCTGCTGACCTCAGGGTGGTGAATGGGGCATGGGAGCCTCCTCCCACTGACCCCACCTCTGGCCTCAGCCCGTCGGCTGTGACAAAGAAGTGGGGTCCATGAAGGCAGACGACAAGTGTGGGGTCTGTGGCGGCGACAACTCCCACTGCCGGACTGTGAAGGGGACGCTGGGCAAGGCCTCCAAGAAGGCAGGTAAGCAGGCTGGGGCTGGAGGGATGGCCAGCAGCGACTGGGGTGCCTGAGTGTCCCTCAGGTGGGCCCTTCCTCCTGGAGCTGGGTCACAGTTTACGTGGGGAGAAAGGGCCTCAAAGCCAGTCTCCAGACCGTCCCGTCTGCCCAGGGCTGGTGACCAGATGCCATAGCTGGTCACCGTGTTTGACCTGCTACCTGTGTTTGGGGCCAGGGACTCGGAAGCATTTTCCTGCTAGGCAGCGTGTGGTGACAGGACTCAGCCACCTCCTGGCTCTGGGGCTGTTGGTGGGAGGGAGGAGTCCGACCAGTGTGAAAATGTGGCCCAGGCTGAACTGGTAGTGCGCTTCCCCTCTCTCCTCTCTCACTTTAAAAGCACCCGTGGTGCCTCCTGCTTTTGAACTCCTGGTACTTTTGAGTTCCTTGACTTTCCTCTCTCCACCTTCAGTCTTGCCAAGCTTGCTGTTGAAAAGGCCAGATATTAGTCCTTTACATGTTAGTGTGAACTAGATCATTGCCCTTGGGGGATTGTTACAGCTTTACCTTGCC
This sequence comes from Eptesicus fuscus, assembly GCF_027574615.1. Classification (NCBI taxonomy): domain Eukaryota; kingdom Metazoa; phylum Chordata; class Mammalia; order Chiroptera; family Vespertilionidae; genus Eptesicus; species Eptesicus fuscus. The sequence continues at coordinate 18,917,147 of NC_072489.1, read as the reverse complement.
TCTCCTGTTGGCAGAAGATCCGTGGCTCCAAGAAAGGTTTGTTTCCAGGCGTTGGGTTGGCCATGAGGGCCCAGGGCAGCCATGCTGGATCTTCATGGCCTGCTTCATCTAAATCCCTTCTGTGGCTTAAGGTGTGAAAAGAAAGTGGGGGGGGGGGGGAGGGACAGAAGAGGAGGGAGGAAAAACCCAGGGAGAAGAGGAGGTTCAAGAGAGTGGGAAATAGTAGCAACTACCACACACAGAGCCCCTTCGAGTGCCTAGAGCATCTGAGCTACAGCAGCTCATGTGATCTTGGCACCACGTTGTGGGGAAGGGCCCATGCCTGTTTTACAGATCAGGAAACTGAGGTTCCTGGGGTACCTACAGGGGTGGGGGGCCACGAAAGGGGATGCTGGGCAGTGGGACCATGGCTCAGGGTGCTCACAGCTTTTCTGGATCCTCCTCTGGCAGGAGCTCTCAAGCTGGTACAGATCCCAGCAGGTGCCAGGCACATCCAGATTGAGGAGCTGGAGAAGGCCCCCCACCGCATTGGTGAGTGTCGGGGGGCTGCCAGGCCCCCAGAGCTGCCCACAGGTTTGGGGGAGCTGGGAGAGGAGAGGGTTCTAATGCAGGGAGGGTTTCACAAATTTGAATAATGGCAGAGAACCTCTTTTTATTTTGTTTTTGTGTGGTTCAGCAGTTTGGGCTGGGCTCACCTGGGTGCTGCTTCCACCTCAACTGCCTGGACTTGCTCATGCAGATGCACTCAGCTGGTGGGTGTGTAGGGCCCTGGCTGGTACTGGCTGTCCGCTAGGGTCATGGGGCTGACAGGGCCCTGTCCCCAGCAGGCTAGCCCAAGGTTATATACGTGGTGTCTGTCACATGGTTCCTCCGGAGTTGTGAGAGCGGGCAGGCCCCGTGTGCAAGCTTTTTGTGTCATGCTTTCTTATTTTTGTTTGTTTGTTTTAGAGAGAGGAAGAGAGAGAGAGAAACATTGATATGTTATTCCACTTATTTGTGCATTCATATGCGTTCATTGGTTGCTTCTTATATGTGCCCTGACTACGGATCGGGTCCCCCACTTTGGTATATCGGGGTATCAGGCCAACACTCTAACCAACTGAGCTACTCAGCCAGGGCATGTCATGCTTTCCAATGTCCCAGCAGATCTTGTGGCGAGGCCCAGGCTGAAGGTGTAGAAACAGACCATCTCTTGATGGAGACATGGTAGAGCCCCAGTGCAAAGGGGCATGTAGACAGGAATAGGAGGCATTTGTAGCCATTTTTGCAACCTACTGTCTAAATTATTCTCATTATAAGGACAAACATAGTCACTAAACTAGATGCCTCCCCTTTATATTTATAAAAGTTCTACAACTATCTAGCCAAGGCAGATGAAAAGTTAGGGCCTCCAAATAAATCAATAAAATTCAAATGAAAAACATTCATGTCATGAGAGACTTTTGTTGTTGTTGGTTTGTTTGCTTTATTCTGTTTTTGTTGAAACTAAGTTGGCAGTCCAAAAATGAACATGTCCAAAAGAGGCAAGTCCATAGAGATAGAAAATAGGTCAGTGATTGTCGGGGGCTGAGGGGAGGGGGAGGGGGAGTGACTGCTACTGGGTCTCAGATTTCTCTGGGGATGATGAAAATGTTCTGGAATTAGATTGCACAACCTTGTAAGTACACTAAAAAGCACTGAATCGCACAATTTAAAAGGCTGAGTTGTATGGTATGTGAGTTAGATCTGAATTTAAAAAAAACAAGCATGGTTTAGAGCAGGGTCCTGGCAGGGAGGGGGCAGCAGGCTGTTGCCTGCATTTGGGGCAATGGGTGGTTCTCTCACACCTGTCCGTGTTCAGACCCCTTACAGAGGACACACAGGTCACACTGTCACCGAGCCCCTCTTACACATTGTGCCCACCAAGTCACACTGCTTGGCCCCAACTCGTCAGAAACACAACCACAAAACATAACACCTCCTGGCAGGTTTGTGTGTCACAAAAATGCTGACATTTATATTTTCAGATTATCGTCAAAGTAATATGAACATTTTTAAAAGTCTCCTGGAGAACTTGTCTCCCCTGGAAAATACATCCACGTTAGCACAGCTGTAATTGATCTGGAAGGTGCCTAGAGGTGTAGTCCAAACAGGCCATGGGCACAAGGGGAAACTGAGGCCCAAAGTGGGCTGTGGGCCCTCTGTGTGCTCTGATGCACCTTCAGGGTGAGCCCGCCTGAGCCTGGGTCTCCTGTCTCCTGCCCCGTGCCCTTGGCAGCCACCTCACTCTGCATGGGGAGTGCAGGTTTGGAGGGCTTTGGCCCCGCCAATTCCCTGCCCGCTTGCCTGGGGAATCCTACTGGAACAGGCCCCGGGGTGGGGACGGGGCAAGGAGAGAAGGGTCCTTGACTCCAGAAAGGGAGTGGAGCGCACAGGCTACTGCTGCACCCCTACAAATGGTTCCATAATATCAGCAGCCCCTTGGGCCTCCTCGGCCAGCTCCTAGAAGTCTAGCATCTTGATCCTCTGTCGGTAGGGAGAGATCCTGGTAGCTTCTGTAGAGGTGGGCAAGCCCCCCGCGTGGGGCATCTCTGTGCGTGCACATTCGCCTGTTTATCAGGTGAGTTCCCTGAAGGGTTGGGGCTCTGCCGGAGGCCAGGACAGGGAAGGGCGTTGGAACTTGGCATTGGCACAAGTTGTATGAGTATATATGCGAGAGGCACACAGCATGTATAGACTGTATGTGTGTGTGTGTGTGTGTGTGTGTGTGTGTGCACGCACGCACATGTGCCCTTGTATGTGCCTGTGTGTGCCTGAAAGGGTATGAACTCTCTGGGGAAGCCCAGGACAGGTGGAAGCCTTGGCAATGAAGGTCCTGTCCAGACTCATTAGACTCTCCTGGAATTTGGGGACTTGGACTCTTTAAAAGGAAGAGAACTCACGCTGTCATAATGTCTACACGTGCTGGCACTTCCCACACGCATCTCATTTAAGCCTCATGACATCCATGAAGGCTCTTGTTGTATCCCTTTCTGTGGCTGGGGAGAGGGGCTCCGAGAGGCTCAGGTGGGAAGGAGTAACAGTAGACAGGGCGCCCTGAGGGGTCCCTGGCAAGGTCTGGAGCCCCTGGAGAGGTCTGGCTTGTGGCCCCGTGGAGGGGAACAGAAATCTGTGTGTCCCTCTTTCCCTGGCCAGCGGTGAAGAACCAGGTCACAGGCAGCTTCATCCTCAACCCCAAGGGCAAGGAAGCCGCTAGCAGGACCTTCACTGCAATGGGCCTGGAGTGGGAGTACGCAGTGGAGGACGCCAAGGAAACCCTCAAGACGAGCGGGCCCCTGCCCGAAGCCATCGCTGTCCTGGTGAGCCCCCAGCCTGGTCCTCCTAGCTCACTGTCCCTGCTGCTGAGCCAGCACAGGCCTGCTGGAAACCCTCCGGTCCCACTCTCTTCGGGAGCCTGAGCTGGGCCAACGTGCTCTCCATCGCAGGCCAGCTCCTCATCTGTGCATAAAGGCTGGCAGGATGGCAGTGAGGAGGGAAAAAGGAACAGTTGTCTCACTGTCGGACCAGAGACGCCACACACAGGGCGTTTGTTCTCCGTAGCGCAGAGCCCTGGGTTTGTCCCTTGAGTTGTCCTGGCACCATCCAGTGTTAGCATGCACTATGGCATCGCCAGCGAGTGAGTTGGCAACTGACCCTGGGGTGCCATCTGGCACTGCGGGCTTCCTGAGAAGGGAACAGGGCCACTGTCCTGGCTGGGGCCTCTCTCCCAGCTCCTCTTCCTAGACCACAGGCCAGAGCTTAAGGAGCAGAGATCGTTAACCCAGGAGACCCGGAGGGGCCCTGTCCGCAGTGCCGTTGGCTCAGGCTGGGTTGCAGGGGAGCGTGGACAGGCTCTGTTCCTGGTGCTGCCCTCACGAGTCCGGGAGGTCCTGGAGGGCAGGGTCCAGGGCCTGCTTACTGACGTCAGCACAGTAATTCCATCCAACACCCTGTTTTCTGTTCACCCTGTATTTATTGATCACCCATACATCTAAGGCCAATTGATTGTCAACAAGGTACCAAGACCATTCAATGGGGAAAGAATAATCTCTCTTTTAAAAAAAAAAAAAAATATTTTATTGATTTTAGAGAGGAAGGGAGAGGGAGAGATAGATAGAAACAGCAATGATGAGAGAGAATCATTGATTGGCTGCCTCCTGCACCCCCCCCCCCCCTACTGGGGATCAAGCCCACAGCCTGGGCATGTGCCCTTGACTGGAATTGAACCTGGGACCCTTCAGTCCATAGGAAGACGCTCTATCCATTGAGCCAAACCAGCTAGGGCCGTGGTCGGCAAACTGCGGCTCTTTGGCCCCTTGAGTGTGGCTCTTCCACAAAATACCACAGCCTGGACGAGTCTATTTTGAAGAAGTGGCATTAGAAGAAGTTTAAGTTTAAAAAATTTGGCTCTCGAAAGAAATTTCAATCGTTGTACTGTTGATATTTGGCTCTGTTGACTAATGAGTTTGCCGACCACTGACTGCTAGTGCAAGAATAATCTCTTAAACTAACAGTGCCGGGTCAGCTGGATAGCCACAGGTGAGTGAAGTTGGCCCCCTACCTGACATCATGTATAAAACTTAGCTCAAAGCGGCTTCAAGACCCAAATACAAGAACTCAAACCCTAGAACTGTTAGAGAAAACGGATACATCTCATGAGATTGGATTCTGAGGGATGACATCTCCCCTCAGGTGCTCCCCCCAGCTGAGGGTGGCCCCCGCGGCAGCCTGGCCTACAAGTATGTCATCCACGAGGACCTGCTGCCCCTCATCGGCAGCAACAACGTTCTCCTGGAGGAGACGGACACCTACGAGTGGGCGCTCAAGAGCTGGGCCCCCTGCACCAAGCCCTGCGGAGGAGGTACTGCCCCGGGCCCGGCTGCCCCACCCACCAGCTGCCTTGTGGGTGCGGCCCTGGGCCTCTCCGAGGGGGAGGAGCCCGAGTGGCCAGTGGGTAACATTGTCTCTGCCTGCGGTGTCCCCAGTTCATGACTCAGTTTCTCCTTGAAGATCTCCAGGGTGTGGAAGCCCGTCTGGTAGGGTCTCCGGGCTGGGGTTGGGGTGCTAGCGCAGTAGGCAGGGCAGGGCCTCTGAGCAGAGAGGCAGCCATGTCCCCACCCACAGGACACCTGGGATAGAGAGACAGGCTGGTCAGGAAGGCTTCCTTAGAAAGTGACACGGGCAGGAGGGAGTGCAAAGGCACAGACGGAGGTGGGATTGGCCCTCCAGGCTTTCCAGAGCTCACTGTCCCCGAGGCCCCAGGCAAGGCAGTGGGGGCCTCACCCAACCAGCCCCTTGGCAGCCTGCCCCCCCGCCCTCCCCCCCACAGGTATCCAGTTCACCAAATACGGCTGTCGGCGCCGACGAGACCATCACATGGTACAGCGGCACCTGTGCGACCACAAGAAGAGGCCCAAACCCATCCGCAGGCGCTGCAACCAGCACCAGTGCCCCCAGCCTGAGTGAGTGCCCAGGAGGGATGAGGAGCCTGATCCCACGCCCGCCAGCCCGGGGTGTTGCAGACCTTCTTTCAGCCTCGGCCTTGGAGGAGGGGCTGCGGAGCCTGCTTCCTCCAGTCTGTAGCCCAGAGACTCAGCCCCGAGGCAGGACTCCCTGAGCAGAGAGCAGCCCATGCCAGGCTCTGCCCACGGCCAGCGCTGCCCTCCTGTCCATCTGTCTCCTCTGGGTCCTGGATTAACCTTCACAACCAGAAGGAAGATGCTTCCTTTGTTCTGTCACTTCCAGCATTCTTTTACAGGTGGGGAAACTGAGGCCCAATTTGGGGGCACAGCTTTCCTCAAATGACCTGGGAGGTCCATGCAGGTGAGGCAGATTTCAGTGCTGCCAGGCTGCAAGCCCCAGGCAGGGCACTGTCCACCAACTCTCCTCAGCTTGGTCATCTGGGCCATGGACTCAGCCTGGCCTGCTAGCCCCAGCCATGGTCTAGCCCCTGGTTGGGGTTTCCTGGCCTGAGGATGCAGGCTCTTTTGAGCACAGGGTCATATTCTTGAGGTTATTGGGAGGTGGCTTTGGGGAAGAGGAAAGAGCTGTGACTTATGGAGGATTCAAGGTCAGGCCTCCAGGCAGGGCTGAGGGTAGCTGGCCATGGGAAACCACAGAGAGCCAGATCCAATCTCCTGCCCTCCCAGGAGTCCTCCATGGTGGGGGGCAGGTGCCCACTGGCCCCACTGATTCACAGCAGCTCCAGCTCCCTCAGGCTAGGGGAGCTCCAGCGACAGGGCTGGAGCTGGTGACCAGCGCTAGAGCCTGCCACAGCCTCCCTGTGCTCGGCCCAGGCTGGGATCCCCAGCCCCTCAGCCCTCCACGCTTCCCTTTATGTGCTACTGTACACTGGTATTCAGGCCACCTTCCCACAAGTCAATGCAAGGCTAACAAGTCACCCACCCCAGCTTGTCTGTAAAATTGTCCAGTGAAGTTTTGGGGCTTTTTGTTTTTTAAAGGAAGGGGTTGACTGAAAGAGCCTGGTTTACCACCAGCTTAGCTGATCAGCACTGAAGCTCTGCAGGCGCTAATGGTGATAGTAATAGTGCCTGCATTTATTACATGCCTACTGTATGCCATGGACCCTGCCAGGTGCTTTACATAGATCAAGTCCTTTAATTGTCTGAAGTGCCCATGGGAGAGTCTTCTACTGTACAAGCTGTGACTGCAGCTGTGTTGTGCTCTTGATGGAAAGATGGGGCAACTGAAGCTTAGACGGGTTAAAAGCTTGCTCAAGGATATGCAGGGTGCCGGGATTTAAATATACATTATACCCATTTTTCGGATGAGGCGTCAGAGGGGAGATTAAGTGACCTCCCTGAGGCCACACAGCCTGGCATCTGCAGAGCCAGATGGACAGTGGTCTTGGCCCCCAAGCATTCTGAAGCCCAGACCCACTCTCTGGCTCCTGCCTGCAGCAGTTCAGTGGGTGGAAGCGACCTTGGGAGGAAATGTCCCCGTGGCCCCACCTCCCCTCCACTTTCTGCCCTGTCTGTCTCCAGGTGGGTGATGGAGGAGTGGAGCACCTGCAGCCGGAGCTGTGGGAAGCTGGGGGTGCAGACTCGGGCAGTGCAGTGCCTGCTGCCCCTCTCCAACGGTACCCACAAGGCCATGCCAGCCAAAGCCTGCCCTGGGGACCGGCCGGAGGCCAGGCGGCCCTGCCTCCGAGTGCCTTGCCCAGCCCAGTGGCGGACCGGAGCCTGGTCCCAGGTGAGTTGTCCTTAGAGGGTGGAGGGGCTGGGCCAATGGGGCACCTTCTCTGGGGAGTCAGGGAGGAGGTGGGACTAGATGGGGGAACTATTGAAAGATCCGGTGCTCCCCGCGAACGGAGTTTCTGGCTGACTTTTTCCCCCTTATATGACTTGGTTTTTCTCAACACTGAGTGGAACAGCTCTCGTGTGCCCTGGGCCATGGCTCTGGGCTAGGCCTTTAAATTCATTTACTATTTGCTTTGACCTTCATGCAGCACTAGGAGACATGGGCTACTATCCCCTTATTACAAATGAGCAAATTGAAGCACATTCTTGCATTCAATAAATATTTGCTAAGTGCCAGCTACATGCCAGGCACACTGAGCTAGGAATGCAGGGACCCGGCATTAAGCCAGCCAGATCTGATCCTTGTGCTTGTAAAGCTCATGGTCTAGTGACGGAGACATAAGGGACAAGTAAACTCATAACACAAGCATTTACAGGGTGCAGTTGGATCTGTGTGGGACGTGAGTGGATTAATGCACCAGGGAGGGCCTCACTGAGGAGGTGACCTTTGAGCTGAGGCCCGAGAGATGAGCCACAGAAGGCCCCTCAGGCAGGGACAACTTTCCACGTTCCAGACACTGAAAGGGCAGTGGGTCTGGAGCTTGATGAAAGGGGCGGGGGCTGCAGGAGGACATGGGGAAGGTGGCCAGGGCTTTGGGAAGAGGTATAAAGCTATACCGTATCCTCAGAGCAGTGGGAAACTACTGAGTTTTTATGTGGGTGTTACACGAGCTCCGATTTCAGGTTTAAAGGTTCACGCTGGCAACTCGGTAGAAAGTTCATTGTTGGGAGGCGGAGTAGAAAGGGAAGCAGTAAGAAGGTTGTGGAGCAGTCCAGGCGTTCTTGGCTGGGCCCTGGCAGTGGCCATAGGATCTCTTTCCGATGTCTAGGGTTCTCTCTTAGAAATTCACTTGATACAAACCTTGAAGACATTATGCTAAATGAAATAAATCAGCCACAGAATGACATATGATCCCACTTAGATGAGGTACTTAGAATAATCAAATTCATAAAGACAGAAGGTAGATGGGTGGTTTCCAGGGCTGGGGGAGGGAGGACTAGGGAGTTAGTGGTTAATTGGGACCGAGTGTCAGTGTGGAAAGATGAAGAGTCCTGGAGATGGACGGTGGTGAGGGTTGCCCAACAATATGAATGTACTTAATGCCACAGAACTATATACTTAAAAATAGTTAAAATGGTAAATTTTATGTGATGTATATTTGGCCACAATTTAAAAAACTAATTTGATTAAGGAGATAAGCACAGGGAGGGTTATTGTAACAGCAAAAAAAAAAAAAAAATGAGGGAATATCCGAAATGTTTACCTATTGGAGATTGGGAAGGAGAATCGTGGTCTGTTCATACAATGAATACTACAAACAAGCTTGAACGGTACGCATCAACATAAACCTCAGAAAAAGAAATGTGGTAAAAAGCACCGAAGTATGAAGAAGAAAAGCCCTTCCGATTCACTTAAAGTTTAAAAAGGCACAACACGATATTTGAAAATAAGCCGGAATGCTGGTGTTTTAAAGCTGGTGGTGGTATTTGAACAGGTTTTCATGACCAACTTCTTCAGACTTTTCTGTACGCTTGAAAGATTGCATCATAAAGAGTATTTTGAAATAACCAAGAATCCCCACACAACTCACGAAGATTTTCTGTTCTCCGTAATACGTAGATTTATCTGTTTCAGTATAAAACAGGAAGATTGCTGGTCCCACAAAAGACCCCACAGTTAAATCTAACAGAGAACTGACAGGTGATGGGAGATAGTTGCCCATTATAAGTCGTGGCAAGCACTTGAGAGCAATTGTTTGTAATTATTCACCTCAGAAGGATGAGCCACCTTGTGTCAGGGTTCTGGGTGGCCTGTGACACGGTGTCTCCCTCGGGTTGTCCCATGCCGTCTAAGAAGGGGACCTCTGCAAGTTCTTCCCCATCCCACTAGGCCAGGCTGTGCTCGGTGCCTAAAACCCAGCCTTCTCATTCTAGCTTCACTTGGGCAGTCTTGCTTTTCCTGAGGCCCCACCCACCACCACCCATTTGTCAGAGGAAGAAGTGTAAGGGGGATGCTGTGTGTGGCAGCCCTCGCATGTGGTTGTTGTCTTCTGCTCCTTTTACCCACGCCTTTTCCTCTTGGGGAAGAAGACATTTTTGAGCATGCCTCTGCACGCTGAGTTTTGGTCATCTGAGCCACAGATTCAATGAATGTCAGACCTAGAAGGGTCTATGGGACCTTGTCACCCAACTGTCTGTTTAGCAGATGCCATGATCCAGGTCCCTGCATCCTGTTACCAAGATAGCATCAAGTACACGGTCCTGCCCCAGGTCCCAAGGGCTGGTGGATCAAACAGGGGAGTTTGCCAGGATGAGACACGACATATGTAAGAACCCGGACACAGACCAGGCAGAGTGGACACAGGCGGTACTGCCGGAATGGGGTCCTGAGCCAGGTTTAACCGTTCAGATGGTGGAGGGGTGCCTGGGGTTCTGAGCTCAGTGGCTGTCTGCCACCCAGGACAGGAGTATTTGATGGCTGGCGTGCTGTCCTGGTGAGGCTGTTCAGCAGCAGTTCTTTGCTCATCCCGCTGATCAAGTGGGGACTTGGCACCTTTCTTTGTACCCTTTCTGTCCTGGGCATTGGCTGGATTGGAGCTCACCGCCCCCTCCCTCTGTCTGTCCACCTGCCCCTCCCCGACCACTGTGGCCTGGCCCTGTCTGTCTCATGGCAGTGCTCTGCCACCTGCGGAGAGGGCATCCAGCAGCGGCAGGTGGTGTGCCGGACCAATGCCAACAGTCTCGGACAGTGCGAGGGGGACAAGCCGGACACCATCCAGGCCTGCAGCCTGCCTGCCTGCAGAGGTGAGCCGGATAGGATGGGGAGGGGGGGGACAGGCAGGCCCAGCTCCTCTAGACCCGATTCCCAGCCCAGCCTGTATCCTGGCCCCTAGAAATCCCCAGTATCAGAGGTGCTCCTCTCTGCTCACAGGAAATCTCCAGAACTCTACCGTGAGGGCTGACGTCCAGGCACTCGTGACCCCACAATCTGGGCCCCTACATCCTATTAACAAGATAACATCAAGTAAGTGTTTTTCTGGGCCCCACTCCTCCCCCAACCTCCCAGTGGCCACTGCTCCATGTGGTGGAGCAGACCCAGCTTCCAGCCTGTGCATGTGACCTTAGCCTCCAGAAGCCTCAGATTCCTCAGCTGTGAGGTGGGGACAATGCTTGTCCCGGTCCATGATCCCTTATCTGCAGTTCTAAAATGCTGAAAGCTGCAAATGTTTCCCTAAATTTGGTGCAGATTCATTTGGCAGCAAAATTTGACCTGAACTAACAAGAGATCAGTTATTCTGCTATGAAAACATTGCCATATTTGGTTATAAGATGATGTCCCAATCTCCACTGGGAATGTTATACAATATGAAACAGTGAATATTATTTTTCTAACCTCAAAAGTTCTGAATTATGAGCCATATATTGTTTCAAGATTTTTGGATAAGCAGATGTAGATCTGAGCTGCGGTCATACGGCTGTTGAGAGAATTAAATGAGATAATGCATGCACGCCTGTCCAGCTGTCAGCTAACAACAACCAAAATAGTAGTTTCTCTCTGCCTCATGATCAGTTCTTTCTCCCACACATGCATCCACCCACCCACCCAGCCACCTATCCATTCATCTACCCATCCATGCACCCACCTATCTACTCATCCATCCATCCATCAATAATTGACTAGGCACCTGCTATGTACCAGGATCAATGTTCTATGTGCCCTTCTAAATTCCTTCTCTCTTTCCCTTCCTCTCTTTCCCAAGGGTAATTGTAGATCTGAGTTAAGAAGAAGAGTAGCAGAAAGATCACAGACCCTAACTCCTAGTTCGAGGACCAATTGTCCTTGTGCCCTTGGCAAATCCCTGAACCTCTCTGAGCTCAGTGACCTCATCTGTAAAACAAAGCGGTCTGACTAGATGTCCTCAGAGAATTTTCTGGCTCTGACTTTATGGCTTCTCTGCTCCTGTGCTGAGGCTCAGGCTGTGCAAGGGCCTGGGTTTCCTTCCCTTTTCCTCCCAAGAGCAAAGGATGGGGCTCTGATTCCGGTCCTAGAATTCTGGCGCCATCTAGAGGCCACAAGACTCATTCCCTCGACTTCTGTTAGCGCAGAAACAAAGCAAACAAAACGAGTATAGTGAGCACTCCTCTGTGCCAGGAATTTTATAAGTGTTATTTATATTGTTATTATTCATTGGCAAATGCCAGCGTTATCCCCATTTTTCAGGTGAAGAAACAGAGGGTGGTGGTGGAGAAATTGACTTGCCCAAGGCCTCACAGCTTTTAAGTGGTGGAGCCTTGATTGGAACCTAGATCTGCTTGATTCCACATTCCCTGGTGGAGGGCTTAGTGCTCCAAATGGCCTGTGTTTGATCAGCGTGTCACAAGTGTGACTTACCTGGGTATTCGCCTGTCCTGGTGGAGTGGATCAGACTCCTTTAGGTTGATTGGGAGGAGGTACGGGTTCCCATTTCCACCCAGAGCAAGGTTCCCAAGATCTGCTACACGTTAGAGTCCCCCAGGGCCCAGGTCACACCTACCCCACCCGGTCTCTCTGGGTTTGGAGCTCGGCAGTGGCTATTGGTAAAGCTCCCCAGGGGATTCCAGTTGGCAGTCAAATCTGACAACTCATGATGTAGGGCCGTGGTTCTCAGAGGTTCCCGTGTGTTGGCATCACCTTGAAGGTCTTGTTAAAACACGGGGCTGGGCCCGAGCTGGTTTGGCTCAGTGGCTAGAGCATCAGCCCGTGGACTGAAGGCTCACCAGTTTGATTCCAGTCAAGGGCACATGCCCGGGTTGTAGGCTTGATCCCCAGTGTGGGGTGTGCAGGAGGCAGCCAATCAATGATTCTCTCCATCATTGATGTTTCTCTCTCTCTCTCCCTTCCTTTCTCTGAAATCAGTAAAAAACATTTACAAACAAAAAACACAGAGCTGGGCCCCACCCCAGAGTTTCTGATTCGGGAGGTCTGGGCGAGGCCTGAGAATGTGCATTTCCAACGAGCTTCGGTGATGCCGCAGGCTGGGGACCTGCTTTGAGAACCACTGCTCGGCGTTTAGTCCCTCTGCCACATAGTAAGGCTGTTACTCAGTCCTGTCTCCTGTCAGGCGGCCCGTTTCTCCATCTGGGAACAAGCTTTATAGTGAGTCCAGCCAGAGCAGGAGAAGGGCCTGCAGCTGGCGGGCTGAGGGGGAGGCCGGGGGCGTGTCCTGGTGTCAGCGGCTGACAGATGTCCTCCCGGCATCGGTCCCTGTTCTGTGTGTGCAGCAGAGCCCTGCATGGGGGACAGGTCGATCCTCTGTCAGATGGAGGTGCACGAGCGCTACTGCTCCATCCCCGGCTACCACCGGCTGTGCTGCGAGTCCTGCTCCAAGAAGGCCTCAGGCCCTGATGCCAGCCTGGACCCCCGCCTGACCTCACCACCACCCTCCTCCACTCCTGGGAGCCCCTCGCCAGGAGCCAAGGCCCCTCCAGATGCTGTGGAGCCCACTGTGGCCTCAATGGGCTCAGACAACCATCCACGTGGCCGACCCACACAGCTCCCAGGACCTCTGGGTACAAGCCCCCCAGTGACCCAGCGCCTCGGCTCTGCTCCCCAGAAACTGAGTCCTGGAGCATTGCAGAGTACTTCCCCTGGCGCCACCCGGGGGCGGCCTTGGGGCTGGACCACTGGCCCACCTCTGCCAGCCTCTGAGGATAAAGGGCAACTCAGCGGAGACCCGAAGCACCCGGGCGCCAGCCTTCCAGCCACCTCCCCGGTGACATGAGCCCCGCCCTGCCCATCCCGCCGCCAGTCAAGTTTACACTCTGTGGGCCCAAGACCTCCAGCTCAGAGGACACACAGCGGGCCAGGGGCAAGCACAGACTTCCTTTTAAATTATTTGCCTTCTTGTTCTAGTTTCGGGCTGTGATACTTTCCACCTGTGAGACGGGTGTGTGAGGAAGAAAAAAAAATCAGGGAAAACCGTAACCTGAGATACCTCAGCAAGCAGCCCAGGTGACTGAGTCGAACCTCTCAGGGGCTCCTGTCTGTCTCCCATGCCAGGACTGAGGGCCAGCTAACGCCCTGCCCTCACAGCCACTGGGTCCCACACTGGATCCGTCCAGCTGCCTGTCTTCACCAGAACCTGTGGGACCCCTATGCAGGCCCTGTCTACCTGGCCCCTCTGCTCAGAGAGGCAAAGCAGGGCCAAGGGAAGTGGAGGGCGGTGCCCCGGGGCAGTCAGTCAGAGAGGAAGGGAGCTGGGGGTGAGGGCGGTTGGGGGGCTCCGGCTGCAGGGCTGGGGCAGGCGGGAGGCAAGTTTATCTCAGGCCCAGCCTTTTGTAGCAAGAGCTCCATGCAGCTCTTCCAGCCAGGGCCAAGGGGCAGTCCAGCTTGTCACCAGTGTTGGTGGCCACCTCTGCCTCGGTAGACAGCACTTTCTGTTGCTTCTGGGACCTCCAGTCTACAGGTGGGCCTCCCAGCCTCACTCCAGCTCACCCAAGGGGGCTCCGAACACTCTAGAAAGTGTCTTCCTCATCCAGGGATTTCCCAACTGGTGCTAGAGCCATGGCTAGACCAGAAATGGCAACTGTCATCACTCATCACTCCAGGGCGTGAAGGGAGGCGGCCTGGAAGGGGGCCGGTGGGACACAGAGGGAGACGTGCATTCTCAGGCTGTGCCCCATCCATCATTGCCCTTTGCCAGAGACCACTCCTGCTGGAGTTAGGGGTCCTCTTCCCCCACCTGGCTTCAGCTGAGCCAGAGGTTTGTGGTGCTGATGGGGAAGGGGAGTCAGGCCTCAGAGCTGAGGACCAGAGTCCACTCATAGCCGGGCTCTGAGGAAATGACAGGGGCCACCCCAGGCAGGCCTCTGCCCCATGCTGGGGTGGGGAGGAGACACTGACAGACAGCACTGTGGTGCCTCAGCTGCTCCTACCCCCTTACCTCCAAGGGCAGATAACTTCCCTTGACCCTCTGGCTCTCTGGAAGCCACCTGAATCCCCAAGGGTCCCTCCCAGGGGCCCTCACCCCAAGTGGTGCAGAGGGTCTCCCAGACCCTTCAGCAGGTGTAGAGGTGCTTGCTAGCTCTTCCTCCCCAGGGTGAGGGCTGTTCTGAGCCAGGCTAGAGGGATAGGAGCAGCGGGCCGGCCTGTGAGTGCCTGGGGCGGAGAGCCCTCCACCTGCTGCCCGCCCCTCCTGAAGCTGGGGCACACACTGAATCATTCCTGTGGCCCAGCCTGCCTGTGAAAGGGCGTGAACTCCGCCTTTGAGATCCAGATCTTGGAATTGTTCTGTATTTATTAACATTGTCCTTGGTGTTTTGTTTTGGACCCCAAAATGTCGTGTTGTGTGTTTTTTCTCTCTGTGTTTTAGAGGACAGGGGCTGGGCTGTGGCGAGATGATTGGGGGTGGGGGCTGGACGGAGAGATGCTAGAGGCACGAGAAGACTTGACCCTCAGCCTCCCTGCCTTGGCCTCACTGGCTCTGGGGCTCCTCTGAGCATCAGCTCAGGGTGGAGCGGTAAGAACAGGGCTGGGGGGCCCACTCAGGTTTCACCACTGAGGAGCTGTGTGGCCTTGGGCAAGTCAACATCCAGAATGTGGCCCAAAGGGTAGAAGTGCCGGGAAGGTAGTTTGGGGATCTGCATGGCGAAGAACATTCTAATGAGCAAGGCGGTTCAAACATGCAAGGGTGACTTCCCTGGAAGGTGGTGAACATTCTTTCCTGCAAAAGTCCGAATGGAACGTGGATGCTGGGCAGGTGGTAGGAGTATGATGCATCTTGTTGGGCGGGGAAGGCTGACATGAAACATGTTCTGTACAGTTTAAAAGAACCAATCCACAGCTAACCTCCTGCAGTGTCAGACATCGCTAATCCATCACTGAGTGTATGGATTTGTGTTTCACAGGCCCCCTCCCTAACATTGTGGGGCCCACGACAAGGACACAGAGAACCCCTCCAGGGACCTCACATGCCTGTGGGAGCATTCTAGCCTTCAACTTCAAGCCCCATTTATATCTCCCTGCAAAAACCCTCCTCCCCTTAGAAACTACCCCTCTTAAACAGCTATCACTCGGGCCTATCCTTCCACTCTGCACATACACGGTAACGCAGGCACACCTCGGGGGGACTGACCTAGGGAAGTGCTAGCACAGGCCCTACAACTGCACTCAGGATTGTTCGGGCAGGGAATTCTGTGGGACCAGCTACCCAGAAGGTAGACCACAAAGAGGCAGATGACCCCAGGGGGACATATGCCCTTGGTGCTGTGCAATCCTTGCCATGGTTGGTAGTGTGGGCAGAGTGGGTCTCTAAGAGCCTCAGCACCCCGGCTCCAACAGCAATTTGGGCACATTGCTTATGTTCCCCTCCCCCACTGCCCAGGCAGCAGCATTTCCATCCTGAAATCTGTCCAGCTAAATCTTCATTTAAAAAAATATTTTTTTATTGATTCAAGAGGAAAGGAGAGGGAGAGAAGGATAGAAAATCAATGATGAGAGGGAACCATTGATTTGCTGCCTCCTACATGCCCCCTACTGAGGATCGAGCCTGCAACCTGGGCATGTGCCCTTGATGGGAATGGATCCCGGGACCTTCAGTCCACAGGCCAGGCTGACGCTCTATCCACTGAGCAAAACCGCCTAGGGCTAAATCTTCATTTTTAAGGGCATATAGTACCCCCTGTATGACTAAATGACCATTTATTAAACCATATTCCTTAGTACTGTAAATCTAGGTTGTTTCTAAATTTTGATATCATAAATGATGTGAAGTAAATCTTTTCATTTTTACCTGATTTTTCTTAAGACAGCTTCCAGAAGTGAATTAGAGTGAAAAATGCACCAAAACCACATCTTGAAGGCACTTGATATATATTTCCTATTGCCTTCCATAAATTGTCCAGACTTTAGTCTCTCCAATGGGATAATAGTACTACCGCCCAACTCTAAAATTTTGGTTTTCGTCATCTCAAAAAGCACTTTCAGAAGAAGTCTTGGGCATCCAAACAACATTGCCAGAACGTTTTGAATTTGCTGTCTGCAGAGCAAGAATTGGCATTCATAGTGGTGTCCCCAAGAGCCTAGGATACTTGAGGGGCCTTCTGAATCACCTCAGCCGACCATCTCGTTTAGTAGTCAGCAGAGTGTAGGGGGTAGAACATTGGTCTTGGAGGCAAAAGATCCAGGTTATAGCCCAACCCTATGTCTTCATGTCTGACCATCAGTGCTTCACTTGACCTACCACCTGCAAGACAGGGAAAGCCATCGCTGACCTGCTCCTTTGACGGGCAGTTGTGAAGATGGTATGGGAATATGGGAGAGTAATCATGGGACCCATCGGTAAGTGTCAGCTTGTCCCTTGTATAAAGAGTTGTCAAGAAAGTAGGTATAGTGATAGCAATGTGGCTGTCATTCCAGATTAATTTCTAGAAATCGGTACTTGAGTTTAGGGGACTATATTGCTAACATATATTGAACACATACTATAATGCCAGGCACTGTGCTATGCCCTTCACCCAATATCTCACTAAATCCTTACAACAACCCCATGAGGAAACTGAGGCTCAGAGAGGTCGAGCCACTTGCCTAAGAAACACATCCAGCAAAGTGTAGACAGTCTCTCCATAAGCAGCTGTGGGGAGATCATGCAGTTGACAAAACACACACCTGGAATTCTGTGTGCAGGCCACCTGCTGGTACCCAGTAAGTGACAGTGTTTGCAAAAAGGAAAGGGCTTGAGGTTCTTAGTATTGAAATCAGAGCCAGATAATCCACTTACTGGTTAATCTAGTGCTCTGGCTGAGAAGAATCCTATATAATAAAAGGCTAATATGCAAATTGTCCCCCCAGGAGTTCAACTGACTGGGAGTTTGACCACTTGCTATGATGTACAATGACCACCAGGGGGCGGTGTGGAATGAAGAAAGGCCCAGGCCAGCAGCCAGGGGAAAGAAAGCCCTGGCTGGTAGCCCGAAGGCCCCCATCAGCCCCCATCAGCCTTGATCACCAGCCAGACCTAGGGACCCTACCCATGCACGAATTTTGTGCACTGGGCCTCTAGTTCTCATATAAAAGCAGAAGCTGAGGCTCAGGGTAATGAAGTAACTGCAGAAGGTGACACAGGGAGTGGCTGAGCCTGGCTCTAAAGCCACCAACTCTATCCTTCCACTCTGCCAAGTAGCTGCAGAATTAGAATGTGGTCAGGGCACAATAGTCCTGGCCACTAGGTAAAACTAAGCTGTCAATCAACACCGTTTGCAGTGAATGGAATTGGATTCCCCACTGCTAACATGCTGTAATTTAGGATGCAATAAAATATACTCCACACGGAACTTTCCCTGATCCATGAGTGTGGGCAAAACCTTTCCCTCTCTAGGGCTCAGCTTCTACTATAAAATAGATGATTGAACTCAATGCTCATGGGCTATTGTTCCAACCAAGAGCCACATTGTCTCAGGGGTAGCCATTGTTACGGGGATGTGGAGCTTAAGGGGCAGGAAAAGCTGGAGAGCTGACACGGTGGACATGAATGAGCTGGAATGTGCCACAAATGGACGGCATGTGTGTCCAGAGCAGGATGCCCAGACTCCAGGCAAATCTCGTAAATGAGGGTGGGGGAATGTAGTGAATGAGAGCTTAATCCAGCGGAACAGGATCCAGAGTTTCCATAGCTTCTGATGTCTTAAGAGAAATCTTAAATCCTGAGTTTTAAGTGTTAACAAAGAATAAATACCCCAAAGCTCAAAGGAAACTTATCAACAGGCTGCCTCTGGTCTGCTGAGCTGGACCAAGGTGGGCTCAGCTGGTTGCTGTAGTCCCAGAGCCACCAACACAGCATCTTTGCTTGGAGCTCCTCCTCTCCTCCTCCTTCCCTTTCTCTTCAAGTCTGGGGTGTGCAGCTCCAGGTCAGGTTACTTTAAAGGGCTAGGACCCTGCAGGAGAGCCTTCCCTTTGCCATGGCTAGACCGGTTTGGAGGGAGTGCTGTTAGCAGCTTTAAAAAAAGGGGCCAAAGAGGGTTCTGGCTGTGTGACTGAGGAGAGTCATGTCTCTCTCTGTGCCTCAGTTTCTTTTTGATCTCTCCATGATACTTAGCAAAACAGGATGCTATGTGATTACTTGCTTGGTTGCCCCTTACTATCTATGACAAGTTACTTAACCTCTCTTTGCCTCGTTTCTTCACCTAAAAAGGGAGGGGGGGTAATAGTAATATTTAATCTCATTATGAGAACTAAATGGGATAATATATAGTAAATGCTACGCATAGTGCCAGGGACATCAAAGGCCTTTAACAGATGTTAGTAATTTTTATTGCCGGGATACCCACTTAATTCTATGGTTTGAACTTAGAATCACAGACTTCCAAGTAAGAAGGGGCCTAAGTGAGCTGAGGGCTGTCCTGATGCCCAAAGGGAGGAGGGACTTCCCCGGGACAGACAGTTTGCTGGGGGCAGGGCCACCACGGCTGTTCCCTGACAGGGATTTGGGGAGAGACCCTGGGAGGTGCACACTGCTCATTGGCCCTTCACCCAAGTGCTGTCCATGATTGGGACTGGATAATTGCCCGCCTTCCTGCATGGGCAGCTATGTTGGGGTGCCCACCCTATCTTAGAAGAAGTGGACAGCCCTGGACGGTGTGGCTCAGTTGGTTGCTGTAGTCCCATGCATCGCAGGATGGCAGGTTCAACTCCCAGTAAAGGCACATGCCTAGGTTGTGGGTTTGATCCTCAGTCCATCCTGGTTGGGGAGTGTACGGGAGACAACTAGTCGATGTTTCCTCTCTCACATCAATATTTCTCCTCCCCCTCCCCCTCTCCCTCTAAAATCAACAAAAACATAGCCTCCATGAGGATGAAAAAAAACAACCACGAGGCAGACAGATCTGGGAGAGTTGCTAATAGCACTTTTCCTCCCCTTTCCCGCTGGCAGCAAGAAAACACGTAAGCAATCATTACCTGGGTTAATTACCTCTGATGGTAAACAAAAGCTGAGCCAAATGGAAAAAAACAGAGCTGGGCTACACCCGTGTAATACCAGCTCGCAAAGGCTGAACAGCCGGAGCTGGCAGAGGACAAGCCTCTGTTTCAGCAAAATCAAACTGACTGACTTGGGGCATCGAGGAGGCCTGGGGTGACGCTGGACACGGGCGGAGGGTGTCTTTTCTGAGGTTTGGGCTCCCCCTGAAGATACCAGTTCTGGGTTGGTGGCTTTCTGAGGCAGGATTGGGGGAGATGAGGATTAACTGGGGGGCAGGTGCTGTCAGGAGGCAGGGTGGGTTAGCAATTGCGTATTGCCAGGAATAAATCAAAAAGCCACAGGGCCCTGGGGGTCTCCTGGGTAAGAAGGCCAGTTACTCAATTAGGGGGTGACTGTGGCATTGCACAACGGCTGCAGCAGCTTGAGGAAAACACAAGTTCCTGTAACCTTGCAGCCGGCATTGAGTCTGCCCGCAGCCTGCCTGGGGAATGGCAGGGCTCGGTGTTTTCCGGTCCGAGTTGATTTTCGTGCTTGTATCCTCTTCAGGTTTTTACTCCTTCACAGCCAATTCAGCCAAAATTAAAACACAGTTACTATCATAGCATCTTTGTTGTCATTTTTATTTCCTTTTGCACAATTCGGTGGCCCAGAGGAAGTGAAAGTAGCCGGGAATGGGTCTCTGATGTAGAAACCTGGGAAGGGTCTCAACCAAAACCACATGCTTCTGGAAGATTCACCTAGAGATGCCACACCTGAGGCCAAGCCGAATGAAGGCTCCAGGAATGAGCACGTGCTTTGTTCCCTGAAAATAGTACAATGATAGTAGTTGGGCAAAGAGAAGCCTAGAAACCCCACAGGTGCCCCCCAATCTGATGGAAAGGGGACTGTGTGCTTGGCAGGGCCCGAATGGGCACTATAACACTTGGTATTTGTCCCCCATTAGGGATACAGATCATCTCAGATGGAGATGGGCAAATTGCTAGTATGCACCTTTCCCTCTCCCAGCTGGCAGGAAAAAAGTCTGTAAGCAAAAATTAGTTTATATAAATAATCTCTGGTGGGAAACAAAGGCTGAGATGGATAGAATGAACACATGCTGGGCCATATGGAAGCCAACAAAAATGTGAGGTCCTCAGACCAACATGGGTGGCAGGCTTTTCTTGCAGGGCATGCCCTGTGGAACTAAGTTCCAGACAGGATGGAGAGTCCTCATACAAAACAGGGGTCTTGTTTTATCTGAGTAGACAATTCTTCAAAGCAGATATACAAATGGCCAATAAGTGCATGAAAAGGTGTTAAATACCATGTGCCATCTGGGAAAGGCACAGCAAAACCACAATGAGCCCAGCTGGTGTGGCTCAGTGGTTGAGCGTAGCCCTATGAACCAGGAGGTCATGGTTCGATTCCCAGTCAGGGCACATGCCTGGTTTGTGGGCTTGATCCCTAATAGTGGGGTGTGCAGGAGGCAGCCGATCAATGATTCTCATCGATGTTTCTATCTCTCCCTTTCCCTTCCTCTCTGAATATATATATATTAAAAAAAAAAAAAAGACACCAGGACTTAAAAAACACACACAAAAAAACCCCACAGGAGAGGCCAAGCGTCCCTGGGTCCGGGTGAGACCATGTGTCCCTGGATCCGGGTGAGGCCTCGTGCACGTAGGCCCGGGTGAGCCCAAGTGGCCCTGGGTCTGGGAGAGGCCAAGCGTCCCTGGGTCCGGGTGAGACCATGTGTCCCTGGATCCGGGTGAGGCCTCGTGCACCTAGGCCCGGGTGAGCCCAAGTGGCCCTGGGTCTGGGAGAGGCCAAGCGTCCCTGGGTCCGGGTGAGACCATGCGTCCCTGGATCCGGGTGAGGCCTCATGCACCTAGGCCCGGGTGAGCCCAAGTGGCCCTGGGTCTGGGAGAGGCCAAGCGTCCCTGGGTCCGGGTGAGACCATGCGTCCCTGGATCCGGGTGAGGCCTCATGCACCTAGGCCCGGGTGAGCCCAAGTGGCCCTGGGTCTGGGAGAGGCCAAGCGTCCCTGGGTCCGGGTGAGACCATGTGTCCCAGGATCTGGGTGAAGCCTCGTGCACCTAGGCCCGGGTGAGCCCAAGTGGCCCTGGGTCGGGGAGAGGCCAAGCGTCCCTGGGTCCGGGTGAGACCATGTGTCCCTGGATCCGGGTGAGGCCTCGTGCACCTAGGCCCGGGTGAGCCCAAGTGGCCCTGGGTCTGGGAGAGGCCAAGCGTCCCTGGGTCCGGGTGAGACCATGTGTCCCAGGATCCAGGTGAGGCCTCGTGCACCTAGGCCCGGGTGAGCCCAAGTGGCCCTGGGTCTGGGAGAGGCCAAGCGTCCCTGGGTCCGGGTGAGACCATGTGTCCCTGGATCCGGGTGAGGCCTCGTGCACCTAGGCCCGGGTGAGCCCAAGTGGCCCTGGGTCGGGGAGAGGCCAAGCGTCCCTGGGTCCGGGTGAGACCATGTGTCCCTGGATCCGGGTGAGGCCTCGTGCACCTAGGCCCGGGTGTGCCCAAGTGGCCCTGGGTCTGGGAGAGGCCAAGCGTCCCTGGGTCCGGGTGAGACCATGCGTCCCTGGATCCGGATGAGGCCTCGTGCACCTAGGCCCGGGTGAGCCCAAGTGGCCCTGGGTCTGGGAGTGGCCAAACATTCCTGGGTCTGGGTGAGACCATGTGTCCCTGGATCCAGGTGAGGCCTTGTGCAACTAAGCCCGGGTGAGGCCACGTGCCCCTGGGTCTGGGAGAGGCCAAGCGTCCCTGGGTACGGGTGAAGCCAGATCCTGGGTCCGGGTGAGGCCGTGCGCCCCTGGATCCATCCGGGTGAGGCTGGGTCCCAGGCCCGGGTGAGACCACGCGCCCCTTGGGTATGGGTGAGGCCACGTGCCCCTTAGTCCAGGTGACGCCGTGCCCCTGGGTTCGGCCGAGACCAAACCAGAGGGAGTCGGACCTCCATTACCACCATTTGTCCACCATCCAGAGCTGAGGGGTCAGTGCTGACATGTACACATAAGGAACTACTGGACATCGAAATTGGGTCTCAAAAGAACTGTTGGTCCAGGGGGAAGCTCGCTACAGATTGATTCATTTGCCTGTCAGCATAAATATTATTGCTAGTCTCACATTCAGTTCTTATTAGTATATATCTAGTGACATTTGATCTCATTCATCTAGAGGAAATGATGAACAACATAGACTAAGGAACAAGAACAGAACCAGAATCAAGGAGGCATCGATCGGACTATCGGGCCTCAGAGGGAGGATAGGGGAGGGTAGGGGGAGGGTGGGGGGAATGAATTTGAGGGGGAGAGTTCAACCAAAGGACCTGTATGCATGCATATAAGCCTATCCAATGGTTAAGTTCAACAGGGGATTGGGGCATGCGTGGGGAGAGGGGTGGGATGGGAATGGGGGGATGAGGACAAATATGTGACACCTTAATCAATAAAGAAATTAAAAATAAATAAATAAATAAATAAATAAAAATAAAAAAAAAATAAAAAAAAAAAAAAAAAAAAAAAAAAAAAACCCCACAATGAGCCTGCTCTGGCCGGGTTGCTAAGTGGTTAGAGCATTGGCCATGCACCAAGGAGCCTCTGGTTTGATTCCCAGTTAAGTGTGTGTGGGAGGCAACCAATCAATGTCTCTCTCATATTGATGTTTCTTTCTCCTCTACCTCCCCCTGCCCCTTTCCCTTCCACACTCTCTGAAGAATCAATGGAAAAAATAACCTCACTCCTCAGGTAAGGATTATTAAAAAAAAAAAAAAAAAAAAGGTTTTGTGAATGGAGTATTTGGGAAAACCCTCAGGGACTTAATCCATCTGAATTGATGTGAGGTGGAGCAGTGTTATGGAATGGAGCCACAATCCATGGACTGAACTCAGCAGAAGTAGGAGCTGACAGCCACAAGTGACCTTGACATTATAAATCCTCAGTGCCTCCCTCCCCTTCACCCTTCATGGAATTGGCAGAAATCTCAAGGATGACATTGAACTTCCTAGAGAGTCAAGGCCATCTTCTCTAGATCTTAAAAGACAGACACACCTTGGGTGCATCTGAGTCACATTTATAGAATAATGTCCCTTTCCCTCTTGATCTTGCCGACCACCATTTTGCTAACCATATGCAACCACAACTTTTGGTGAGGGTTGCAGTTTGTAAGGCAATGGAGTATAGTGGGGAATCTAAAACCAGACACGTTGGGTTTGGATCTGGGCTCTGCCACTCACTATGTGGCTGTGGACAATTTCACCTTTCTGAGCTTTGGTTTATTCATCTATAAAATGTGAGTTATATTAACCCACTACCTCATAGAGCTTTTGGGAGAATAAATACAGTACTCCATATAAAGTATGTAGAACAATTCACATAGTGTTTGAGGAATAGAGTGAAGAAGTAAAATGGAGTCATTACAGCCAAGCTGCTAAATTATTAAAATTAAGTAGGCTGAGGCACAAGGAGACAATTACTCTTGTTCTGACTGACGCTGGGAACTTAAAAGTTTTGAACTTTCCAGTCCTGCGTCAATACCTGGATGGGCGCCAGTGTGTTGTGCGTTAATGCCTGGCCATGCATCAAACCTTCAGTTAACCATTTGAATTACCTCAAGAAGCAACTGTGCCATTGTCTAGACCACCAGACATCAGACAACCACCATCCTGGCCAAACTCGGGGCAAAGAACGCAGACCTGGATGTATTGTTTACTATTAAGAAAAACCCCAGCTTTTCTTTCTCCTTTGGAACACGCTGGGTATTGCCTAGTTGTGTTTCCAGCTTGCAAAACCTAAGACCCTTGAGTAAATTGGTGTCATTTATAGCTAGCCAAAGCTGCCTGACTCTTTTGGGTCAGTTAACAGTGTTCATTAACTATTACTGAAGCCCCTGCCCCAATGCCTGGTAGGAATTCAATAACTGGTATCCATGATTATTTTAAGGAGGCCTGTGGATGCCTGACGTCTGCTCTAATCTACCCCGAGCCTTGTGTGTCTTGGTTCAGAGAGAGGCAGAGCTTTTTTCTCAGGCCGTCTTAGCCACGATCTGCCCTTCAGTTCCCTGGGACATGAAAGAACCGGGTAAGCCCCATGCTGGCAGTGGCACTCGAGCATTCTCCAAGGGAGCGGGGTAGTACCCTGCAGCTCACCCCTTCTCCGGGAATAAATACCCCACGCACAGACCTACTGCTGATAGGAGAGTGGAACTGTCCTCTTAAAGGGAAGGTGGTATTTTAATGGGCTCTATGTGATAGGAAAGAACGTATCGCCGTTGAGGAGGCAGGCACAAGCTTGAACTCTGGGCTGGCTCTGGAGCAGGGTGGGCAAAGCTTGAGCTCAGGGCTGGCTCTTGAGCAGGGTGGGTAAGGCGGCGCCAGCTCCTCAGTACTCTGCCGTTGGCTTTGCCACTTTCTCTTCTGTGCTCTGGCTTGGATGCACCCGGAGAACTTGTGCTTTTCCGATGTACTCTGGGAGAAGGGGAGACACAGCCAGCAGGAGAGGAAGGAGGGGCCAGGCCCTACCTGGGAGCTGCCCAGGAGACTTGGGTGGGCCCCTCTCCCCACAAGGCCCCAGGCAGAGGTGCGAGAGCAGAGGGAGATGCACGAGGGCCAGTCAACCCAGCTTCTGCTCTGGCCCCTGCGGTGACTAGGAGGAGCTCGGAGCCTCCCTACACTCGGGGAACAAATATCAATGAAGTGCCTCCTCTATGCAGACCCTCCACCAGCCACCCAGGACCCTTTGCAGTCTAGTGAGGGAGAATATAGTACAGGGAGACACCTGTCTTTTCTCCCCTCCCACTCCCCGCTCTCCTCCCCTGCCTTGGTCTCAGGCACCAGAGTGACTGTCGCAGCCTATTCCCTCGTCTCCCCCAAAACCCCACCTCCGCCCGCCGTCGTCAAGATTCCCCATGATCCCTAGAGCCTGGCACATAGGCACTAAATGAGTTTCTGTTGAATGGATGAATGAATGAATGAATGAATGAATGGGTGAAATGAGCAGCTTCCTTGGGCAGAGACCTATCTCCCAGGAGCCTTAAATCCCCCAAGGAATCCAGCGAGGGTGGGCCTCAGTGAGCCTGCAGGGATCTGCCGTGTGGAATCTTACCTGGTTTCTCGCTCTTTGGTAGAGGCGGTGTCTTTGACTTCTTTGGGGATTGGCTATAACCAACACAGAGGAAAGGAGGTCTGGGAAGGTCAGAATGGACCGCACCATAGCCGGGCAGCGGGGTGGGCGAGGAGGTGAGGAAGGTGCTCCAGGAAGAGGCAGGAGCCAATCCTCCCTGAGAACCAGCAAGCACCACCCAAGCAAGACCCTGACCACTGTGAACCCATTGCCTGTTGTGGCCACAGGGACCCAAAGCCCTCCTGTCCCGGGAGCTGTGAGGGAAGCCACTACACGCCCCCCACCGCCCCCCAGGCCCTTTCTTGGCCTCTTGTTTCCTCGCAGACTGGAAGCCTCCCCCTGGGAATGGAGGAGATGAGCGCC
Organism: Eptesicus fuscus; assembly: GCF_027574615.1. Taxonomy (NCBI): domain Eukaryota; kingdom Metazoa; phylum Chordata; class Mammalia; order Chiroptera; family Vespertilionidae; genus Eptesicus; species Eptesicus fuscus. The sequence goes on along the minus strand of NC_072489.1, from coordinate 18,891,386 downwards.
TGCTTCCCTGATGAAGTATTTACAAGCGTGAATAATGCTCTTGTATTATCTTGTATCGACTTTTTATGCGCCTGATGTAATTTTCCTCCCTACACTCGGGGAGAGGGGCTTTTGAGAGGTAAAACTGAGGTTCAGAGATGGGAGTTGTCTTGACCAAGATCACAGTGAAGCCTGCCTTTCTCCTGGGCCTCCCCTGGCCCCGCCCCAGAGTGGCAAAGAAAACCACGTGCAGGGCCAGAGCGAGCGCCCACACCTGTAACAAACCTGAGTGAGCACAAGCCCACCGCGCTCCAACCACCCCAGAACTCAGCATCCCCGAAAGTGTGCACCTCCCTGACTTCCATTCCTGGCACTTCCCACCCTCTGCTCGGCCTGTTCAGATCCTGTTCACCCAGCAGTGCTCTCCAAGTTCTATCAGGAACACTTGGGTGATGTTACCCTGTGCGCCCCCACCGCCCCCCCACCTGTGTGTCAGACTCCAGGAGTTTTCACTCGTAACAAGCTCCGCTGTGAATCTGAGCACTGCTGGGCCTGTAAGGCAGGCGAGCCCAAGTCTGGTCCCAGCTCTGCTGCCGGCCGGCCAGGTGACTATGGGTCATTCAATTCTTTCTGAGCCTCAGTTTCCTCTGGGTAGAATGGAGGTCATAGGGCCTCCACGGGTGGTTGCGTGGACTAGAAATATGTAGCGCACCAGCGATGTCAGGGAGATATAATGGGTGTTCAATACTGCAGGTTCCAGTGCTGACTGTCAGGCCCTACTCACCTGCTTTGTGAGGCCTTTCTTACCCTCCCTTTCCCCAACGTGGAATTAATTTCTTTCTCTCCAGCCACCGAGGGTGCTTAATACCGACATAAAGGCACTGCCGCCTGCCTGTGTTAGCATTCCTGCTCTACTGTGCCTTCCCAGAGAGCCCCAGGAGGGCTAGCTGCGGCTCCTCCAGCCCTGTCTTGCTACCGCTGACACAGGTCCCCCCCAGGTACCCCACGGCTGGCAGCTGAGTCTGGTCTGGCAGAGGGGGCCTCTGAGCACCACAAAGAGCCTGGAGGGTCCCATGGCAGGGGCTGACCCCTTCCTCCAGGACAGGCTGCCAGCCCGGCTCCGGCCAGTGCCAGGCTCCCTTCTCTGCACCCCACTAGCCTCACCTGGAAGGACAGGTGCTGAACATGAGGGAGCAGTTCTGGGAACAGAGGGGCAGGTGGGAGGGGTGACGCCCACCTGTAGTTTGACTGCTGCCTCTCTTGAGGTGGTTCCTGGACATCCTGGAGCTGGTTTAGAAGTTTTTCTGTTGGGATGGAGACTAGACCTTGGGGAAGGAGCTGAGCCACTGCTGTCTGCAGGAGCCCCAGAGCCAACTCTTTCTCTGTAAGCACAGGAAGCGGAGTCCTCAGGGGCATGACTCCAGCCCCGTCCTGTCCTGTCGCTAGACAGGACATGCAGGGAGCAGGGCCTCCAGCTCTTCTGCCCACCCCTGGCCCAAGGCAGCTTTCTCAGCCATCTCATATTCTGCCCACAGGGCCCCATGGGCAGGTCCCCCTTCTCCCTGGACCCTGAGTGTGCTGTGCGCCCAGCCCTTCTGCACCTCCCTCGTGTGTACTGTGGTCTTGGCCTACCTGCCCACAACACCCCTTGGCCCACTCTGGGAACCCTATAGGGCACCTGCCCCCTCTCCCCCACCCTTCACTCTCCCCATCAGGAAGCCTTCTCCATCTCCCCATCAGGAAGCCTTCTCCAATCTCTGGCTCTCATCACTTCTCACCATCCCTGTTAGACATACCCTCTGTTCCCTGTCCCAGTGCTTACATATATGTCCATTCATATGTTCATGTTCATGTGTGTTCTTATGTGCGTGTATTTGCATCTGTGTGTGTGTGCGTTTCCCACAGTGGTGGGTGAAGGGGGCTGTGTCTGCTAAGTCTGGGCTTTGGACTCGCCCTCCCGGGTGCCGAGGCCCACAGTCAGCGGGGAGGAGGGGTCCCTTCTGAGGAACAGGGTCATGGGAATCCTGCTGAGGAATGGGGAGGAGGGAGCAGCGAAGTCCAGCTGGGAAAAGATAGCGTGGGGCTCCAAAGAGGAGAAAGGCTCCGGCAGGAGGCAGGGTGGGAGCCGCGTGACCTCTGAGTCCTGCTGAAGCAGAGGTCAAGGCCCTCAGCAGCCTCCACAAGGAGGAGGCCCCGGGCCTGGGGCTGTGCCTCACCCTTGGGAGGAGAGTAGAGGAGCCAGAACTGGATAGCACTCAATGAATCTGTTTGCAGGATCTGACAGAGGAGCTCCAAGATCTGTGGGCAGGAGGACAGGCCTGGGTCAGTGTGTGGACGGCACCTTCCGGCCAGCAGCACAGGTGCCTGCCCTGAAGTGGGCTCCCAGAGCCACGTGCTTGGCTGAACTGGTCCCTGCAATGGTCCTTGCCCCCCGCCCCCTCCCCACCCCCACCCCCACCCCCGCCCCTGCTGCGTGGGATTTGCTGGCTACAGAGGGCTGCCTCTCCCAAGGGCCCTGGAGAAAGGCTCTCAGCCTCCTCACTGAGCAGGTAAGCAGTCTGAGCTATGAGAGAGGGGGCGCCCAGCAGGGAGACTGAGGCAGCACTAACCCTCAGAGTCAGGTATGTGGGCCCTCATCTCTGAGCCCTGCCTGGGCGGGATGTACCCCAGAGTCCCTCCCTGGGAAGGCCAAGTCAGAGCTGGACACTCAGCTCCTCAGAGACGCACCGAGTCCCAAATGCCCGAGTCCTTGGTGGGGGAATTTCAGGGTCCCCATGAGCCTCCCCACCCTGAAGTTCCCAAATTCAGAGTGTGGAGATGCTAGCAAAGAGGCGGGTTGCTCCCAGTGGGCGGCCTGAGGGCCGGGGCCAGCGGGTTCTGCAAACTGCACGGTTCGGAGCTCCTTCCCCGCTTTGCCCGCAGCCGTGTCCTCAGCCGCGGCCACCTTTGCTGCTTCAGGGCCCTTTCTCCTCTGCGCTCTCCAGACAAGGATCGTTCGGAAAAGATCCAGCTCTGCCGCGTATACGCTACGGGGGCTCTGTAGGCAGGGGTGCTGGTGGCCGCTGTGGCTATGGCTGGCTGGAGGTTGAGGCTGCGATGGGGGGTGGAGCACCTGGCATCCTAGGAAAGTGGGGTTCCCTCTTTCAGGAGAGCCCACCTGAACCAGTGGCGGTCAGAGGGGAACGTGGGCTCACCTCTCCCCAGGCCTGTGCCTGCTAGGGTGTCCACCCTTGCCCCCTGGTCCCCACCCCATACGGTGACCCCAGCCCCACTCTGCCCCAGGGTCCTTCTCAATTCACCACTTCCAACTTACCTGCCCTTTGCACCCTCCCCAGGGAACCCGAGAACCTACTTCCAGGCAAGGTGAGGCCGCCCTACGGTGGAGAAAGTACTTGCTCTAGTCCCAGCTACGCTGCTCTCTCTCTGGGGCCCTGGGTCACAGAATGGCACCTGGCAGGGCCTCAGCCTCCCCACCTGTGAAGTGGGGATCCCGGGCCCTGTCTGCTCTGTTCACTTCACTGGGCTGACTGTTTTGAAAGCACTGGTCTCAGGGATGGTGTCAAGATGCTGGCTCATTGTCTGGCCTTGCCTGGAGAAGGTGCGTGCATTTTAACAGGGGCTTTCTTTCTTTTTTTAATCCTTACCCGAGGATATTTTTCCATTGATTTTTGGAGAGAGTGGAAGAGAGAGGGAAAGACAGAGAGAAACATCAGTGAGAAACACATCGATTGGTTGCCTCCTGCATGAGACCCCACCAGGGCCTGGGCTGAGGAGGAGCCTGCAACCGAGGTACATGCCCTTGACTGGAATCGAACCCGGGACCCTTCGGTCCGCAGGCCGATTCTCTATCCACTGAGCCAAACCAGCTAGGGCTTAACAGGGACTTTCACTGCCTTAACCCACTAGCACCATCGTGGACTTGTGTCAGACCTTGATGGGAGGCTTGAATGTGGAGGTGGGTGGCTTCGTGCCTTGTCCCAGCACAGAGCAGACACCTCTCAGGGGAGATAGGCTGGGACCGGCCTTGCAGGCTGCAGGGTGCCCCACCCCGGGGTGCGGTCTGAGGACACACTAGGTGGGACCTTCCTCTCCATGCATCTCATCCCACCACTGCAGCTCCCTTCCGTAACGTGCCAAGTGCCAACGCTGGGACAGACTTGAGTGGTGACATGTTTATGCTCCCAGTTTGACTGGATCATGGAACCAAAGGCCCTTGAGAGGAAAGGACTTAACAAAGAGGACAAAGCTTACACAGAACCCTGGAAGCATGAGGGATTCGAATCCAGGCTCCTGGCTCCCAGGGCTGTGGTTTCTGAGTCTTACAGTCTCAGGTGCAAGTAGCCCCGGGAGAGGCCACTCCATCCAGCAGCTTGTGAGAGTCCTAGTTGGGATCGGTGAGCCTGGGGGTATACCACCCTGTTCTCTGCCCGCAGATAGGGCCGCTCTAGGGCCCCAGCCCCCGGCCTCCCCAGGGGCTCACCAGCAGCTCCTGATCCTGCAGGACGTAGGCCTGGATGCCATCTCTGCTTGAAGGGTGGCTCCCTCGGCTCTGGCGGGAGTGGCGGCTGCTAAGGGCTTGGGAGGAAGCAGGGATGAGCCTCCCAGTCTCTGAAGAGTACTTTGCACCCTGCTCCCGCTGAGGCACCTCCTCCTGGAAGAAAAGTGGTCAGAGACTTGGGAGGTGGGAGGCGAAGCGGGGGGAGGGGGGAGCGAGAGAATAGATAGATGATAGATGATAGATAGATAGATAGATAGATAGATAGATAGATAGGAGACAGAAGGAAGAGAAGAGACTAGAAGGAGGCTGGTTCACATTTCCAGGGTGTCCATCAGCTCCCCTCCTGGAACCTCAGCATTACAGCATTTAGCAGGGACCTAGGATGTAGACCAGGCCAGTGAATGCTGGCCTCCTACCTCCTCCCCCGACCCCTCCTCACTCACCATGGTCCTGGGCAAGTCCTCCTTGCTATCTCTCCCCCAGGCTCACCAGAGATTTGAAAACAGTATTCTTTGCCAAGCCTCCCCCCCCCGCCCCCCGCCCCAACATACACACCTACCTTAATTCCTAGCTCAGTTGCCCCCAGGTGTGTCTCACACAGCTGGCATCCTTTCTTAGCCCCGGGAAACCCTCCTAAGCCAGGCCAATGGGCACAAGGCCTGGGGCCTCTAGACCCTGCAACTTCAATTAAGACTGGTCGCATCCTTCTTCCCCTTTTAAAGAAGAGGAACCTGAGACCCAGACCGTTGCCCCGAGAGCTGCGGTGAGCTAGCTGCAGAGCAGGGATGAGAATTCTGCTGCCCAGCACAAGCGCAGAATGAGACTCATCCACAAAGGGCCAGGCCTGTCCTAGGACCCATTGCCACTACCGTCAAGCTGCCTCCCACTTGTCTTTACTGGTCAGCAAATAGCACCCACGAGACCACCCCAATACTGTCTGAAAACCTTCAGTGACTCTCCATTCCTTATGAGATTAGACACTGCACTAAGTTCTAAATTAGAGCAAGCTGGTCTTGCCCACCTTCTAAGTCGGCCCCTTCCCACCTGCTCCTCCACTGCTGCCCATGGGGCCCTGCACTTCAGCTCCTCGCTCTCTAGAGGGGTCCTGTGTTCCCGGCTTCTGAGCTTTTGCGCTGCGTGTCTCCACTAGGATGCCTCCCCGTCCACCTCTGAACTAGGAACCCTTCTTGGATTTCTCCACTTGGGTGTGATCTCTGATCCTCGGAGCCCTCACTGCAGCCCGTGGGTTGGTACTTGTTGGCTCCTCCTCCTCAGTGCGGACAGCAGCACCTCCATGAGCACTTGCTCTCCTGCCGGTCAGCGTGACCGGACTTGGGAAGGATTTTCGTACAAAGGGATGGTTCCATTTCAGCTCTTCCCAGAGCGCCTTTGCTCTGCACCCACCTCTTTGTTCTTCGGCTCATTCTCCTTGGTGAAGATGACCACCTGGGAGGCCAGGTTCTTCAACTCCTTCTTCCAGGCCTCTGGGAGGAGGGGACAAGATCCTGGCACCTGCTGTCTGGGCCCCTCCTCCTCACCCTCCCTGTGGCACCAGGTGTTGGGGATGCTGTGGGTGGAAGAGCCTCCTTTCCTCCCAGCCTTCCATCTGCATCTTAAAGGGGAGGGGAGATGGTGCCCTTGGGGAAGGATTAGGAATCACACCATTGGTGGGTGGGACGGTGGGTGTGGAGGGGGCCCTTAATGTCCTAGCCTGTGATTTTATGGGAGACACTGGACCGTATTTGGATATTTGTGCCAAAATACAAGTGGTTTAATCCAGCTTTGTCTCTTTTAAGAAACTGAAGCCAAGATTGAGATTCAGTTGATATGCAGTGCCAGTTACTAAAATATGGAACTGCTCCTGCAGAGGGCGGTACAGAGCACCGAGCAAGCCTTCCAAACCTCTGCCCTGCAGGCTGTCCCAGCCCCTGCCCCGCACCCCTAACAGAAAGGGCACAGCCCGGCAGAGCAGAGGCCTCAGAGCGTGGGCCGGGGTGCTGGGTATGGCCGCCTGTTCTGATGGCTGGTGCCTGAGTACAAGTGCTAATTATTTCCAATATGATTCCTCTACAGCCTGAAGTCACATGACTTGCCCAAATCTGCTTGTCCTCTGCTTGTGGTTACTCTTCAAATACCTCAAATCCAAGCAGGGGCACATTTCTGAGATCTCGGGGGTGGCAAATAATGCAGATGCCAAAGCTGGAGGAAATGAGGGGAAAATGGGGTACCTGACCAGATCCCATTTCCTTCTCAGGCACCCACCCAAGCGGGACAGCCCTTGGAGAGAGGTGTAACCCCAAGGTAGAGGGTCTGGCCCCAGTACCCACCTGAAGAAAGCCGGGGGTCCCGATTGGACTGTGGGTCTCCAACGGGGACAAAGAGGGTAGGCATCCCCATCAGAGAGGGAGAGAGGCGTGCAGTTTGAGGCAAGGAAGCCAGAGAGAATTTGTCCTTGACGACACAGACAGGTTTCCCGGTGAAATCTGTGAAGGGACAGAGGCTGTGGGAAGGGGTGGCTGGGTGGACCCCAATAGCTCCAGGAGGCTGGGCAGGTAGAGCACTGGCCCCCCTTTTTCCAGTATCCAGAGCCCGTAGGTCATTAGAGCGTGAAAGGCCTCTGCAGCCACCCAGACCTTACCCCTGGGACACTTAGAATGGACAGCGAAGGGATGGGCTCAGGGTCACGCAGCAAGTCAGGGCCCTGCGACCCTCATCCTGAGGTCCTTTTGGCTTTCTATGACAGCACTGACTGCAGGTGTGAGCAGAGAGAGGTAAGCAGCCTCAAGAGGGACACCTGGGTGTGGAGAGGGACCTGGGCTCAAACCACAGGGAGTGAGGTTTAGCTAGACTCCCTGGATGAAACGTCTCGCCATCTGTCAGCCTGTGCAGGGCCGAGTGCCGGGCAGCCTGGAGGTGGTGGCAGGCAGTTTACACATGAGGACCCTTCGGCCTAAGGTCTGTGTGATATTGTTACTACTAGACAGTTACGCTCTGAGGACCAGCCTGAATAGGACAGAATGGTTGCTCACTATCTCCTTCCCCAAACACTTTCCTTTTGGACCCCTCACTGTCCTGGTTCGTCCTAGCTCGCCAGCCACTCCTCATTTCCTCTGCTGCGTACTCCTCACAGCCTCTGAGCCTTGGGTCCCTGGGACTCTGTCCCTAGGTTCTCATCTCTTGTATCTACACAGTGTCCTGGATGATCCCATCAAGGCGCCACTTCAAACACCATCCGCACCTGAATCCTCTCGTGTTTGCATTTCTCCCCTGAACTCCGACCCAACTGCCCCCTCTGTGCCTCCACCTGGGTGTCCAAAAGGATCTCACATTTTGCATCTCTCGGTCCTAGACCAAACTCTTGACTCGTCTCCTATCCTCCACTGGTGCCCTCTGAAGTCTTTTTGTCCCAGTTTTCCAGTTACTCCAGCCCAAAACCCAGGAGTCAACATTGATCCCCCTCTTCCTCTCACACTCTAGTTCTAGTCAATCAGCAAATCCTGTTGGCTTTACCTTCTGCATATCTCTGGAGCCGGACCACTAACTCTTCCACCTCTACCTCCCTGGTCCAAGCCACCATCCAGACAGAGGCCAGTAGATCACTCCTGATACTTGTTTGCTCTCAGCTCTCCAGTGGTTCTCATCTGGCTCAGTGAGATGGCTCAGTGACCTCCAAGGCCCACATGACCTGGGCCCCCACTGCCTCTCTGCTGCATCTCCTCTCTCTCCTCACTCGGCTCCAGCCACATTGGCCTCCTTGCTGCTGGGCCTTTGAACTTGCTGTTCCCTCAGCCCAGGACGTCCTCCCTCCATCCTCCATATCCACATGATTGATTCATGCTCTCTCTTCTTTTAGTTCTTTGCTCAAAAGTCATGCTTCTTGGTCATGTCTTCCCTCTGTAGCCTTGGCACTTCCCACGCTCTGACACCTCATCTGTTTCCTATTCTTTCCCACCAGAGAGTCAGCTCCATGAGGACAGGGACTGTCTTGGTCACTGTCATATTCCCAGGGTCCAAAAAAGTGCCTGACTCAGACACAGCTCACACTCAGTAGATACTTGAGGGATGACATGGCCTGTGTTTGCGAACCGAGTGCAGCCCTGAGGCAGAACATTCACCCCGTTCTCTGATTTGTAAGGCAGGAGGACCCGCAAGGGAAACACTGTAGGGACATGTAGCCTGCCCTTGGCGCCTGCCCCCCAAGGAAACTCGTGACTTGGTCAAGTGCTTGCAAGTGGCCAAGCAGCTCTGTGACCCTGGCTACGTCCCCTTCTTCTCTGGGCCTCACCCTAGAAATAGAGGCTGGATCCTCCCTTTCCAGGCTTTAAGAGCGCCCCTCCTCCACTGCCCACCAGGCCCTGGCCTACCCCAACCCTACCTTTGATGTGGGTCACACGATGGGGGTGGGGGTGATGCCGGGAGAAGAAGGAGTTGTGGCTGAGGCGGCCGAAGTGGTAGGTGCCAGGGGTTTCAGGCTTGGCGGTCCTCAATTCCTCTCGGACCACCTTGAAATCCACGACCCCTGGGACCACAGGTTCTTTCGGTGGCCCTTCGACCCCGTGGCTTCTTGGCTTGTGCTCTGACTTCTCAGCCTTTGGCTCAGCCTTTGGACTGAAGAAGAAGGTCAAGGAGAAGCTAATGAGGCCTCCTGGCAACAGTGTCTGCCCCAGCTCAGGGCTTTTCAGAGTCCGTTCCTGAGATACTCTGAAATGTGGTTTCCAGGGTTTCTCTGCCACCCCCTGGCCTCCAAGCTGGGCCTCCCACAGGGCCTTCTCCCGACTGGGACCATCCAGTCCCAGGGAGGCATCTGTCTTCCTCAGGTGCCTTAGTAGGGAGCTGGGATCCATCTGAGAAAACTCAGATAGAATTCCCCAGGACCCCAGCTTTCTTTCACAGACCATTTCTACAGCCAGAAAGAGAAGCTATAGACCCACCAGTCATCCAAATGCCTGGATTGGAGCGAAGATACATTATATACACCTCCAGAGCCAGAGGGCTGGCCCCAGCAAGGGCCTCTCCCCAAGCCAAACTCTTGGCTGCCCAGGAGAAGCCAGCTCCAGGCTGTCACCCTCCCCCACGCCATCAGGGGCAGTTTTGGCCCAGACACAGCATTTCGGGTCAAAGCTGTCCCCAAGGCCAGATTACACCAGCAAGCCCTTTCCCCATGCGACCCTCCCAGGAGACGCCCAGCTGACGCGGCAGCTCTCAGGGCTGCGACGCTGCAGGGAAGCTTCAAGCTCTTGCTTCGCTTCACTGGAGACAAACCGTCTCAGGTTCTCTGTCCTCCACCCTGCACCCCTTCCCTCTCGAGGATGCTGTGCTTCTGCCCCTGGAGGAAGAGGTCGAAGTCCGTCCAGCAAGGATCCAACGGTGGGCTGGTGCTTGGTGCCTGGCTTTCCCTTCTCCCGGTGACCCTGGCTGGAGGGAGCCCCTCTGTGGTACAGATGGACTCTGGATATGCTAAGAAAGGTGTTCTGGACCCTCTGAGGATTTCGCTGACCAGGCCCCTGAGTTTCCTGTTCCATCCTCGGTTCGCCTCTAAGAGATCTGGGACTTAAAGAAATAAAGCAAACCTTCTCTGAAAGTCATAGTTAGCTGGCCACCCCAAACCCCAACTAACAGAGAAAGTCACCACCTGAAAATCCCTGGAATTTCTGTGCTCAGTGCTCCTGGCCCCTGCCATCACATCCTCTCCCCATCCAGAGAGGGTTCCCGCCTGCGACCTGTGGTACCTCAGGCCTGAGAATCCAATCAAGGCCTAGTTGATGGCAGTGGAAGGTGAGGAAAGACTGCCTTTCTTGGACTCCCAGTCTGTTGAGTTCCCCTGAGGCCCCCTGTGTCCCCACCACCTCCTCGGTCAGCAGGGTAGGCATTTGGGGCCTCACCTCGCCAGGGGTTCTTCATCTGGCTGGGTCTTCACCTCCGCAGACATTGTACGGTTTCTAACAGAACAAAGATCCATGTTGAAGATGTATCAGAACATCCTATAGACTGGCAGCGGGGATATAAACTGGAACAGACACTTTGGGAGAAAAGCATCGGCAGTATCTTGCAAAATGGAACGTTAGTCACACTAACATGGTTCAGATTAGTAAAAACTGGGGACAATGCAAATGTCCAATGGCAGAAGAGTGCATAAGTAAGCTGTGGTACCTTCTGACAATGAGCATTACGTTGTAATTGAAATGGATGAACCACAGCTACACACAGCTACATAGATGAGTCTTGCAACTTTAACGCTAAGATGAGGAAAGCAAGTGGCAAAAGACCATGTAGCCTGAGATCCTTATAAAAAAAAATAAAGTTCAAAAGCAAGTAAAAGTATCATAAATATGTGATGAAACAATAAAAGACAAGCAAGGAAATGGTAAACATAGAATTCAGGTGGTGGCTATTTCTGAGAGCAGGTGGGGAGGGTGGGGAAAAGAACACATAAGATGTGTTAGTGGTGATATTCTCGTTCTTGGTTTGGGAGGTGCACTTATGAGTGTCCATTATATTATTAAATAAACTAATTGACATGGATGAAAGGTGATAGGTGTCAAAGCCAAGAATGGTAATTGATCTAAATCTATGGACCTGAATGTATACACATATTCATATAGCCAAAATGTTGCGGGAAGGGGGGGGGGCGGGATTTAGGCGTCAGGATTGGAGTTAGAAAAGGAAACAGTGCATTTTGAGAATTAACCCCCATAATTACAGAATCTGCAAGGGACCCCAGAGACCCCTCCAGGGACAGCCTTTCATCAAGTTCAGATGGAAGAGGATGTAGTATTGCCTGAGATCAGGGAAGGGGAGAGACCTTGAGGTCACACGGCAAGAAACCAGGCAACCTGACTCAAAGACTCTTGATCTTTTCTCTAAAAAGAAAAAACAAACAGCCCGGCCAGTGTGACTCTGGTTGAGCATTGACCTGTGAACCAGGAGGTCACAGTTTGACTCCTGGTCAGGGCACATGCCCAGGTTGCAGGCTGAATCCTTCATAGGGGGCGTGCAGGAAACAGCCTATCAATGAATCTCCTCATCATTGGTGTTTCTATCCCTCTCTCCTTTTCTCTTCCTCTCTCTGAAATCAACAAAACCATTAAAAAAAAAAAAAAACACCCCACAGAAACAAAACAAATAAAAACAAAACAAAAAACATACCAAAAAACACACGAAACACACACAAAAAAAAACAGAATAACAACAACAACAGAAAAAGAAAAACAGTTGACAGAGCTTCCTTTGAAGGAAGCTTTGGACAGGGGGGCGGTGGGGCACAGGGGCTGCGCTCTAGAGCACTTAGAGGCTGCAGGCTGGAGAACAGGGCATTTGGAAGCCCCCAATGCACCTGCCAGCAGGAAAAGGTAGTCGTTAAAACAGAGACTTTCAAATGCTCCTGACTGTGACCATGGTAAGAAAACTTAATTTATACATCACCACTCCATTCACATACGTGTGCACATGCTTGTGTGTATGTGAAACGGAAGCAATCCTTACCCTGCTACATAGGATGCTCACTGATATTTTCATCCTACTTGTTTGCTTCTTGTAAATGTTAGGCGTGATCCATTAAACCAATTTTATAAGACCCTAAAGGGTCACACCCCCAGCTGCTGTAGAGAGGTTCCGCCTGCCTTTTCCCCCACTCCCCTCCCCGCTGGGCCCACAGCCAGCCAGGCACAAAGAGTCTGAACACTCACTTCAATCCTAGACAGAACTTCCTTTCTCCTGGGCCCCATACCGGCTTAAGTCCATTTCCTCCCCTGGAAAGGTCCCTGGACTCACCGAGGCAAACTCACTATAGCAGGTGGGAGAGAAGCCCCTATTCCCTGAGCAGGAAGGAGCAAGAGGACAAAGGGAAGGTTTGGGGTTCTGTGGACAAGACTGTCTGCTTTGTGACTGCATAAGGCAGTGGTTGCTAGGTTACCCCTTCCCCACAACTCCAGAACCACTCCCCAGCACCCCTCTCCTCACCCCCACCCAGCTGGCTCCTCCTACCCACTGAAGACCCACTCTCCCTCCAAGCTCCCTCTCCACCTCCTATTCAGTGCTTTCAATGGGGACCAAAGGAGAGAATGAGAGGCAGGGGCTGGTTTCAGCCAGCGACCAGCAGGCAGAGAGGGAAAAACTGGCAAAGAGAGTTGGTCAGGCTGGGTCCCAGCTTTGTCAGATGCCACCATGGAGGGATCTGCCTCTCTGCATCCCGTTTCTGGGGGTTGATGTCCCTTAGATGGAGAGACTTGACCCAGAGTATCCCTCTTCCGAGCTTCTGGGACTCCTGCTGACTGTTATGATAAATGACAATATGTTTGAAAGAAGAGAGGGCTTTCTTCCCTCCTGACCAGCCCCTCCCTGTTGCTTTGCACTCACTTGGGGAGCCCCCACATCCAGCCGACACAGCTGAGAGACAATGTACTTGATATCTCTGAGCCTCAAATTCTGTATCTCTGAAATGCAAGTAGTCTTTTGACGGAGATGATGTTGGGAGCGGTGAGAACAGCACCGAATGTTAGACAGGTGGGGTCAGACCAGCCCTCGGTTCAGCAACCTCGGTACTTGAGTTCTGGTTAAGAAAGAATTCAGAGCCAAGACTCAAACTATAAGAGAACGTTTATTCAGAAAGTCACAGAGGTAGAAGAAATGGGCTTAGGAGAAAGAGAGAGGCAAAGAAAATAGACAGAGGGAAAGGGGTGGGGAAAGACACTGGTGTGCTCCCTACAGAGAGCCACACTGGGTCCTCGTTATGAGGGTGTTTATCTGGAGGTCTCAGGGGAGAATCCCATTAGAATATTCATCAGCTTTCCAGGTGAGTCCTTCTAGGGCTGTGGTCTCTACTGATTGGTCAGTACCAGGGCAGGGGGTCATTAGTCAATGCAGCTGGTCCTGAGGTCAGCCATGGTTGCTTGTCTGGTTTTGCTGCTTTTCTGAGCCTGGAGCTACAACTGAGGCCTTGATGTATTTGATGCTGGTCAGAATTTTATTGTCCTGGGGCTTCATGCTTAAGGGCTATTCTCTCATCCTCTTGTTCATCGCCCCCCCCCCCCCCCCCCCCCCCCCCCCAAGCGGGTCTAACCCACATGACTAGCAACATGCCAGGGAAGGAAATCTGGGAAATGAGGGAAGGGTCCCAACTGCATGACCAGTGATATGAAAGGTCAGGAGGTCTAACTCCCATGACCAAGCGATATGCTAGGGAGGAAAGGTTACCCTGGGGGCGAGGTCCTTGTTTTCCCAGTTTTGACATTTTCTAGGCACCCTGGGCTTTCCGCCCTGGTGGCTTTCTGTACCTGGCCCATTGACCTTGCTCTGCTCATGTCTGTCTAACTGCCTACCACAGAGAGAAATTCCTAACTTTTACATAGCCCCATTTATTAATCTCATCCTTCAAGATTAGTGGTGTGTGTGTCCTATTTCAGAGATCTTTGCCCACCCACGGTTCTCCTATTCTTTTTTAGAAGATTTATTGTTTTACCTCTTACATTTCGATATCAATCTGGGTTTGATTTTAGTGTATGATGTAAGATAGGGGTCAAGAGCCATATTTCTTTTTCATAAAAATATCCTTTTGATCCAATACCATTATTAAAAACATGGTTCAGATCCTGTCTTTCTGCAGTATCATCCCTATCGAAATTCAGGCGTCCCTATAGCCAGGGGCCTGTTTCTGGACTCTCTGCTTTCCCAATGCTCTTTGTTTACCACCCCACTAATGCTACAGTCTCTTAATAACTGTCGTTTTAAATACAGCCTGATATCTGTTGTGGGGTCGAACCCTGGAGTCAAAAATAAGACCACGGGAGGCTGCTAATTGATTAAAAAAGCAGGCAAGGATTTATTGAACTGGCCAGGACGGCCGCGAGGGCACCACACGCAGGTGGCCACCCTCACGACCACATCATCCCAGGTGTAGGCAGTCCTTTTAAAGGTCTAAACCAGTGATGGGCAACCTTTTGAGCTTGGTGTGTCAAACTTCGCCAAAAAACTGAGCATAACTCGGGTAGTGTGTCACTTTGAGGAAAAAACTAACTCCAAGACTCTAGTCGCAAATGTTTCATCCTCAGGAGCAGCAAATGTTTCATCCTCGGCATGCGGCCGCGTGTCATCAGAAATGGCTACACGTGTCAGTGCTGACACGTGTGTCATAGGTTCGCCATCACTGGTCTAAACCACAAGAATTTTAGACATTGGAATGCGGACCTCCCTTGCGAAAGCAGATTGTACAAAAAGCAGAACTGAGCAGGGTTAATAATCTCTAAAGGTAGTCAACTCCTGGAGCCACTGAGTCAGTGGGAATCAGTCTCCTGTGGTTCTGGTCCACAGGCACAGGAAAATTACCTTTGTGATGTGGGATGGATTAATATGAGTTTCCAGGTCTCAATCTGGGGGCTGAGGTAACTACCCTATTGTTTAAGCAAGTAAGTGCGTGCAAGCACCAAAAGAGCAGGGTTAAAATTTAAACAGCAATTTTTACCTGAGATGAATGTATGAATGTCCTTAAAGCCTTATTTCATTCCCTACTGGTCTTTTGGGAATGAATCTAAACCTTAGATTCATTATTCAGTTTTTACCTAAGTATGGTTGCTACCATACTTCAATATCTAACGCTTTGTCAGGAGAAAACTCATTTTCTCCCCCACTCTCTGACACCAAATATATAGTTTTTCCCACATCCAGCAAGTCTCCATCTCAGCAGACACCAGCTGGGTGTTCTACAAGTTTAACTCAATTCTGATACTACCTAGAGATAGCATTAGACCCCTCAGGTGAAGGGCCCAGTCCCATTAGGCTGCCCCCATTTCAAACACCAGTTGTAAGTTCAGGTTGTTACCTGTACTTCTCACTGACCAGCTATAAATTGGGTTCCCATGATCACTTCCTTGGGCTTGATAACTTGCTAGAATGGCTCACAAAGTTCAGAGAGACAGTTGCTTATGTTTGCCAGGTTATTAGAAAGGCTATCAATTAAGGATACAGATGAAAAGTCAGATGAAAAGGTACACAGGGCAAGGTCCAGAAAGGTCCTGAGCGCAGGAGCTTCTGTCCCTGTGGCACGGAGGGGCACCCCTCTCCCAGCACGTGGAAGCATTCACCAATACTATAGTCTCTTAATAACTGTCATTTTAAATACATCTGGAGGCTCTCCAAACCCCGTCCCGTTGGGTTTTTATGGAGGCTTCATTACATAGATAATGGATTAAACCATTGGCCATAGGTTGATTGATTCAACCTCCAAAGTTTATAGGAGATAAATGCTACCTTTGTTTAGCTTTAATTTGCATTTCTTTAGTGAGTGAGATTGAACATCTTTTCATATATTTAACTGCTGTTTGTATATATTTCTTAGGATCTCTGTCCATATCTTTTGTCCATTTTTTCTATTTGCTTTTTAGTCATTATTATATGGGCATATGAATTATATATTAGGTTATCCTTTTGTAATATGAGTAATACAAAGTGTTTTTTTTCTCCTTAATTGTTTTTCCTTTGACTTTGCCTATGCTTTGAACTCAAGTTTTACTAGTACATTCCTCTCCTGCTAAATGCTGAGGGCTTCCTCACCTACCTTTGGTGTTCAGAGAGGGTAGCTAATTTTTACCACTTTTCTTTGTTGGGATTTCATTTAATCCCATGAAAGGTTCCAGAATAGAGGCCAGAGCACAGGCTCTGAAGACACGCAGGCTTGCTTTTCTTTAGATACATGACCCTAGGTAAGTTATTATAACTTCTAAGCGTCCGTTTTCTCATCTGTAAAATAGGAATAATAAATCTGTTCTCCTTGTGGCAGATGAAGGTGGAGAGAGGCAGGGGCTGGATGTTTGAGGCTTAAATATGATAATGCATATGCAATCATCTAGCACAGTGCCTGGCCCATAGTGGAGGTTCAATGCAAGGTATATATTTTTTACTTGTTTATCAATATCAAGAAAACATATCTTGAATGGTCTCTGTATTATCTTGGTGCTGTTTGCCATCAGTGTAAAGGAGGAAATCCTGTGATCACATGTCTCTTGGCTCACCTGCTGTCTTTTGTACTTCATACACGGAGTTCTGAATTGTGGCCAGTATTGTTGGGTGCTTTGATAAGGGTTGGTGCTCTGAGAGTTTGAGTCTCTGCCAAACTCCTGAGTACACCTACCATGGCATTGCTTGTCCTTCTATTGTCCCAAAGTCTGTGTGATTCGTCTTCTGATGGTCTTTCAGAGAAGAGGGGAAGAAGGAAAGTCACTAAAGACCCCATGTGGTCACCCCTAGAATGGTCAAAGTTACCTGGTTACCTGTCATCTGAGAAAGACTCACAGCTCTGGAGCTGGCAGGTATAGACTGGTCTAAGCAGGTTGCCCAACTGGAAGAGCAGGCATCAGATAAGAGAAAAGAAGCCTGAGTTTTCCAGAAAGGTCTAAGGTCATGGAACCAAACAAGCTTCCTACAGTCATGCCTTTCCAACCTACTGTAAATGTCTCTTTTCTTATCTCCACCCCAAGTTATCCTCTCACATTCTCTTTAATACCCAATAATTCTTAGAATTACATGTATCTCTTCTGCAAGCCTGTAAGTCCAAGAGGTCAGAGGCTGCATCTGTCTCATTCATTACCAAGCATAAAGCCTTGCTTTGTGCGGTGGGTACATGGGCATGGTTGTTTTGTGCTAATTCATGGAGCACCTGGTGCAATGTCTGGTGCCTAGTAAACACTCATTGAATGAATGAATGAATGAATGAATGAATCACAGAGTCTTACCGTAGTTATCCAGGCCACTCACCCACTACATGCCTGAATCCTTGCCTCAAATTCTTACCAAGTGTATGCTAGTCAACAGGACAGCTCTAGTGGCAAAGAGCTCTCTGCTGCCTGTTTTATGTATAGTCTTGTTGGTTAGAAAGTTCTTCTTAAATATGTAGCTGAAATATAGCTCCTTGAGGCTTCCAATGAGCATTCTTGTTCTACATAAGGCAGCCTAGGCCCTCTTTGTGATGACAACCCTTTAGACATTTGAAGTTAGTTCTCACACCCACCTCTTCTCCAAGCTAATCACAAGCTAATTGATTAGATACATACTTGTTGAGTATCTATAACATGAACACAAAGATTAAAAAAACCTAATATCCATCCTCAAGAGGTTACTGGTCTTGTGGGGAGCTAGAATGTCATCAGTGCTAGGAACAGTGGAGACACATGGAAAGAAGACCCCTAGCCCATCTAGGAGTCTTGGGAAAGGATCCATAAAGGAGTGGGCTATATAATGTGTTCTAAATATACCAGGTAGGAGAGGATGGTCCGAGAAGGAAAAGGATATACAAAAGTGTGGGATCATAACAGCCCATGGCATGTTATGGGAACTTAAGTAGTTCCATATGGCTAGGGAGACCAGAACAGTTCCATTTATGCCTCTTGTCCCAGAAAACTTATTATATCCTCAGTCTCAAAAGTGTCCCAGCCCAAATGTTGTGGCTCAGTGGTTGAGTGTCAACCCATGAACCAGGAAGTCACAGTGTGATTCCCTGTCAGGGCACATGCCTGGTTTGTAGGCTCTATCCCCAGGAACGGGCATGCAGAAGATAGCCCATGAGGAGAAGGAACCAAGATGGTGGCAAAGTTAAACAACTGAACTGCTGCCTTGCACAACAATTTCAAAAATACAACTAAAAGACAAAACGTCTACCACCCAGAACCACGGGAAAGCTGGCTGAGTGGCAGATTTACAACTAAGGAGAGAAAGGAGCGCAAACGCTGGAGAGCTGAGGTACGGAGGCGCGAGAAGCAGGTTGTTGGCGGGTGACTGGGTGCGTGGCTTTTCTTCAACCCTCAGGGAGACAAGCTCCCGATCACTCTGAAATCCAGTTTCTGGGGACACGCGGGGGACCCAGACGCCTACAGGGAGAAGCTGGACTCTCGGCCATCAGGTCGGAAAGTGAGAGTGACTTTTTTGCAGAGGTGCGCCGAGCAATCAGTGTTTACTGCGCTAGAGCGTGGAACGCAGGGACTTGGAAACGCAGAAAGGCAGAGAGGGCTCACAGCAGCCATCGCTGTTTGCCATGCCCCAGCCTAGTGACGCCCTGAGACCCCGCCCCGCACATTCTACAAACCAGCCCAGGCTCCACACAGAGGCTTTTGCATATAAATGGCCTGTTCTGTGGCAGCTTAACCAAATTAACTGCAGCTCCAGTCAGACTGCTCCGAAACCGCCCAAGCAAAGGAGGAGAAAACTAGTTCTTGCTGTAGCTCCTGCTGGGGGACACACAGTACACAAGGGTACACCAAGAGTGTCTACCTCAGGTAACTGGGAGGCTGACCCGTTGAACCAATAGGACACCTAGTACACAAAGCTACCCTACCAACACAGGGAAGCAGTGAAAATGAGGAGGCAAGGAAACAGATCCGAAACTAAAGAAATGGAGGAGAACAAACGAATGGACATAGAGTTCAAAACCACAGTTATAAGGTTTTTCAAGAATTTCATGGAAAAGGCCGACAAATTTAATGAGACCCTCGAGGATATGAAAAAGGACCAACTAGAAATGAAACATACACTGACTGAAATAAAAAATATTATACAGAGACCCAACAGCAGACTAGAGGATCGTAAGAATCAACTCAAAGATTTGGAATACAAAGAGGCAAAGGACACTCCTCCAGAGAAGCAAGAAGAGAAGAGAATTCAGAAAGTTGAAGATAGTGTAAGAAGCCTCTGGGACAACTTCAAGCGTACCAACATCAGAATTATGGGGGTACCAGAAGAAGAGAGAGAGCAAGACGCTGAAAACCTATTTGAAGAAATAATGAACGAAAACTTCCCCCACCTGATGAAAGAAATAGACTTACAAGTCCAGGAAGCACACAGAACCCCAAACAAAAGGAATCCAAAGAGGACCACACCAAGACACATCATAATTAAAATGCCAAGGGCAAAAGACAAAGAGAGAATTTTACAAGCAGCAAGAGAAAAACAGTTAGTTACCTACAAGGGAGCACCCATATGATTATCAGCTAATTTGTCAACAGAAACTATGCAGGCCAGAGGGAGTGGCAAGAAATATTCAAAATGATGAACAGCAAGAACCTACAACCAAGACTACTCTACTCAGCAAAGTTATCATTCAGAATTGAAGGGCAGATAAAGAGCTTCATAGATAAGAAAAAGCTAAAGGAGTTCATCACCACCAAACTAGTATTATATGAAATGCTGAAAGGTATTCTTTAAGAGGAGGAGGAAGAAGAAGAAGGATAAAAATTATGAACAATAAATACATATCTATCAACAAGTGAATCTAAAAGTCAAGTGAATTAAAAATCTGAGGAACAGAATAAACTGGTGAACATAATAGAATCAGAGGCATAGAATGGGAGTGGATTGATAATTCTCAGGGGGAAAGGGGTGTCTGTGTGGGGGGTACGGGAAGAGATTGGACAAAAATCATACACACATGGATGAGGACAGCGGGGGGGGGAGGTAAGAGCAGAAGGGGGGTGGGAACCGGGTGGTGGGGAGATATGGGGGGGGAAAAGGAGAAACAATTGTAATCTGAACAATAAAGATTTATTAAATTAAAAAAAAAAGATAGCCCATGAATGATTCTCCCTCATCATTGATGTTTCTATCTCTCTCACTCTTTCCCTTGCTCTAAAAAAAAGTCCCAGATTGAAAAATAAATGATACGATCACTGATCATAAGAGGCCTGTGGGCCAAGTTCAAGAAGAACAGTTAACTAGGCTTTGTGTGGTGTCTTCCCTTCGAGGTCATCTTCTCCATATATAACCTAATTCATAGAGCAGTACCTCTATTGTTAGGTGATTGGTGCTATGGGTTATCATTTATGGAAGACTTAGCAGGTAAGTACTTTCCACATTGCCTGTGGTACAGCCCAGACAATCTCTGAAGATCCTTATTCATGCATGTCCTATATCATATAGCGAATTGTCTGCCACTAGGCCTTGAATTTGACTTGTTTATGGTTGTGAGATTGTGTCCTGAGACAACATCGAGCAATCTCTTTGGGTCCTTCTATTCCCAACTAGAAACTTTGTAAGGCTTCCCTGGAGGGGGATAACTGGGGTCAGGAGTAGGCCTTACTAGCTATAAACAACTTGCTTAATAGGACTGGAATGATTTGTGTATTGAAGGGACTTATAGGAATATTCAAATGAAATGAGCTTAATTGACTCTAACATAATGCATTAACCAGGGAGTGTTGAGTTAGATGTTTGAATGCGTAGCCAGTGGAAATGGTTTAAAGATTTGAAATACTTGAATTACGTGGAAAGTGGATAGTAAGAGTAAGCATTTAAAAGATGTCTGAGTGAGTGGTTCCTCTTCAGTGCCCCCTGAAACATCTGTCTCTAAGTGGCAGATGTTGGTTTTTACCTCAAAACTGAATGGAGCAGTCCCCTCAAACAGATCCACATGGACTAGCTTCAGGCTGTTTTCACCCACCAGGAAGCCAGTTGGCAGTGGACCCCATGGATTCTGGAGGCTCTCCCACCCCAACTACTACTCTGACATTTGAATGCTCAGAGGGGACATGAGGCTCAGGAATGGTCATGTCACCCTGCTCTTCTCACTCCTCCCTCATCAAACTACTGAAGTTTAGGGCTGGTTTGGGGATCTAGGTGTATTCGTTTCTAGGGCTGTTGTAATAAAGTAACATAAATTGAGTGGCTTGAACAACAGAAATGTACTAGTATTGGAGACTAGAAGTCTGAAATCAAGGTGCTGGCAGGACTGGATCCTTTGAGGCCTAAGAGGGAGATTCTGTCCATGCCACGCCCCTCGCTGGTGGTTTTGGCCATCTTTGATATTCTTTGGCTATAAAAGCGTCACTCCAATCTCTGCTTTCGCTCTTGTGTGGCATCCTCTCTGTGTGTCTGAGCCCAAATTTCTCCTTTTTTGAAGATACTAGATATATGGGGTTAGGAGTCTACCCTATGACCTCATCTTAACTAATTAACCAGGGAGTGTTGAGTTAGATGTTTGAATGGGTCATATCTTCAGTGACCCCATTTCCAAGTAAGGGCACATTCTGAGGTACTGGGGGTTAGCACTTCAACAGATGAATTGTTGGGGGACACAATTCAACCCCTAATAGGAGGGTAGATAGAAATAGCATCAGCACATAGGCAACCACCCTATTGATTAGTAATGCAATCAGCTATACGTGGGGGGAAATCAAGTCAGAAAGAATCCCATGGTTATGGGAGAGGCACCACAATCCTACTGTAACAAGTTAAAGGTTGAGCTACAAATGTGACTTCTTCCGTGAGGCTCCTAGTTTGAAGGCTTACCTGGAATCCTGTGAGCCAAGGCACAGGGTGGTTCTGGGAATCTTGTTTTAATCTGTTATCTCAGATGAAAGTAAAAGCCTTGTAACTACTCTGCCCATTTGGATTTTCTCCCAGCCATTCTCCATACTATAGAGAGGGATTGTTTTAAAGCACAAATGTGGGAAACCAAGATGGCGGCATAGGTGAAACACCTAACCTGCAGCCGGGCACAACAATTTCAAAGGCACAACTAGAGGACAGAACGGACATCGTCCAGAACCACAGGAGAGCTGGCGGACTGAAATGCCCACAGCTGGGGGGAAGGAGAAGGCCACGGGGACAATCGGGGGAGCCGTAAAAGCCTGAGGTATGGAGAAACTGGCGGAGACACGAGCACGCGCGCCTGCGGGGAGGATGGAGCCGGAGAGGAAGGGGCGGCTGACGGCCTGGCCGGCGTTCACTGGCAGGAAGGAGATAAAGGCTCCGGAGTGCGCTAAGCGCCGGCTCCGACTGCACTGAGCGCCAGTTCCGGGCGAAACCCTGGGAAGCCAGGCGCAGGCTGGGGGAATGAATCTGGGCTGTGGGGCGCAGGCACAGAGGAGCGGGGGAAGGCAGAGCTCCAGAGGCGCGCACGGGAAGGGGCGCAAAGGACGGACTGTTGCCTGCGCCACTGAACTGCCCTAGCGGGAAGGAGACATAAGCTCAGGACCGTGCTGAACCCCAGTTCCGACTGCACTGAACCCCAGTTCCGGGCGAAACCCTGGGAAGCCAGGCGCAGGCTGGGGGAATGAATCTGGGCTGTGGGGCGCAGGCACAGAGGAGCGGGGGAAGGCAGAGCTCCAGAGGCGCGCACAGGAAGGGGCGCAAAGGACGGACTGTTGCCTGCGCCACTGAACTGCCCTAGCAGGAAGGAGACATAAGCTCAGGACCGTGCTGAACCCCAGTTCCGACTGCACTGAACCCCAGTTCCGGGCGAAACCCTGGGAAGCCAGGCGCACGCTGGGGGAATGAATTTGGGCTGTGGTGGCGGAGGCACAGAGAAGCGGCGGCTCCAGACGCGCGCACTGGAAGGTGCGCAGAGGACGGACTTTTGCCTGCGCCACTGGGTGGCCCTGCTGGGAAGGAGACAGGGACGCCAGACTGCGCTGAGATCCAGTTCCAACTGCACTGAAACCCAGTTCCAGGCGAGAATCTGGGAGTCCAGATTCATTAGGGGAAGGACTGGACTGTTTGGCAGTGGGCGAAACTCCAGGGCGCGTTTCTCTCAGAGGTGTTTGCAAGGAATACAGAGGGACACAGACACAGGAGCCTCATAGGGCGGGGCTGACAGGAAGCCAAGGTTGTAGGCTCCACCCTGTAGCTCCGCCCCAGCCAAGCTGAGCAGAAGCTTTTTCCTGCTGAGTGCCTCAGGTAGTGGCTGACCCACACTGCATTGGAGACCCGGAAACGAGGGCATCTAGTGGTTGGTGGGAGATGACACCAGATTTCAATCACTTGCATAAGGGAGGCATTCTAGAGGCAGACTCAGTGAGCGCCAAGGCATTGCTGCATCAAGACCCGGCCCACAAACATGTCTCCTGCACAGCAACTCTTCCTATATGGACAAAGAGGGTCCTCACGGCCAATTGGCCTGGAGGACAATTCCTCCAAGTGACACCAACAACAATCAAGACTTAACTGTACAAAGGAGGACCAAGATGGAGACATAGGGCGGCAGCCTGATCGTTGCCTACCACAACAATATTGAGACTACGACGGGAGAGCAGAGCAGACACCAGCCAGAAAGACCGGGGGGCTGGCTGAGCAGATGCTCTACAACTAGAATAAAAGAGAGGGGTACGCAGGATGATGCTGATGCCGGTGACCCAAAGTCCACACTTTAAGAACTATGGCTCAGGCGACACAATGGTGGCCAGGAACGTGCTCGGCGCAGTTCCCCCGGCGGTCTCCGGCTGAGGGGACGGCTCCACTCGCTGCCGAGCACGGACAGACGAGCCCCTGGGAGACATGGGGTGGGAGACTCCGTGCTTGCTGACCTCCGAGTCCTTCAAGAATCTCAATGCCCCGAAGTGGCCAGGTGCGCACGCTCAGCGACTGGCCACCGTTGCAGACGAAAGGGCCGACGCAACGACACCGGACCAGCCCACCGCCGGGCACCGGGCACACCGGAGCCTTGCCGAGCCCGCCGCCCAACGAGTTCTGCGGCAGCCGCCCTGGAGCTCTGAGAAAATGACCGAAGGAATTGCTGAGAGGGAATTGACCAACAGGAATTGGGATCAAGAAGACGAAACCCCGCTGAGACCCGAGTCCAGGCGAGCCTGCGAGCCTCTGGGCTCAGATGTGGTCACACGCCTCTGGGTCTAGGTGAGGCCTCACGCCCCTGGGTTTGGGTGAGGCCACGCGCCCCTGGGTCCAGGTGAAGCTGGATTCCGGGTTCGGGTGAGGCCATGTGCCCCTGGGTCCGGGCGAATCTGAACCCTGGGTCCGGGTGAGGCCGTGGGCCCCTGGATCCGGGTAAGGCTGGGTCCCGAGTACAGGTGAGGCCGTGAGCCCCTGGATCCGGGTGAGACCACGCGACCAGGGGTCTGAGAGAGGTAACGCGCCCCTGGGTCCGGGTGGCTTCGTGCACCTAGGTCCAGGTGAGGCCACGTGCCCCTGGGTCTGAGAGAAGCCACGCACCCCTAGGTCCGGGCGAGACCATGTGTCCCTGGATACGGGTGGGGCCTCGTGCACCTAGGCCCGGGTGGGGCCGCGTGCCCCTGGGTCTGAGGGAGGCCAGGCGTCCCTGGGTCCGGGTGAGACCGTGTGTCCCTGGATCCAGGTGAGGCCTCGTGCGCCTAGGCCCGGGTGAGGCCACGTGCCCCTGGGTCTGGGGGAGGCCAGGCGTCCCTGGGTCCGGGTGAGACCGTGTGTCCCTGGATCCGGGTGAGGCCTCGTGCACCTAGGCCCGGGTGAGGCCACGTGCCCCTGGGTCTGGGGGAGGCCAGGTGTCCCTGGGTCCGGGTGAGACCGTGTGTCCCTGGATCCGGGTGAGACCTCATGCACCTAGCCATGGGTGAGGTCACGTGCCCCGGGGTCTGAGAGGCCAAGCGTCCCTGGGTCCGGGTGAGACCATGTGTCCCTGGATCCGGGTGAGGCCGCGTGCACCTAGACCCGGGTGAGCCCAAGTGGCCCTGGGTCTGGGAGAGGCCAAGCGTCCCTGGGTCCGGGTGCGACCATGTGTCCCTGGAGCCGGATGAGGCCTCGTGCACCTAGGCCCGGGTGAGGCCACGTGCCCCTGGGTCTGGGAGAGGCCAAGCGTCCCTGGGTCCGGGTGAGACCATGTGTCCCTGGATCCGGGTGAGGCCTCGTGCACCTAGGCCCGGGTGAGCCCAAGTGGCCCTGGGTCTGGAAGAGGCCAAGCGTCCCTGGGTCCGGGTGAGACCATGTGTCCCTGGATCCGGGTGAGGCCTCGTGCACCTAGGCCCGGGTGAGCCCAAGTGGCCCTGGGTCTGGGAGAGGCCAAACATCCCTGGGTCCGGGCGAGACCATGTGTCCCTGGATCCGGGTGAGGCCGTGTGCACCTAGGCCCGGGTGAGCCCAAGTGGCCCTGGGTCTGGGAGAGGCCAAGCGTCCCTGGGTCCGGGCGCGACCATGTGTCCCTGGATCCGGGTGAGGCCGCGTGCACCTAGGCCCGGGTGAGCCCAAGTGGCCCTGGGTCTGGGAGAGGCCAAGCGTCCCTGGGTCCGGGTGCGACCATGTGTCCCTGGATCCGGATGAGGCATCGTACACCTAGGCCGGGGTGAGCCCAAGTGGCCCTGGGTCTGGGAGAGGCCAAGCGTCCCTGGGTCCGGGTGAGACCATGTGTCCCTGGATCCGGGTGAGGCCTAGTGCACCTAGGCCCGGGTGAGCCCAAGTGGCCCTGGGTCTGGGAGAGGCCAAGCATCCCTGGGTCCGGGTGAGACCATGTGTCCCTGGATCCGGGTGAGGCCGCGTGCACCTAGGCCCGGGTGAGCCCAAGTGGCCCTGGGTCTGGGAGAGGCCAAGCGTCCCTGGGTCCGGGTGCGACCATGTGTCCCTGGATCCGGATGAGGCATCGTACACCTAGGCCCGGGTGAGCCCAAGTGGCCCTGGGTCTGGGAGAGGCCAAGCGTCCCTGGGTCCGGGTGAGACCATGTGTCCCTGGATCCGGGTGAGGCCTCGTGCACCTAGGCCCGGGTGAGCCCAAGTGGCCCTGGGTCTGGGAGAGGCCAAGCGTCCCTGGGTCCGGGTGCGACCATGTGTCCCTGGATCCGGGTGAGGCCGCGTGCACCTAGGCCCGGGTGAGCCCAAGTGGCCCTGGGTCTGGGAGAGGCCAAGCGTCCCTGGGTCCGGGTGCGACCATGTGTCCCTGGATCCGGATGAGGCCTCGTGCACCTAGGCCCGGGTGAGCCCAAGTGGCCCTGGGTCTGGGAGAGGCCAAACGTCCCTCGGTCCGGGTGAGACCATGTGTCCCTGGATCCGGGTGAGGCATCGTACACCTAGGCCCGGGTGAGCCCAAGTGGCCCTGGGTCTGGGAGAGGCCAAGCGTCCCTGGGTCCGGGTGAGACCATGTGTCCCTGGATCCGGGTGAGGCCGCGTGCACCTAGGCCCGGGTGAGCCCAAGTGGCCCTGGGTCTGGGAGAGGCCAAGCGTCCCTGGGTCCGGATGCGACCATGTGTCCCTGGATCCGGATGAGGCATCGTGCACCTAGGCCCGGGTGAGCCCAAGTGGCCCTGGGTCTGGGAGAGGCCAAGCATCCCTGGGTCCGGGTGAGACCATGTGTCCCTGGATCCGGGTGAGGCCTCGTGCACCTAGGCCCAGGTGAGCCCAAGTGGCCCTGGGTCTGGGAGAGGCCAAGCATCCCTGGGTCCGGGTGAGACCATGTGTCCCTGGATCCGGGTGAGGCCGCGTGCACCTAGGCCCGGGTGAGCCCAAGTGGCCCTGGGTCTGGGAGAGGCCAAGCGTCACTGGGTCCGGGTGCGACCATGTGTCCCTGGATCCGGATGAGGCCTCGTGCACCTAGGCCCGGGTGAGCCCAAGTGGCCCTGGGTCTGGGAGAGGCCAAGCGTCCCTCGGTCCGGGTGAGACCATGTGTCCCTGGATCCGGGTGAGGCCTCGTGCACCTAGGCCCGGGTGAGCCCAAGTGGCCCTGGGTCTGGGAGAGGCCAAGCATCCCTGGGTCCGGGTGAGACCATGTGTCCCTGGTTCCGGGTGAGGCCTCGTGCACCTAGGCCCGGGTGAGGCCACGTGCCCCTGGGTCTGGGAGAGGCCAAGCGTCCCTGGGTACGGGTGAAGCCAGATCCTGGGTCCGGGTGAGGCCGTGCGCCCCTGGATCCATCCGGGTGAGGCTGGGTCCCAGGCCCGGGTGAGACCACGCGCCCCTTGGGTAGGGGTGAGGCCACGTGCCCCTTAGTCTGGGTGACGCCGTGCCCCTGTGTTCGGCCGAGACCAAACCAGAGGGAGTCGGACCTCCATTACCACCATTTGTGCACCATCCAGAGCTGAGGGGTCAGTGCTGACATGTACACATAAGGAACTACTGGACATTGAAATTGGGTCTCAAAAGAACTGTTGGTCCAGGGGGAAGCTCGCTACAGATTGATTCATTTGCCTGTCAGCATAACTATTATTGCTCGTCTCACATTCAGTTCTTATTAGTATATATCTAGTGACATATGATCTCGCTCATCTAGGGGAAATGGTGAACAACATAGACAGAGGAACAAGAACAGAACCAGAAGCAAGGAGGCATCGATCGGACTATCGGGCCTCAGAGGGAGGATAGGGGAGGGTAGGGGGAGGGTGGGGGGAGGGGGAGAGTTCAACCAAAGGACCTGTATGCATGCATATAAGCCTATCCAACGGTTAAGTTCAACAGGGGATTGGGGCATGCGTGGGGAGAGGGGTGGGATGGGAATGGGGGGATGAGGACAAATATGTGACACCTTAATCAATAAAGAAATTAAAAAAAAAAATAAATAAAAAATAAAAAAAAAAATAAAGCACAAATGTAGTAGTGGCCCCTGGATAAGAAAGACCACAATGGCTGCTTGCTGTTCTTTGGATAAAGATCAAAGTACTATATTCCTACAAGGCCCTGAGGACTCAGGCAGGAGGCTTATCATCTGCATCCAGCCCTCAGTTGCATTTATTTAAAAAGCAATTGAGCCCTGGCCAGGTAGTTCAGTTGGGTTAGAGCATCTTCCTTATACACCAAAGTTGCGGTGTATACACCAATTCCCAGGGCACATACAAGAAGCAACCACTGAATGTGTAAATAAGTGGAACAACAATTAGATCGCTCTCAAAAAAAAAAAAAAAAAAAAGCAATCAATAAAAAATTAATTAAAAAACACACAAGTGAACTGGGATTCTGATTTTTGGGTGCTGAACACTGATGTTCACTCCGTGAATATTCATCAAGCCCACTCTTTGATCGGTAGACTTGTCCATAAATATGGTATATTGCAATTAAAAAATGAAACTTCAAAACAACTGAATGAGTTGCCCAAAGTTCTGGGAGTACCTTAGTCAGATTCCCCTTTATGACCTTTAAGATCTCTTGACAATTATTATACAAGTAGAGATTCCCATCCCCCATCTTGGTGGGAAAAAGATGGAATTAACAAAGAGGGGGGTGATTCAGCAAGTTACATCAGAGTCACAAGATAAATTATGCAGACTGCCACATGAAAAACATGATTATACATTTTTTGGTTCTTTTTGTCAGAAATTATGCTGGCTTGCTGTTTCCTATTGCAAATTAAGAATAAAGAGCGATCATTGCATGTTGCCTCTGACTCCCAGTGCCCAGAGGAGATCAGGTATGACTGGGTGTCAGCCTTCTGCATCATTTCTGATCCAGGGAGAGCTTCGTTCCTCCCTGAAGCAATAGCCTTATCTTCCGAACAGAGCTTGGGCAAGCAAGGACTGTGGGTAGTACCTCTGTGTCTGCCTGCAGAAAATAGGAATTCTGACCAGCTTGGGTATATGAAAGAAAGAGCTCCCTGCAGGTGGCTGTAAGTGTTAATATTTGAAGGTTTTGTCTATGGGGCAGTGACAAACCCTTTCACTGGGTTCTATTCCCATTGTTTAACATGAAGAACTAACGTAGTCCGAGCAAAGAGAATGAAAATAATCCCTAACTCTGGCAGGCTCCATCACAATTTCAAGATTGAGAGATTTTTACCAAATAGTCTGGATTTTGGACTTCGTTTGGGAAATTGAAATGTGGAGCCTACCCTATCATTTAAATTCTATTCAAAATTGCAGCACCCAAGACATTCTGCCCGAGGCCCCACACTTTCTCATACTCAACTTTGCTTCTTCTTCTTCTATAGCCCTTGGCACCTTCTAACTTTCCACACAGTTTAATTGATATGTTTATTTGTCTGTCTCCTTCCATTAGAATGTAAATTGTATGAGATCAGGAATCTCGTTTGCACAATGATACATCCCCCTCCCAGGATATTGCAATCTAGCATTTAATAGTTGAATGGATGGATGAATGAGTGAGCCTGAGGCTTACATTCCCAAATGATTACTTGGGTGGGCCCCTGAAGGCGTGTGCATTTGCACACCTGTCCTACAATTTGTCTCTACTGATCAGCACACCAGTTTATCCCTCCCCTCCCCCTTACTTTCATCTTTCAGGCCGCACTGGCCTTCCTGCGGGCCTTAGCATATACAGTTCTCTCAGTCCAAACACTCTTCTTGCCCCTCTCTTCCTGGTTAACTCCTGAGCACATCCTGTGCTCTCACACTCTCCTTGATTCCTCTGCCTAGGTCAATCTCTGTGGGCATGGAGTTCGTTCTTTTAAAACCTTCTAGAGAAAATTCCATTAATTACATTTTAAGGACATAAAAGGTATTCATCCCCTTGTAGAGATGGATGCCTTCTTCTCCTACCCTGACCTCTGAGCTCAGGATAAAGGTGTGCTCAGCTGTCCAATGCTCAGCCCCTCGGAGCATCAGCCCGGGAAACCAGTTCTGCAGGGCCAGACAAGGCGTAGCCATGGGCCAATGTTCATAATTACCCCCTTGGTCCTCTGTTTACTCAGGACTTATATTACGTTATGCCTCCTTATTGCATCCCATCTGTGTCAACACTAGTGGGAGAGGGAGCCAGGGGGCCTGACCTCCCAGGGCATTCTAGCAACATTACTCATCTTCCAAACAGAACCAGGATGACACTTTCTCCAACCAAATAATCGCATGATTGAGGGCCCTTCCTGGGAACCTGTGGACAAAAAGGTGGGGTGTCCAAGCAGAGGCTTCTGGGAGGTACAACCCAAGGGGGTCATAGAGAATTCTAAATCGATAGAGCTGGAGAGCAGCTTCCCTTCTCTACCCAATTTTGAGGCGAGGAAATTGAAACCCAGAGAGGGCAAAGAGTGCATCCAAAGCCACCGAGCACATGAGTCCCAAAGCCGGCACAAGAACCCGTAGGTTTCACTATGTTTTCTGGGCCTGGGCTTCTGGGGCTGGAATGTCAGGAATGCCTGGTTCAGGCTATACTATGTGGGACTAAAGCATAGAAACTAATGAGAATGGATATGGAATTCAGCAGCTTATCTTATCTTGGGGTGCTCCAAATACAGATGTGTGGGTTCCACTCCTCATTCATTAGGTCTGCAGGAGAGCCCTGACACGTGGACTTGGAACAGGTCCTTGGAGATTCTGATGCTCAGTGCTAAATGGGAAGCATGGGCTTGGATGATGCTTAAGTCCCTTCCAGCTTGAGAGATAGTCAGCTACGGGTAGTAAATGAGTCTTGTGATAGAGTGCATTCCTATCATCAGTCCACAAGAGCAGGTCTCAGTGGGGCAGTTCAGCTCCCTAGGAGGCATCCTGAAAAAGTGCTAAGTTTTAGTTGTGAAAACGAAGGGGGTAGTTCCTTTGGCACTCAGTGATGCTGGCTAGATGTCTTGTAATGCAGACATCACAAGGACAGGCCCTCACAATGAAGAATTGTCCTGGATCCTGCACGTCTTCTGAACATCCTGCCAGAACATTCATGTAGGTGAAAGGTCAGTTCATAGTTACATGAGCTGAAAACTCCATTTCAGTTTACACACCAGAAGTAGATTTCTTATCCATTGTAACTCCATGCATTTTTCCAACTTCATGTATGATTTTATTATCCTGGCTTTCACTTTTAAAGTTAGACATTCTATTACCTTGTAAAGAATTATATGTGTAAGTAGTACATTCCCTATTTATAAGAAATATATTTTGTAACTGCCATAATGGAGTGTTGAGTCCAATTGGTTTGGGACTTTATTGATCTACAAACACCAAACCTTGCAGGAAACCAGGAGACCTGTAGCTCTCAGGTAAGCCTCAAAAAGGCTTAGGGTGCCTTTGTTGGAGAAGGGGACTGGCTGGAAGGATGAATTAACTTGTCAGAATCAGACCCCGATGGGGAATGAAACCAGACCTAGAGCAACAAGGAGAGAGGGCTGGGCTTGGGTGAGTAGGTCACAGAGCCCAGCTTGGTGTCTTATCTGAACTCACCTTAGACATGTGAGGAGGGGGTTCGAGTAGGAGTTCTTGAATGCCTGTCAGGACCTGTGTTGTGTACACGTATCCATATCCTGCAAATGCCGCCAAGGTCCTAGGGTAAATGCTGTTAGCACTTATTTCACAACAGAGGAAGCCCAGGCTCTGAGAATTAAACTACTTGCCTGAGGTTACACCGTGTTCTCAGGGTGGAAGCCTGTTTACCTGCCTTCAAAGCTGCTTTGTCATTTCGGGGCCCTAGTGAGTTTCCGTCTGCCCCAAACCCCTGTATCTATTTGGTTTTTGATAAGTGGTGGCTCTGCTTTTGATCTTTGCTAGGAGTGACTGTACAGCCTGGAGAGCAATAGGGGGGCTTCCCTGGGAAAGGTGGGGCTTCCTTGGGAAATAACCCTTGATTCCCTGAGGTCTTGGCCTTTCTGGCTTTTGACCGAGTTGGCACCTGGGACACGCACCTCTGTGACTTACTTGCACCTTTCTGTTCATCCCAGGTGGCAACCTCTAGGCACACACTCCTTGCTGTGGGTGCTCCCGCATCTCGCTGGTCCTTAGCTTCTCCTTTCCCCGGTGGCCGTCTATTGTGATCAACCCAGCCTGCTTCTACTGGCTGGTTTCCTGACCCTTTGGGCAGAACATTCTAGCCTCCGTGAGTCCTGAAGGGGACTTTCCTGTGGGCCATTCCTTTCTAGGAGGGGTTGAGAAGCTGCTAACCCGCTAAGAGCTGCCCACAGTCCTGCCTTGAGCTGAGCTTCCACGGAGGTTCTCAGTTGCGTGAAGGATGTCAGGGATGGGAATGGAAGCATGGGTAGTGTGCTCTGGCTTTTTAGAGTGGGGGCATATGTGCTCATGCATGTGGAGGGTAGGGTGGGGGGAGGGATGTCACTAACTAGGCCCCGGAGAACTGCCATTTTAAGCAGAACCAGAATTGCTGACATGAATTATTTGACCAATTGGTAGATACAAGTACTGCTGTGAGAACTTTCAGGCTAAATTAAAGAAACCACGTGGGGGGGAAAATCCAAGACCATCTTCCACATCCCCCTCCACCCTAAGCCCTCTGTCTTCAATAGGGATTTAAGTCCCTCACCGGTTCCCATAGGCATTTCCAACCCCTCCCAACCTTTTACCCTGAAAGACACCATGATGACACCAAAGGCCAACTTGGGGGGCATTAGTTCTCCTCCTCACGCCCCATGCTTTTTCGTCATCAGCCGACTTAAATCATCTCAAATAAACACGCAATCTTCATAAAAACACAGCGCTTTCCCTGCAAGCAGGGTGTCCAGGGAAGTACTTGTCAGACTTTAACGGGCATATATAGCATCTGGGGATCTTGTTAAAATGTGATTCAGACTCAGTAGGTACGGAGTGGGGCTCCGAGACCCTGCATTTCTAACAAGCTCCTAGGTGATGCCAGGCTGCTCACTGGGAAAGGACATTCTGTATGGAAGCCCCAGGCAGCCCCACCTCTGCCTCCCTTCAGCCAGCTAGGCCCCTTCTTCATAGGCCTCCCGAGGCCCCTACTGTGTGAGTGCCGGAGGTGAGAGAGGAAGGATGTCTGACATGTGCCCCCTCCTTAGTCAACACTTCTTGCTTTTTCACATCCTCTTTTCTCTGAATTATAATTCTCTTTTATTTATATCCCCTTTGCTCTCTTCTCTCTTGCTTTCTCCCAAGGGCTCACCAATGCAGCTAGGACACTAAGACATAGTCAGTGGGGATTTTGTTCCATTTTGGTACAACGTGATTCCCCTGGGAAGGCTGAAGTTTCCCCCTCAGCCCTTATGAATCCCTTGTTCTGGCTGCTTCTCTTATAACTCCTGATGTTATTCTGCCATCAGAGGGAGTGTTGGCTTGAGGAGCAGAGTGCCCTGATAACATACACGTGTGCACACATGCATGCATGCATACACACATGGCCTCTGGGCTCTGCTGCCAGCAGTCATGTTCCCTTCTGGGCCACAGTTTCTTTATGCCTATACTATGTGGCTGGCTGAGCTGGCAAATAGGTGAAGGCCCCTCTGTTTTTAACATTGATTCTAATTAACCAACAAGCACATTTTAGGTCCTCTGAACAAAATCTGAATTCTTATTTTTCCATCCAAACCCTGCCCCTTCCTACTGTGTGTCTTTGGGATGATCATTTGCCAGCACCTTCTCTGGGCCTTAGTGCCTTGTTTACATGTTGAGTGATGATGAGAGTCACCTGATCTGGGCGGTTAGGACATATATAGGGACGTAGATGTAAAGGTGCCTAGCATAGTTCTTGGCAAAATAAGTGTCTTAGTCAGCTTGGGCTGCTATAATGAAATACCATAGACTGAGTAGCTCAAACAACAATTATTTATCACAATTCTGCAGGCTGATAAATACAAGATCAAAGTGCTGGAAGATTTGGTTTTGGTAAGGGCCCTCTTCCTAGCTTGAAAAGGGCTATCATTTCATTGTGTTCACATGACCTCGTGTGTGTGCGTGTGTGTGTGTGTGTGTGTGTGTGTGTGTGTGTGTGTGTGTAGGGTGAGATAGAGAGAGAACACTCTGCTGTCTCTTCCTTTTATTTGTAAGGACAATAATTCCTTAATGAGAGCACTATCTTCATAACCTCATTTAACTCTATTTCCCAAAGGCCCCACTATCACATTGGGGGTTAGGGCCTCAACATATGAATTTTTGAGGGAGACAAACATTCCGTCCATAACAGCAAGGATTAGTCAGTATAGCTGACTTGGTTTGTTCATCTGGAAAGAATCAACAGACTGCCTACCCAGTGTTAGGAGCAGTAGCCGGGCTGCAGAGGTGCAGGGAGGAATCAGAGGTGGACCCTGTCCTCCAGTCAGCTGGCACAGAGATTCTAGATTAGAGGGTGGGAGGTAGCAGCCAGGAAGGAGATTAGGGAGAGCAGGTCCCAGGGTCTGAAAAAGGAATAAAACAGTGGGAGATGGTTGGGGGTGGGGAGGGGGGTCATGCCTGGAATCTCAAAGCAACTCTTGATGAATAAGCATTGGCAGGAGGCCCCAGAACATTTCCTGACCCTTCAACACTGAGAATGCGTGTCTATGGAGGAACGGCAGCAAGAGGAATAAGAACATGGAAGGTCAGAGCCTGATTCAGGGGCTCTGGATGATAGAGATGTCTGAGACTTTTGATGGTGTGGGGGTGAGGGTGAGGACACCCAGAGATAAACTGCTTGACTCCTTTGGGGTTTTAAACATTCTGGCTGGGAAATTGGAAAGTACTGAGGGGATGTGCAGGGAAGGGAAACTGTGATAACAAGGAATTTCATCCTTGATAAGGATAATGGTAATCGTGATGGTGACACCCTAAATTAGTGTCAGGACATTTTGCAAAGGGATGGAATTGGTGCCCTTGTTAGTGTCATTTTTATTAAGATTTCAAGATTCCTTCTTGGTATCATTAAAAAAAAATCTCTTGAAAAAATACAGTATGTAGATCACTGACCAGTTACATGTAACTATGCTGCCTTCTGCCTCTGCTGAATTACTATCATGACAACATGGGCAAGTCATGAAAAACTTATTTTAAATTTTGTTTGGAAATGAAGCGTGACCTTTGTGATCCTGATGGGCACTTTCACTTAAATATTAGATGGTTCCCAACAATGCTCACAAAAATAAAGTAGTAATGGTAGCATTTTTGCCCAACAGCTTGTGTGTGTGTGGGGGGGGGGGGAGGGGGTTCAGAAGAGTCACCCCAAGACGTGCTTGTGGTAGGAGGATTATTTTGCGCTAAAAGCAACCCAGACCCGTAGGCTCAAGAGAAACATGTCCCTTCTCCCACCCCCCCTTTAATATTTAGAAGAATTTAAATTAGGGGGCCTGGCCCATGATAAGGGTTATCACCAGAAATCACTTTTTATGACCTATTTATTACTGAGCATGTGCTCTCCCTGCAATTACCTTCTGAAGCCCCAAGGTGCCTTACTTTTACCCTTAGCTCAGAAGGTCACATCTGTACCTCATTTTCCGTTTCTGTCCCTGAACCTCTCATGTACCTGGGGGTCTCATGCGGGGTTCCCCACATCTGAACGCAATTAAATCTGGTCATTTTCTCTTGCTACTCTGTCTCGTGTGTATTTGCAGAAAGAACCTTGAGGGTAAAGCCAAACTCCTTCCTCCTCCACAACTTGTAGTCTCTGTCCTCTATTTCCGTGGGGCAGGGGATGATGAGGATGGGAATTCCATTAAGGGAGTTTTCATGTCCCTTTATCACTGACCCTGACGGAGGCCCTCAGGTAAAAGACAGGGGCCAATTCCAAGGCCTCCTCCAGGGCCCCATTTGGGTCGTTTATTTAGGTCAGTTTGTCGTGCTCTACAGGCCAACTCTCTCGAGGGCTCCAAGTGACCACATGTGGCCAGAGGGAGACGCTGGTGACCGGAGAGGGAGGTTCAACCTTCGCACGCGAGCCCGGCGGCCGGCGGCCAGGTCAGCAGGCGCCGCGCACGCGCCGTGGGTCCCCGGGGAGGCGTGCGCGCGGGGGCAGCGGGGCCGCGCACGCCCGGCCGAGGAGCCACTTCCGGGCGGGGCGGGGCGGCCGGCCGGCCCTCTAATCTCGGCGGCGGCGGCGGCGGCGGCAGGGGGAGCTCGAGCTTCGCCTCTCACAAGTCTGTCCCGCGGCGAAGAGGACCCCGGTGGGCGCCCGTGTCCGAGGGAAGAAGCCGGGAAGCTGGTTCCGGGCTGAGGAGGGAGAGAGGCCGCCGCGGCGCCGGAGGAAGGAGGTGAGTCCGGTTCGGGGAGGTGGGCTTCGGATGCGGGTAGGGGGAGAGGGACTGAGTGGGAGGCGGGTCCCGGCCGGGGAGGAGAGAGTAGGGTCCAGACTTGGGGGGTTTTGGGTAGGAGGGGTACGGAGAGGAGGGAGGGCCCGTGGGGACTGAGGGGCTAGCCGATGAGGGCGGGCTCGGGTTCGGGCGGAAGGGGGTGACGCCGACCCCCGAGTCTGGACCCGAGTGAGGGCAGGTTTGCGAGTGGGTGGGAGAGGGCGCCAGGGCCGAGAGGGGTAGGAGTGGGTTGGGGCGGGCGCGATTTGCTCCCCTGCACGGGAGGAAAGAGTTCTGGGGAGGGAGGGATGAGGAGAGCGAGGCCGGCCTGTTTCTCAAAGGGAGAGCCCCGTGGAGGCTGGACCCTGGGGCTGGGCTGCCTTTAGCGTCCGATTCCCCGCGGGGTTAGGTTGAATGGGCCGGGCTTCTGGGTTCCGGGCCTGGGTTGGGGGCGGGCTGGGCGGTGCCCCTGGTACCTACCTGGGGGCATTGCTTTGTGGGAGGCTGGGTTGGGAGTCTGGTCGGCTGTCGGAGGGAAGCCTAGCGCCAGCGAGGTTCTGATTCGCTGGTTTGGGGTGCTGGGGGTGGAGTGTGATATCTGGGAGTGAAATCCGAGCTCTCAAAGGAGGGAGAGAACCATTTCTTGACTGCTCTGGCTAATCTAGGCGGGTCGACGCGATAGTTAAAAGCTTTAGAAGTAAACAGACCTGGTTCCCTTTTGCAGAGGAGAGGCGCTGAGAGCGGGGCTGGAAGAGGAAGATGCCCAGTGCGGACGTTTTCATGTTGGTGAGTGTTTCCCCGAACATCCTCCTTGTTACAAGGCACTTGTCCCTTAAGTTTTATTTTTAGTCCAAGGGATCTGAGTATGGAGATTTCACCTCTGGTGCTTGCTTTTGGTAGCTGAGCATTTCTGCCACCTTTAGTTTGGGCTTCATGATGAAGGTGGATAAGTAACTGAATTAAATATATGAGTACATATTTAATATACATGAAGCAGAATCTTTTTTTTCAAAATTCTTGTAGTTGATTTTAATCATTCCCTTCCCATATTACTAGAGCAATTTTAAAACTTCTGTTACATTTTGTCTGGGTCTGTCATATATTAGTTTAGAAGTGATGGTCTCCCGTACTACAGTTATGATTCCTCAGAAGGCTGAAACGTCTTATTTTTATGGAAATGAATAAACACCTGCCATGGTGCTCCGCAGTAGTAAGTGCTTAACAAAATGCTTGTTGAATTGAATCAGTTTGAATTTAAGTGTTTTGTTGGGCTGAGGTGTATACCTGCTGTGGAAGAGGCTGCATTTTCCTCTCCTCCTGAGCTCTTCCTGTGCTGTTTTCTCACCAAACAAGGAGACTAGCATTGCCACATGAGGGTTCACCAAAATGACGTTTTATTCTTGAGACAGTTATGATTCCATAGAGGCTCTTTAGGGGAGAATTGTGGGAACCCAGAACTTTCAAATAGCTACATAGGAAAAATGTCTGCATTTAATGTTTAACAAGTTAACTCACTGAGTTTGATGTCTCTGTGCAAAATCATGGATTTAGAAGCAATTCCTTTCCCTCTCTTCGTCTTACCATCCCAGGGAGGTGGTGGCTGTCACTGGGAAATGGGCAAAAAGTAATAGTGAGGTTTTCTCAGACCTGTTGCTGACTTGCTGTAGTGGCAAAACCTGTAAGGTCGGCAGGACATAGGGAAACGAAGTTCTGGTTTGCGATTGGGAACAAAGATGATTTTAGAGAGATAAATACTTGGTTTATCTACAGATCCTGCTCTTGCCTCAAATCTTATGGATTGTCAGTAGATAATAAATAGTCTGATTATAATTTCAAATACTTTTATATAAACAATATGTTAGAAAAAATAGAAACTATTATAAATAAGCAAAAAGAAGCACCCCCTCCCCCCCAAATTCCACTACTCAGGGATAGCACCTTGGAGGTGCTATCTGTTAGCACCTTGGAGGGTTAATGGAGAATGATTTTTAACAGTTGGCAATTTCTGTTTTTCCTCAGTGTGTTTATATAAGTTAAGATTTCTATGTGTAAGTAGGATATATTCCCTTGCCCAGAGATGCGCTTATTACTTCTTGGGCCTTTGTGTTCCCTTTAAAAGTCTGAGCAGTGAGTGCTTTTATTCAGAATATTAGCTTTGGAATTTGTTTTGTTTTGAAGTATTTCTGTGGCTGTTGCCATTACTTCTCACTTCCTCAGTTGATAATCTAGAATGTTTAGGGGTGTTGCTTTGCTTGTTGGTGTAAGGAATTCACATGGATAACAACAGGTCTTTGAGGTTCATCATTTTCCTAAGACACCATACATGTCGGTTGAGGAGCTTTCACTGGAAAAGTCATTTTTTCCTTGTCTAAACTGTGCTATTTGAAGCTAAAATGTAAAGAACCAGGGTGGGTTTTCAATGGGGGTCACTAAACTGCCATGATCTGAGTTCAAGGTGTTTCTTTAGCTACTTTGTATGATGTGTAAGACATATTCTTGGCCCTCTAACTGGGAAGAAAGGATCCCAGGTAATAAAAAGTAAACCTCAGTGCAGGACAGCATATTGTAGAAACTCAGAAACAACCATAGAAGTCATATGATGCAACTTCTTATGTTGTGCATGAATCCTTTTTTAGAATCTCTGGTAAGTGGATAGTCAGTCATCGATCTTTTCTTCTGGGGGAATAAGATGGGCAGAAGCTAAAACATAATACAGGGTGGATTCGGGAATAGTAATGTAAGTCTACCAGCTAATATTGATTGAGCACGTATTCCATGTTATGTGCAGAAATAGATACTCTACATATTCATTTAATGTTCACAAAATCCCTTTGGAAAATATGCTGGCATCTTCCTTTTACAGGTGAAACACCAGACTTAGCTAGGCTATCAGCAGTGAAGTGGTGAAGCTACATTTTACCTAGTGTGTCTTCTAGAATAGTCTTGTCTGAAAATATGTGTTTTATTATACAAA
Organism: Eptesicus fuscus; assembly: GCF_027574615.1. NCBI lineage: Eukaryota > Metazoa > Chordata > Mammalia > Chiroptera > Vespertilionidae > Eptesicus > Eptesicus fuscus. The sequence continues at coordinate 18,852,400 of NC_072489.1, read as the reverse complement.
TATTCCTGTTGGTTTTCTTTTACATTTCAGTTGAGGCATTCTGTTGAAATTTAAAAAGTTATGCCTATAAGTATAATGTTATAATCTTTGAGTTTCATTTTAGAATAATAAAGGGACATTATAAAATATTTGTTATAAAAGGAGGTCATTGGGTTTGATGAGATTAAAAACCACATATGTGGACAGTATGCTATGGTAATAAAACTTGAAGATCAACTGGAGTCTACATAAGGCAAACTTTGTATTCTAGAATAAGAAGCTTGGGCTGTCAGTTCTTAATTTTGCCCTCATTTGGGTAGGGTCGTTTGCTTGCCTTTTTCCATTTGCTCCTATATAATATGTCATGGGCTGTACTACTGTCCACCTATGTCTCAGAGAATGAAATGAGTGAGTAGTATTCATCTGAGAATTGTGATACTTTCAGAGGGAATTCAAGTCAGGCAATTTTTAGCAATCTTTCTTCACTTTGGCAACCATTCTTTTCATCCCTATTCTCCTTCTCCCTAAGCTAGGGTTACAAGTTGCCAAATACTTTTAAGAAGCAGCTCAGCCTACTCCTTAGGTGGCTTTTCTCTTTTCCTGTCCAGATGGTTAAATCAAGGTTACCATTTGTTCCATGGTAGTGCTGGTTGGGTTTGAGTGAAAATTATTTGTCTAGGGCTGAGGTTCTCAACCCAGGGTGATTTTGCCCTCCAGATCATTTGGCAGGGTCTGGAAACATTTTTGATTGTCACACTTGAGAAGTGCTCGAGTCAGGGATGCAATTAAAAACCCTACTATGCACACAGTTTCCCACAACCAAGAATTATCTGGCCTAAAATGTCAGCAGTGCCCAGGTTGTGGAAATTCTGGTCTAGGGTTCTTAACAGTATTTGCAGCCCAGGCATTAATGTGGGTCATTCCAGGCAGAATGAGTTTTTGTGTGTGTATAATGGGTCTGTTATACTGTTACTTGGGGTTATTTTGCCCATGGGATCAAGCCCTGCTGCTTTGGAATATATATTGGAGAGTGTACAGCATGGTCTTCTGCAGCAGAGGAATATTCTTTGTTCTTTCCCCCCCTATTGATTTTTAGAGACAGTGGAAGAGAGGGAGGGAAGGGGAGGAGAGAAACATCGATGTGAGAGAGATGTATCAATTGGTTGCCTCCATGTGCCCCGATTGGGGCGGGGATTGAACCTATAACCCAGGTACGTGCCTTTGAGTATTGAACCTGAGACCCTTCCGTGGGAGGGCTGACGCTCTATCCACTGAGCAACACCGGCCAGGGCCAGAGGCACATTCTTAAGAAATGCTTTCCTTTGCAATATTTCTGCAGCACTTTCTTAAAAGAAAGTATTTGTTTATTTTATCCTCATCTGAGGATATGTTTATTGATTTTTAGAGAGAGAGGAAAGGAGGGAGGGAGGGAGAGAGAGAGGAGAGAGGAGAGAGAGAGAAACATTGATGTGAGAGAGAAACATTGATCAGTTGCCTAGGCATCCCAGTGGAGAATCGAACCCAGAACCCTCTGGTTTATGGGACAACATTCCAACCAACTGAGCAACCTGGCCAGGGCTGCAGCACTTTTTTTTTTTACAAAACTGTAAGCCTGTCTTAGTTTTATTTTTCCAGGTTCAAAAATAGAATCTTTCCAGATCTTAGAGCTTTATCTTTAACCCTTGGATCTTTTTCAGGGATGCTTTCTTTCTGAATCTCAATTGGGATTTAAGCAATAACTTGAAAGATCAACACAAAACGCTCATTTCTAATCCGGTGTCATATTTGTAGGATTGTCTAGAAGAAAGGGGAGATTCATTGGGATTGGTATGTTATTCAAAATTTTGTTGATAATTTGAGTAGCCATTGTAGAATGAGCACTGTATTTGGCATTGTTTGAATGTTTAAAATAAAGCAACACTATAATAACAAGTATGATAATTTCTGCAGCCTTTAGTCTAAAGGAAGGGGGAGTTATAGAGAAACCCTCAAATCCCAGTATTTGACTTAGCTTTGCAGTATGTGTCAGGAATTTTTAGTAACATTTACCTTCTTAATTAGTCTTTGTCCAATCTAGTATTACATAAAGTTTGTACACATTGGTGGCAGAATTGAGAATCAGCCTGGGATTAAGAAATTTCCATAGGGAATTGATTTGTAGTGAATCAGTTCATGTGTGGAAACATACAAAACCCTATTACTGAGAGAGAAACCACGCTATTTGTTAAGGGGCAATAGGAGCCCTTGGGAAGGCAGAAGTAGTTTGTTGGGTGTATCAGTTATCTCTTGGCACACTCCCAATTGTGATTGAGGAGATGAAGGGACTATTTACAGAGCTGGGCAGGTAAAGAAGACCAACAGGGATGATGAAACAACTCAGGGTGAGAGCCATTATTGCTTAGTCCTGAAGGAGCCAGGAAGGGGAATAGTTTCTTTCTGAAACCTTGAGAGAGCTCAGCTGAAGGAGAAGGTAACCGGTAGGAATGTAGCCACTGCCAACCAGTGGCCTAGCAGGAGGGAATTAAGAGGAATAAATACCTCAAACTCTTTCATTTCCTGCCCTCTGAACTCCTGCCAGAGACCCTCCTTGGTCAAACTCGATTGGAAACCAGAGAGTAAGAGAACCTGGGTGATTCAGTTCACACAGGGCAGCCCTGTAAGGCACACACATAGCGGAGCTGGAGCAGGAGCATCTGGAGAGCAAAGGGAGGTTACCCAGCATGCTAGAAGCAAGGTCACATTAGCTCCGGAAGGCACAGCTAGAAGGCAGTATCTGAGCAGAGTCTGGAATATTATAGAAAAGGAATGTTCTCGCTGATAACAGAAGGACAGATTCAGAGGCAAAGTGTTGCCACAGCTTTGGCAAACCCAGGGCTACTTATTCCAGTAGTAGCCTCAGACTCTTCATTGCTGGACAGACCTTTAGGAATCCTGCAGTCCAGCTTCTCTTACTGTGTAGGAATCCCTTCTCCAGTGCCCTGCCAGGAGTGGGTGCGGAATACTTTCTCAGAGAGTTCTTTCCATTGTGGGACAGCTTTAATTGTTGGAAAGAGTTTATTTGTCCAGATCACTGAATGTATTAGTTTGGCTGTGTATAAAAGAAAAATCTAAAGTAATAGATATCTTTAAAAAGTAGGAATATTTTTCTCTAAAGTAAGAGAAATCCAGAGTAGTTAGTTCCTGATGGATATGGCCATTCCTAGGTCTTTGAGGAAATTCTGTCACTTACAGTGCATCTCCTCCTGGTCCAGGCTAGCTGCTTTAAGCTCAAGCTATCAGGTTTCTGCTTCGTTCAGCAAGAAGAGGAAAGAAGGCCTTGTCCCACTTTTAACTAAAATGTTTTCATGTGAAATTTATTATTCATACAGAAAGTGTATGAAGCACATATCTACATTTTAAAGAATAATAAAGAAGATAATAATCTCTCTACCACCCAAGTTAAAAACTAGAATATTTACCCCCAATCCCACATGCCCTATCCTTCCTTCCCCTCTAGGGATAACTACTATCCTGATTTGGGGAATAATTATTCCCTTGCTGTGTTTTTTTTTTTTTTTTTTTTTCTTTTCTTCTTTACATCTGTTACCGCCTATGTATGCAACCCTAAGTTTAGTTTTATTTTTCAACTTGATATAAATGTATTTATTTTATTATTATTTTTTTAAAATATATTTTTATTGATTTCAGAGAGGAAGGGAGAGGGAGAGAGAGATGGAAACAGCAATGATGAGAGAGAATCATTGATTGGCTGCCTCCTGCACGCCCCCTACTGGGGATCGAGCCCACAGCCTGGGCAAGTGCCCTTGACTGGAATCGAACCCGGGACCCTTCAGTCCACAGGCTGACGCTCTATCCACTGAACCAAACCAGTTAGGGCATAAATGTATTCTTCATTTTCCTGTGTTCAGTATTTGTGAGATACATATATGTTGTTGCATGTAGTTTAGTTCATTCATTTTCATTGCTGTATAGTATTTCACTCTATGACGACCACAGTTTATTTCTCCATTTCACTGATAATAGATATCTTGATTGTTCCAATTTGGGGCTTTTTTGAACATTGCCAATTATGAACTTTTTTTGTATATGGCAAGTGATCACAGACCTTTTCTGGGATTAATTCTTGGAGTAGAATTATTGGATTGTAAGAAATGTATATCCTTAACTTCACTAGATAATGCCAAACTTTTCTAAAGTGATTGATATAACTTATAGTCCTAGCAATAGCATATTGGAGTTCTTATTCCTATACAGCTTGACAAACCTGATATTTATAGGGCTTTACATATTTTGCCAATTTGGTAGGAATTAAATCTGATTGACTTCCATATGCATTTCCCTGATTACTAATGTGTCCTTTTAAATATTAACTATTTGGATTTCTGGATTTGTGGGTCCTCTTCAAGTCTTATGCCTCATCAATTATTTATCTACTTCTTGTAGTTCTACAAAAATTTTATTGTATATATTTTGTTACTAGCTTCATACAAGTTTGAAATCGTTACATCTTACCTAGCAAGTGTTTTTTTATCTAATGATGCTCTTTGACTTAATGTAATATAACTAAACGAGCTTTTTGTCCTGAAATAGACAAACTGTAAATGTTGATGAATGAATGACTTGCCTTTTGTACAGGCAGAAACTGCAGGACAGTTCTAGCCTATTCAGGTGAACTGTTATTTATGTGTCTTACTCTCCCATGAATTGAATAAATCATTTTTAATTAAAAAAAGAGTGTAGCATTTTCTTTTTTGAGGCATAACTTTCATATAGTAAAGGGCACAAATCTTAATTGTACAGATCAGTAAATATTTGCACGTGTATACACTGTTCTCACTGCCCAGATCAAGACTGAAAAATATCCAGCATCCCAGGAAACCCCTCATAGCCTGCTCAGTTGACAACCCACCAAAGGTTATCATCCTCACTATGGTTAGTTTTGCTGATTTTTGAACTTTTCATAAATGGAAACATACAATAGGTATATTTTTGTGAATGTCCTTTTTGCTTAACATTTTGTCTGTGAGATTCAGCCATGCTCTTATGTAGCAATAGTTTTAAAATTACTGCAATGTAGTTTTACAGTATATAAGACATCTTAATTTCTTTATTCTATAGTTCGTGAACATTTATGTTTCTAGTGTTTGGCTATTATGAGTGACACTGATGCATATGCATATGTATGTTAATCCTCACCCAAGGATATTTTTCCTATTGATTTTTTTTTTTTTATAGAGAGTAGAAGGGGGTGAGAGAGAGATACACAGAAAAAGAGAGAGGGAGAGCAGGAGAGAGAGAAACATCGATGTGAGAGAGACATTGGTTGTCTCCCACAGCTGTCCCAAAGCGACCAGGGAACGAATCAGCAATCCAGGTACATGCCCTTGACCAGGAATCAAACTGTGACCCTTCAGTGTATAGGCTGATGCCCTTGACCAGGAATCAAACTGTGACCCTTCAGTGTATAGGCTGACACTCGACCACTGAGCCACTGGCCAGTGGTATGCTGATGCATTCTTGAACATGTCTTTTGGTAAAAATAAATAGATTTCTGGGTCATAGGTATACTGCCCAACAGGTTTCCACAGTGGTTGTGCCAGTTTACATTCTTACATGATTTTCTTAATATATAAATTTTGGATTGAGATTTGGGCAACAAATCTTAAATTTCTGCACACTAAACATTAGAGAGAGCATTGAGAATTCTTTCCTGAAGTAGTATAGGCACTTTTAAAATGTGAAATGCCCTTTCCCCCCTGTAATTTTCCTAGAGAGTAAAAGCCTTCTGCATTCTTGTTACTGTGGTCTATAAGAATTAATAAACATTTGATGGAAACAAAGCAGCCCTGGTTCTTTTTTGAGCATTAAAAGGGCTCTGTTAAGGGCAGAGTTTAGATTTGTAAAACACCGTTTATAGCAGTTAATTCTGAGACCAAAATCATAGTCCTCTGGAAATCTTTGGAATCTAAGTAGCTATTCTGGTATATTTGTATTCTGCGCTCAGTATTGGGGAGACCTTGTTTTCTGGAGGCTTTTTCCCAAAGGAATATATCAGTCCTATCTTGACTTTCAGTCTTAATGGTACCAAGTCTTTGAGACAAATACAAAATCCTGTTTGGAAGGACTGTAATAGGAAGGAATCTCAGACAAATATGAGAATGTCATGGTAGACCTCCTTGTCTAGCCGTATTGCAGCAAGGATGGAAGAAAGCCTAGGATTACATGTTAGAAATCTGAATCCCTTTTTGCCAATCTTATGATTTTAAAATCTTTCCCAAGAGTCATCGCTATAGCAGTGAACAGCAATCTACTGGATGACTGAAATCAGGTTTCTGATCTGTAAATGTAAGTAGGTAAGTATATCATCCCATTTTGTAGGTAGGCAAAAGGTCACTTGCAACCTTATGATTGAGTTAGGTTGGTGAAGGCAAAGAGTTGGCTTAACATCTGTCTTAAAAACTCAGGAGTAGTTCACTATTAACATGCATTTCATTACCATCATATGTAAGGAAATACAGCATAGTCATAAGTCAAACTGTTGACAATATCTACCAGCTCTACCTTCTTGACTTTGGGACCTTTGTGAAGGTTGTTTCCCTTGCTGGTTACTGAAGAGGAAAGGAAATGCTTATCATCAGAGAATTCAGATTCATTAAATATTTAGTGTTTCTTATCTGCAGTTATTATTACCTTTACCTCATTTAATATTCACTACAACCCTATGAGTTGATGGTGGTATCTTTTTTCTTTCTTGTGAACTTTTCATTGAGTTATAACAACAGCATCTATTTTGGCAGATGAGCAAAATCTAGTTGCATAGACATTTAATAATGTACCAAAGGTCACACAGCTTCTAAGTGAGAGGTAAAATTAGAATTGAAGACTTAGATTACTAGTCCAGACTTTCTAGGACACCCCAGGTGCCTGTAGAACACAACTCAAAGAGTCCACACGAATAGTGATGGGGTGTCGGCTCAGGACAGTACTCAGAGATAGCTGTTGTTTTCACATATCCTGGGTAGTAGCTGGAGTATGTGTTTATGAATTGCCAAAGGAAAAATAGTGTTTTTTAAAAGTTTCACAATTTTTGCACTTAGTAATTCTGTATATGGAATCTTTAAAATGTATACTTTTAACAGTAATGATCCTCTTTGTCTAGGTTATATATAATTGCTCTATACATTTCTAAACTATTATCAGATACTTTTGTTTCCTTTTATTTGAAGTCCAAAATGTTACTTTCTATTTCTGGAATTGCAGTTTCTACGGTCTTTGGCCCATTTGGAAACTTTTTTTCAGAAAGGCTCCCCCCCCCCCCCCCCCCCGCCCCTTTTTTTTTAAAGCCTGTGAATCCATACAAAATCCTAGTTGGTTGGTCTTAGTTGACCCTAATCGAATTGCTCCATCATAATGCTTTCTTTTTAAAAATATAAAATTCAGTGGTTTTTAGTATATCCACAGAGTTGTACAACTGTCACCACAATCAAATTTAAAAAGTTTTTAGAAGAAACACCATATTTTTTAGCAGTCACTTATGTCCTCCTAATCCCTTAGCCCTAGGCACACATCAAATGATTTTTTTGTCTATAGATCTCCTTATTCAGAATGTTTCATATATATGAAGTCATAGAATATGTCATTTTTGTGATTGGCTTTTCCCACTTAAAATGTTTTCAAGGTTCATCCATGTTGTAGCATGATCATAACTTCATTACTTTTTATTGTAGTTATAAGGCTTTTCCTGGAGAGTTTTAAATAATGGCTATCTATATCCAATAGTGTTTCTGTTTTGTTCTCACAGGGAACATGGGTCTCATCTTAAGTTAACTTTCCGTATAATAGAATAGTTTGTCATCTTAAGGCTACTTCTAGGATTCATTTTAAAGAAGGGGTTGTTATGGGGACTATGAACCCAAATGACTGGCCTTCAGGATATCTTGAACCCTTTATAATTATTTTCAAGATTTTATAGAAATCACATATTCAGAATATATGCTAAAAAGTTAACCTAAGTAAGTTAAAAAGGCTTACTTTTTTGTGATTGGCTTTTCCCACTTATAATGTTTTCAAGGTTCATCCATGTTGTAGCATGATCATAATATATACATGAAGCTTTTTTTTTTTTTTTTTGGTGGGGGAGTTTAGGGGACTGAGAATTTTCAAAAAAAGGTAAAATCATTATACTCAAACAGATAGAAAATGAATACACATTAAGTATTTTATTTTACTTAGAATGAAGAATTCAGGCAGATGTTATAATTCAAATGAAAACAGACATATTTATAGATCAAGAATATTAAAATGAATATGAAATGGAGGCAAAATTAGTTTCTTCCACAGTGGAGAGGGAAGTCATTTGAACTTTTACCAGACATGGCAGATTGCCTGTTTATAGATGAAGATTTGTTTGCATTGCTTTCTTTTTGTTGTTGTTAATCCTCACCTGAGGATACTTTTCCATTGATTTTTAGGGAGAGTAGAAGAGAGAGGGAAAGCAAGAGAAACATCTATGTGAGAGAAACACATCTATTGGTTGCCTCCTGCATGAGTCCCAACCAGGGCCCTGGCCGGGGAGAATCCTGCAACCAAGGTATGTGCCCTTGACCGGAATCGAACCTGGGACCCTTTTGGTCCGCAGGCCGATGCTCTATCCACTGAGCCAAACGGGCCAGGGCTAGTTTGCATTGCTTTCAATCATTTACATTGTATTTATCTACATTATCAATTTGTCTACATTATAAAATAACTTCCACGTAATCATAATCAGATACCTCGAGGGATGTCCTGGCAAATGCCTAATTTTCTATTGGAAGTACACATTTTCTCCTGCACTTGCAATAGGTTATCAGAAAGTCTGAAACTCTTCCAAATCATAATTTTAAATTTAGTCTTCAGTTTTAAAAAGTAGCTCCTTTTTTGACTAGGTTTTGAAGGCAGACTTCCCAAAGAGTCAGAGACCCAGGGATAGGTCTGAAGTTTATTCTTTTGAACAGGATTACATGTTAGAAATCTCCCAAGAAGTAGCCTTTGTAACTTACTTAGATTACACTTTTCAGCATATATGCAGTATTTCTCATCTCTAATAGCAGCATGACTATTGAAGAGATTTCTATAAATACTTATAATTTGGGAAGTCTAGGTATCCTGACTCAGTGACAAAAGTAGATAATCCTATTGAGATAAGTTTGGGAAGGGAAAAGCACCATGACTACTTCTCCCATTGTGATAGCTTAGGGAAGTCAAGACTTCTCCTTTATGTGTGAAGAATATGGGATTATTTCCACTAGACCTTATTATCCAAGGAGTTCTCATTTCTAGTCTTCAGAGGATAATGGGCTCCTTTTGTCCTTTGAAAGGTAACTTCTGTGCCTATTTGTAATAAGTCATTTAGCTACTTACTGGAAGAGACTGGGACTTCATGGCAAATTCATAGCAGCCTTGTATGTTCAGGTTTTCATGTACTTCCCCCCCACATCTTACCTACTTGCCTTATGCTGAGAAAGTATTTACCAAGAAAACCCATAATTGCTCTTACCTCTACAACCCCTAGCCTGCTCCTCTCCTTATTGAACTTAATTTTATACATTTCAGTCTTCTCTACTAGTTGAAGTTCCCTGTAGTATCTTTCTTGATGTATTTGAGAAGAGAGGTGCTCAAAATCATTAGTTGAAAAAGTCAGCATCTGTCTTCAGTTGGTGCCCTGTCCTCACCACAAGTAAATAAATACAACATTTTAAATGACCATTTGGCAGTGTTTAGGGCTATCAGCTTTTATGAGCTCAGAAGCTTTGATTTTCCATGAGTGCACCCTAATGACTAGAGCATATTGCATGTCTGTTTCATTTCGGAAGACAAGATTGTATCACAGTGACGGTAAGGTGCTTTGCCTGAGTACTCCAGTGCCAAGTATGGAGCAATTAGACTTACACACGTTTGTGGAATAGTACTGAGCATGTCTGTCTTTGTCTTGAGGCATGGCTTAAGGGGAGCACATGGACCGTTAAGCTTTTTGAGAGGAACTTCTCAGATACTAGGTCTCTTGACTCACATAGTGGAATTTTGGGGGAAGTTTATGGTTTACTCTTTACCTCCTAAGAAATGCTATTGAGACATTTCTGCCACAGTCACTAGTGGTTGGTTGGAAGGCTGTCTAGTTTTGCTGCTTAATTCTTAATTTCTTCAGTGACTCGGGAGTTTTCCATTTGGGCTTGTGATCTATTTTTGCTGATGAACTTTAATGCCCTTTGGGGCTCTAAAGACAATAGTGTTTTCTTATCTGTTTACCTTGTACTTTGAAGTTCTTTAGGATGTGATATTAAATCTGTGTTTTTAGGGCAGAAGTAAAGAATAAATAATTAACTCTTTGGATATCTTATATATTTTAACTTCACTCCCTCACCCAGTCTCAGTCTTTAAATTATCTTTTGATCTTAAGATATTAGGTAGTGGGTGAACTGGGTAAAACAGGTTTTTCTTTTCCTCAACAGCCCATTCCTGCTTTAAAACTCGGATTTCTGGCTCTTCTGGAAAAGCTATTGAGGGTTGAATTGTGCAGTGTGTTAGAGGTTAAGAAAGTGGAGGGAGGAGGAAAACAAATCCTTTCTTCTCTGCAGCATTGTAGGGTGGAAGATTTTGATTTTCATTAGTATCTGTCCAAAGAATAAATATTAGGAAGGAACAATGAATGAGTTGATTCATGTGGCTGGGACCTGGCTTTAACAGTTCTAGGAAAACTTGGTGATGTCTTTGTATCCCCTAAGTTTGGTGATTGGGTCTCAGTAATATGTTACCTATTGGGTAATTATTTTATAAAAAAAGGGGATGGGGAGGGAAGGGGACAAGTTACTGTGTAGAGAAACTGTTTTTAACCAAGAGTGCCCATCAGAATCATGGGGGAGGTTTTACAAAATACATTTTTTCTGGGCTCCACTCTATACTTACTGAACCATCGGGTGGGATATTCTCAGAAAAGCTCGTTGGATGATTTTGATGCACTTCTCTGGTTTTAATGTTCTTCACTAGTGGAAAGAGTCTCGACCAAGAAGTTAGATTCTGATGGGGCCTCTGTATTGACCCCAGGGAAGGCACACTGTAGTATTAGTCTTTGAGCCTCAATTTCTTCATCATTGAAAAGGATTGGGTTAGATCAGGGGTCCTCAAACTACGGCCTGCGGGCCACATGCGGCCCGCCGAGGACATTTATCCGGCCCGCTGGGTGTTTTTGCCGCCGCTGCCTGTCCTGCTTAACAGCCGACTTAGCAGTGTGCATAGGAATTTGTTCATAGTTTTTTTTTTAAATTATAGTCCGGCCCTCCAACGGTCTGAGGAACAGTGAGCTGGCTCCCTGTTTAAAAAGTTTGAGGACCCCTCGGTTAGATGGTCTCTAAGCTTCCTTCAAATAGCAACATTTTATGATTTTGAAGATAACTCTCCTGAAGTACTTTTCAAACTGATTCCTTTCAGTCTTTTTTTTTTTTTTTTTGGAAGCAGGTAATAGTGTAAGTCTCTAGTTGAGAGAAGAGTGAGTTTTGAGAAAGCCATTGATAGCTGTTCACACTCCAAAAGCACTCAATGTTTGTAGGACAATGTTCAGATCACTTGGCAGTGTTGTCTGTCTTAGTTGGGAGAGTAGTAAAGCTGTGGCTCTTAATTTAGTTCCTGGAATAAGCTAGATGTTGTAACTATGAGAACTGTCTATTTTGAACCTGTTGGTTTTCTGGTAGTTTGTGCCACTGATAGTTTGGCTCTGGAAACCTGGGCTGTGGAAAATGTAGTGGAAAAAAACAATGTATTTTGAGCCAGAAGGTTTGAGTCCTGGCTGTGAGCTGTGTGACATTTGGGCCTCTGTGTCTTCATCTGTGAAGGATGGAGAGTGGATCATGAACTGATCTTTAACCTCCCTTTTAATTTAGCTCTGATGGCCTATGACATGATGTGTCTTGTGTGCTCGTTAGAAGGGTGCCACTGTGTGCAGAGTGTGGTTACAAATAACCAGCCATTCTTTTCTGGGTCAAGCCATCACCACTGGGAGAAATGTGGGAGAGGAGGTGGTAGGATCTTCCTAGGATCTTAGGAAACGAATTGTCATAAGTATATGCAGTATTTCACTTTAGTTGAATAAATGTTGAGTTCCTACCATGTGGAAGATGCTATTCTAGGTGGTGTAGGAGATATAAAAATTAGGTCCTTGCCCTAACCTGTTTGGCTCAGTGGATAGAGCATGGGCCTGCGGACTGAAGGGTCCCAGGTTTGATTCCGGTCAAGGGCATGTACCTTGGTTGCGGCACATACCCAGTGGGAGGTGGGCAGGAGGCAGCTGTTTGATATTTCTCTCTCATCGATGTTTCTGACTATCCCTCTCCTTTCCTCTCTGTTAAAAAAAAAAAAAAAAAAATTAGGTCCTCTGTCTTGTTTATATTCTTATCAGACCTGGTACCATAAGCGAGTTCAGATATTAAAATAATCATTTGGTTATTCTCCCACACCAGGGTAGAGTGCTTTCCTTCTAGGACATATTAACGCCATGCAGTTGGCTCATGCAGTTTGGCCCTGATTGACTCTTGAGAAATAACCTGAATTGTGGCATATGGATATTTGGCATATTACAAATGCAGAAAACATGTTGTGCTGTGTAAGAAGACGAACCTTTTGTAAGGAAGTAGCTTTCCCTGAATCCTGATTTACAGTGATACTACAGTGATAGTATTAGGCATTACTGTTTTGAATTTTTCCTCTAGTGAGTGACACTTGGAAGCCCGGTCTGTGTTGTGGTCAGCAGTCTGTATTTGGACAAAGCAGGAAGTTTGAAAGGTACAGGTTGTTATTAGAGCCAAAGGAAACTAATTTGTGTGCACTTTAGTTTTGACCAGACATCATTAGAAGGCTTTGTTCTGTGTAATACTCAGCTGAGAAAATTACTACCTTTTCTTTGGCAAGGAATGTGTGTCTCTGTCAGTTCAGAAATTATCAGTAGAGTAGATCATGACAGCGGCAATATTTTTCTTTAAAGTTTAGCTTGATTTTTTAATTGAGAGGAACAAGAAGGAGAAAGTACATTGGAATGTCTTGTTGGTTCCTCTGCTTGGCTTTACAGCTCTTTGGCACTCTTCTTTTAGGCCATATTCCTCCAGTTAGGTTTTGATGTTTATAGTGTTTTGAAGTCCTGAGCAATGGTTCCAGAAGTTTGGGATTCAACTTGAAGTGTGAAGTCCTGGGTTTTAGCTCTGACTCTGCTATTTACTACTGAGTTTGCCATAGAGCAAGTCACTTAACCTTTCTTATTTTCCCCACCCATAAAGTGAAATTCTTCATTCTTAACCTAAGAACCTCATGAGGTTATAAAGTACAAATAAGATAATATGAAAGATGTTTAAAAATTTTAAGTTGTATAAATATTACCATGTATCCTCTACGAATAAGTAATGCTTTTAAGTGCTTCACCCTTTCCTGTATATGTTTGTCTCGGGCTTTTGGCCTTCTCTTTCTTAATTAGTTCTCTTCCCTCTGTAATCAGGTGGCCACCTAATCTTTGAGTTTTAAAGGGAAGAGAAAGTTTTAAGTGAAGCAAACTGTTGAACTCTCATCCCTGTAAAATAGTGCCATGCAGGTGGTGGGCACTCAGGAATAATTGTTGAATAGATGGAAACCCTTACGCAGTAGGCATCTCTGTAGCTGTGGCAGCATTGTGGGGCAGGTCTCATAGGATGGTGTGGTAGGCAGTTCTAGGGACTGCCTGAGTGGAGATGCCATTGTCCTTAAATAAGACAAATGCAGATGGTTAGCCCCTCTTGAACAGGGATTGCTACGATTTGTATTAGCTCCAAGGAAAGAAGCACCATCAGTGTGGGCCTGGAAATATATTTTAATGATTCTCATTTGTAGAATCTTTCTTCTGGTATAAATTGGTAATTAAGAAATTGAATGGGGAAAAATCACTGTCTAACTGGCAGTTGGTCAAATACAGTACTAGTTCTCAAAGAAGTTTTTCTTGGGAGAAAAGGGATGCGGGTGGTGCCAGTATGGGAAGTTTGCTTATAGAATCTTGTTCTCTTGGAGTGATTTAGGGTCTAAAAGAGATTAATTAACATTATTGGGGATAACCGTGGCTACCAATAGGAAAATAACTTATGACTGAAGAATTCTGAATCTCCATTGACTTAGTTACTTCATCACATCATAATCCTGGCCTCACAAAAATGTTAAGAGAATTAATTACAAATATAAAAAGTATTGAGATTGTGGAGAGTGGAAAATCATGTTAGTGTTCATTCTCTTCACTGCCTTATATAACCATGTTCCAAATTTAAGGAAGCCAGGAGTAAAATCACTCTAGGGCACTAGTTTCAAACCTGAAGGCCATGATTTATTTAGAGCAGTGGTTCTCAACCTTCCTAATGCCGCGACCCTTTAATACAGTTCCTCATGTTGTGGTGACCCCCAACCATAAAATTATTTTCATTGCTACTTAATAACTGTAATTTTGCTACTGTTATGAATCGTAATGTAAATATTTGTGTTTCCGATGGAGTTAGGCTCTACAGCAGCGGCTCTCAACCTGTGGGTCATGACCCACAGGTTAAGAACCGCTAGCAGGGTCGCCTAAGACCATGGGAAAACACAGATATTTACATTACGATTCATAACAGTAGCAAAATTATAGTTATGAAGTAGCAACGAAAATAATTTTATGGTTGGGGGTCACCACAACATGAGGAACTGTATTAAAGGGTCGCGGCATTAGGAAGGTTGAGAACCACTGATTTAGAGGAACATAGAATCGATTTAGTGGGGTCAAGCATTTAAAAAAAGAAGGAAGAAATAGAAATGTGAGTGCATCACAAGTAATAAGGTGTTAGGTATTATTTTGGAAATTTTTGGTTTAGTTTTCTATCTTTTTGTTGCTGTGTGTACTAGATTGTGTTGTAAAATGTGTTTCTGTGGGACTGTTGGAAAAGTTTGAAACTCATGGATCTCACAAGTAACGCCCCAGATTTGCAGAACTTGTGGACTTCCACTATCGTGTTACATTCATGGAAGTGTCTTGCTGCTTTGAAGTGATTTGGGTGCTGAAGGAGTTCATTATGTTTGGGAATAGCAGGATACTACACTCCCATAAATTCTAGCAGCTGTCTAATAATGATTAGGATTATTGAGTACTATTTTGATGTCTATTTAGGCATCACCTAAATCATTAGAATAAGAAGAGAAAGGCTGGTTTATTTGACAGTAGCTTCTTAAAAGTAGTTAACATTTTGAATCTTCATACTACTAAGGTTTATCTATTTTTTTTCCTTTAATAATAATATACTTTCAAAAGATTTATGGTATTCTTTACTGTCACTTTATATATTCCCATTGAGCAAAGTATTTTTTTCTCTCTAGAGGAATATATTTCCAATTTTATAACAAAGTATGAAAGGAAAGAATGCCTTATGTGGGAAAATTTTACCCAAACTACTGTCCTGTTAAGGACTGGAGATAACACACCCACACATTCACAGATACATATCCAGATACAATTTATTTTGAGATGATTATTTTGTGTTCCTTTTAGATAAAGAATTGGAGACACAGATTGTTGAAATAATTTGCTAGGAGTTACACGAGAACATACATTGTGCGAAGAAAACTCTTCGGGTGGCACTGGATCATAATGTGTTTTCTGCCTATGAACACTGAAAATAAAGACTTGGAAGAGTACTGAGGAATGAGTGGAGGCCTGGGTTCCTAGTCTGTGCTCTGATATAGCCTGTCTATATAAGCTTAGGCATGCTGTTTCACGTTGGGGTCTCTGTTTGATCTCCAAAGGTCCCTTCAACATTTACTAGTAGGTTGTTGCTTCCCAGATGGCTGGAGTATTGCATCAGGACCCATCCTGGGGTTTGTGCTGTTTGCAAGGCCCCAAGGAACTGCCTCATTCTTTTTCTCCAAGGAGAGAGCATACATTACCCCACAGAGCCCTATAATGCAATGACATGTCAGTGCTATGAGGTGCTTCAATTAATTGGGGACTGAGCCGAGGTTGTTTGTAGTAACCAAGAAGGATCTTGGAATGAGGCCAGGAGATGTAATTTCTGTGACCAACTAGTTCATGCTCAAAAAGCTTGTTAGGATCCATCTAAGTACAGTATCATTCTGTCTTTGGAGTAAGAGAAATTAGAACTATATCTCCTCTTATAGACTTTGAATTCAAGGACTCCCATTGTATTCTTGTAGTAATTACCAAGAAAAATATATTCTTGCCAAATATAATTTTACAGATTTTAGCAAGGAATGCCTTCATATCTCAATAGGCTTAAAAAATTAAATTAGTTTCCATTTGCTGATTCTTTGACCTCTCCCTAATATTAGTTATATTGCTTTATTGTTCAGTGCTGTGAAGAGTTGATAATATCTACAGTCATCTTTTGACATTGGCAATAACCTCTGTTTTCTAGGTAAATTGGGAACTATATCATCAGAGGAAAATCTGATTTGAATGATTGTTCTTCCAGAGTCCCCTTCATCCACACTGTTAAACCACTTGGGTTGATCACAGCTTTTTCACCACAAGATTCTTTTTAAAAAAAAAATTTTTTTTAAAAAATAGATATTTTATTGATTTTTTACAGAGAGGAAGGGGGAGGGATTGAGAGTCAGAAACATCGATGAGAGAGAAACATCGATCAGCCGCCTCCTGCACACCCCCTACTGGGGATGTGCCTGCAACCAAGGTACATGCCCTTGACCAGAATCGAACCTGGGACCCTTGAGTCCGCAGGCCGATGCTCTATCCACTGAGCCAAGCTGGTTGACATGTTTGATGATGATGGACTCCTCTGGTCTTTGCTCAGGTCTTGACTGCCACTGCCACTGCCACTGGTGTACAGGATTGAGGTTGTTGATAGTAACAGTGGGCTCTGGGGAATGGTCACCGAGAACTTAAGAGGAGGTTGTAGATAAGCCATGTTTCCATGGATAGCCCTCTAGGGAACCCAGTACTTGCCTAAAGTTAATTACCTTACACTGCAGCCTAATTGCTAAGGGTATAAATGTTTTCAATAAACATTTGTTGAGCACTATCTCCTTCTAAGCTTTCATGCACTTATTAGAATACTAGAGGCCCGGTGCACGAAATTTGTGCACTGTGTGTGTGTGGGGGTGGTGGTGTCCCTCAGTCCAAGCCTGCACCCTCTCCAATCTGGGACATCCCTCTCACAATCCGGGACTGCTGGCTCCCAACCGCTCGCCTGTCTGCCTGCCTGATTGCCCCTAACCGCTTCTGCCTGCCAGCCTGATCACCCCCTAACCACTCCCCTGCTAGCCTAATTGATGCCTAACTGCTCCCCTGCCACCCCGATTGCCCCCAACTGCCCTCCCCTGCCGGCCCAATTGCCCCCAACTGCCCTCCGCCTGCCAGCCCGGTTGCCCCCAACTGCCCTCTCCTGCTGGCCTAGTCACCCCTAACTGCCCTCCCCTGCTGGCCTGGTTGCCCCTAACTGCCTTCCCCTGCTGGCCTGGTTGCCCCCAACTGCCCTCTCCTGCTGGCCTGGTCACCCCCACTGCCCTCTCCTGCTGGCCCGGTCACCCCTAATTGCCCTCCCCTGCTGGCCTGATCGCCCACAACTGCCCTCCCCTGCCGGCCATCTTGTGGTGTCCATCTTGTGACCACATGGGGGCGGCCATCTTATGCAAGGGCGTGATGGTCAATTTGCATATTACCTCTTTATTATATAGGTTTGTGTGTAGAAACAGGAAATATCATTATCTTTTCCTCAAAATCTCTTCTACCTTCTTCTGCTTCCCTCCTGTTCTTTTACTCAGTTTCTCAAACTTGAACTTGGAATTATTTGTACTCTTTCCAGTCCGTACTTTCTATGTCTAATAAGTTATCAAACCCTGTTTGCTTCACTACCAAAAATGTTTCTCAAATTCATACTGTTTTTTGTCCCCAATGTTTTACTGCTTAAGGTCAAGCCCAGTTTATTTTTCTCCTGGACTGTTTCAATAATCCCTCTAAACTAAAATTTTCGTTTCTAATCTCTGTCCTCCTTCTTTTTAGCTCTCAATCAGTTATCTTTTTTTTTTTTAAATTACTTTCCTGATTTAACAACCCATGACTTTTGTTTTTGTTTTTGATGGTTTACAATTTGCTTTATTTTTACTCAACATTATATTCTGGAAATTTTTCCATGTAGTTCATTTCAGATCTTTTTAATGCTGCATTAAAATGTGTGTGTTATAGTTCTGGCCAGGTGGCTCACTTGGTTGGAGCATCATCCCTACACCAGAAGGTTGTGGGTTTGATTCCTGGTCAGGGCATATACCTAGGTTGTGGGTTTGATCCCCCATTGGGGTGCATACGGGAGTCAACTGGTCAATGTTTCTCTTACATCGATGTTTCTCTTTCTCTCTGTCTCTCCTGTCTCTCGCCCCTTTCCTCTTTAAACTCAGTAAAAAATACAGCCTCAGGTGAGGATTAAAAAAAGTGTTTATTATAGTTTATTTAGCCATTCCTTATGAATGGACATTTTTGTTATTTATACTTTTCCCTTTGTTACAGAGAATACTGAAGTGAGTGTTCATAAATATGTGCAAGATGCCAAAAAGTGGGATTTCTGGGTCAAAATGAATGTAATGTTGACACTGGCAAATCACTTTACAAAAAGTGCCTATCTATTTATATTCCCACTTTCCATGCTTTTTTTTTTTTTTTTAGGATCATTGGTAATCTGGACTTCGTGTACTTCTGCCTCAGTGCTCTAATTGACATATTTACTCATTTACTGTCAGCCACTGTTCTAGTTTCTATTCAGTACAAATTGTGTGCTGGGCACTCTATATGTTGGGGATTTAGTACCCAATAAGACAGATAAGATCCCTGCCCTCATCTAGCTTACCCTCCTAACACATAAACTTTTTGCTATTCCCAGATTCCTTTTATGCATTTGCAGCTACTTTTCTCTCTTCTTTGTATAGCTTTTATTTTTTTAACTTTTTTTTTTTTGCCTGGATAATTTTCTTTGATCATTATTTTACCTTTTTAACCTGGTTAGATTTTATCTTCTGTCATATCTTCCTCATCTCCTCTTAGGTAGAGTTAGATAGGCCTTCCTCAGTGGTCTCTCTTAGCACCTCACTTGCATCCTTTTTATAGTGTTTATGCTGAAGAGTTTGTTTCTTTTAAATTTATTTTTTATTGATTTCAGAGAGGAAGGGAGAGGCAGAGAGAGAGAGAGAGAGAGAGAGATCAGTGATGACAGAGAATCACAGATTGGCTGCCACACTAGGGATCGAGCCCACAACCTGGGCATATGCCCTGACTGGGAATCAGTTGACCCTCAACCACTGAGCCACGCCAGCTGGGCTATGCTGAAGAGTTTTAATTATTTGTTTATATATGTGTGCACTTGTGTATGCATGTATGTGTATGCATGTATATTTACACATACAGATCTCTTCCATTAGAGTATAAGCTCAGTAAGGGCAGGCACCTGTGATATTTACCTAAGCACTCCCCCAGCTTAACACCTTAAACATTGGAGATGCTTAATAAATGTTGAGTAAGTGAATGAATAACAAACTGTCAGATTAACTTACTTTGTATAGGGCACACAGGGGCTTGTAAATATGACTAAGACTTATCTTCAAGGACTAACCATGTAGTCAGGGAGATAAGAAACAGATGAGTAGACTGCAAGGTGATTTGTGATAAGCTCTGTGTAGAACTGGGATGGGGAACCTTTATTCTGCCAAGGGTTATTTGGATATTTATAACATCACTAGAGGCCCTGTACATGAACTTCATGCAAGGTCCCCTCAGCCCAGCCTGTACCCTCTTCAATCCGGGACCCCTTGGGGGACATCCCTCTCACAATCCTGGACCGCTGGCTCCTAATTACTTACTTGCCTGCCTGCCTGGTTGCCCCTAACTGCCCGCCCCCCTGCTGGCCTGGTCACCCCTAACTGCCCCCCGCCCCCTGCTGGCCTAGTCACCCCTCACTGCTGCCCCTGCCAGCCTAATTGCCCCCAACTGCTCCCCCTGCTGGCCTGGTTGCCCCCTAACTGCCACCCCCCCTGCTGGCCTGGTTGCCTCTTACTGTCCCCCCCCTCCCCCCGTCAGCCTGATCGCCCCCAACTGCCCCCCCTGCTGGCCTGGTCGCCTCCAACTGTCCCTCCCTGCCGGCCTGGTTGCCCCACGCAGCCTGCTGTTCAGTTGTTTGGTCGTCCCTCACTAACCCCCCTACTGGCCTAGTTGTAGGCAGCCATCTTGTGAGGGCATGAGGGACAATTTGCATATTACCTCTTTATTATATAGGATTTGCAGGCCATACAAAATTATCAATTTAAAAATTAGCCTGCTATATTTGGTCAAACATGTAATTAACTCACCCCTAAGGCCTTGGCAGGGCCAGACCAAATGATTGACGTTCCCCACTCCTGGTGTAGAGGCACAAATGAGTACTTGAGAATTTAAAGAGAGATATATTCTCATGAATAGGATATTCTGGTAAATTTTCAGATGAGAGTACTTTTTTTTTATTTGTGAGTGATGCACATAGTGATAAGATATGTCCCTGGCTCCCAAAGTTTTAGTCAAATAGAGCCTTAGAGCAGAGATTGCAGTCTATGGTCTATGGGCCACATCAAACCTGCTGTCCATTTTTGTACAGCCTATGAGCAAAGAATGATATTTCAAAATTGTTTTTATAAAGAGAATATTTGGTGCTATGAATAATGATATGAAATTCAGATTTTAGCATCTGTAATTAAATATTGTTGGAACACAGCCATGTTCTTTTGTGTACCCACTGTCTGTCGGCATTTGTGCTACAACAGCAGAGCTGTGTAGCTATAACAGACACTTTTTGGCCGGCGACGCCCATAGTACTTATTCTGGCCTTTTGCAGAAACAGTCTGCCAAATCCTGGACAGAAGGTGGGAGAGAAGAAGAGAAAGATATCCATATTGAGAATGAATGTTTGAGTTAAGTGGGACAGTGAATACTGTAGCTTTACTTCATACTGAAGCTTTAGAGCTGAAATGATGATCTAGCTTATCCTATTATTTTACAGAATAGTTAGAAGATCAGAAATCTTGTCAAAGTCCACAGGACTTGTAGAGGGGCAGTGTTCACTGGAGTGAAAGGAGCAGGAGCTTTGGGTGATAAGATTATTGCTGGGGTAGGGCCAGATTATGAATGTCCTTGCCCTTGAAAGATGAGAGTTGAAGAATAAACTAAGAACAGACTTTTCTTTTCTCTCTCTGAATGTAATGTTTTTTTCTCTTGTATTTCTAGAAGGCCTTTGAGCCCTACTTCGAGATTTTGGAAGTATATTCCACAAAGGCCAAGAATTACGTAAATGGTCATTGCACCAAATATGAGCCCTGGCAACTAATTGCATGGAGTGTCGTGTGGACCCTGCTGATAGTCTGGGTATATGAGTTTGTCTTCCAACCGGAGAGTAAGTATACTGTCCTCTCTGTAAAGGAATAGTGGAGGTTCACTAGCTTTGAAACTCATACTGATGATTAGGCTGATTTCTTGCCTTTTAGTTTTGTTCTGATTTTTAAAATTTAATGGGAAGTGGGGCATTGTCTTCTGACTGGCAAAGTCTCATTATAATAGGAATCTTGTGTAACTATTACTAACGTTGATTTTTCTGAATTTGCAACTTACATAAAAACTCCTAAGAAATTAGTCATTGTAAGGATCACAGATATCTTGAGTGCGGCTTAAATCTTCTTCAGTTTTAGTTTCTTGTCTAGAACGTAATTGTGCCACCTGGATCTCCCAAAGTAGGAATCATTGCTTTAATTTTAGGCCATCCTTTCAAGATTAGGTGAAATTGGAACAGAACTCATGCAATGGTCATTTCAGTGTCTGCCGTGTACCAGGCACTATGCTAGGCTCTGGGGAGATCTAAATAAGTGATAGAGGGCCCTGACTCTTGGAGTTGACCTTCTGATATCTGGAGACAGTGCACTTTGAGCTTCCTGGGTAGTGCCTCAGGGAGCTAATTGATATGGGGAAGAGGAAGCCACTTCTCTAGAGTGTAGAAGATGAGAAGTTTTTTAGCAACCAGTTTGTAAATCCTACATCCTTACTAAGGTCCTGCTTACCCTCCCCACCCCTGGGGAGGGGAAGGGAGATGGGTGAGGGGATTCATGGGGGGTAAAAAGGGGAACATCTGTAATACTTTCAACAATAAAGATAAACTTTAAAAAAAAAAAAGTTCCCAGAAAGGAATAAGCCCGAGCAGAAAGACAAGGACTGCGTCCATTTCCAAACCACAGAGCAGATACAGCCTGGCACTAGCACAAGTACAGGCACTAACAGGGTTAGTCTGTCTAAGTTGTCAGAGTTTGAGAAAATCTTGCAAACACTAGGAACAGAAACTGAGAACTGGGTTTTTAAAGCTGGAGTGAACTAATTTTACTATGCAATGTTACTAGAATGGCTCAATGGCTATTTGCATGATAGAAATAAAACAGTCTAGCTTCTAATTTAATTTTCCTGGGGGAAGAGAAAGAAAAGCAGAAAAAATAGTTAAAGAGCCCCTTCAAACAAATGTGATCAGGAAAAAAATAGTTGTGGACATATGAGAAATGTCTAAAATTCCTTCAATGTTAATGGTTTCTTATCCCAAGGAAATTAACTGGGATGCCCTAATAAGGGTAGGAAAGGGGTGCAGGGAGTGCTACAGAACACCTACCCACACTATTGTCTGTCCATGGGCTATGTATATATGCATATAAGTTCATTGGTTCATCTCTTCCTGCTTTCCTCCTCCCTCCTCCACACCCTTTGAAATATGTCAGACTGTTGTATGTTTCAATGTCTCTGGATCTTTTCTTTTCATCAGTTTATTTTGTTCATTAGATTTCACATGTAACTGAGATCATGTGATACTTGTCTTTCTCTGACTGGCTTATTTTGCTTAAGCATAATATTCTCCAGGTCCCTCCATGCTGTCTCAAAAGGTAAGAGATCCTTATTTTTTACAGCTGCATAATAATCCATGGTGTGAATGTACCACAGTGTTTTTTTTTTAAATAAATCTTTATTGTTCAGATTATTACAATTGTTTCTCCTTTTTTCCCCCATATCTCCCCATCACCCTGTACCACAGTTTTTAAATCATCTACTGATGGGCACTTGGGCTGCTTCCAAATCTTAGCTATTGTAAATAACGCTGCTGTGAACATAGGGGTGCATATATTCTTTCTGATTGGTGTTTCTGGTTTCCTAGGATATATTTCTAGCAGTGGGATCACTGGGTCAAATGGCAGTTCCATTTTTTAATTTTTTGAGGAAACTCCACACTGTTTTCCATAGTGGGTGTACCAGTCTGCATTCCCACCAACAGTGTACTAGGGTTCCTTTGTCTTCTCATCCTACCCAGTACTTGTTGTTTGTTGATTTACTGATGTTAGCCATTCTGGCATGTGTGAGATGGTACCTCATTGTTGTTTTAATTTGCATCTCTCTAATGATTAGTGACTTTGAGCAATTTTTTATATATCTCTTGGCCATCTGCATGTCTGTGCTCTTTGGAGAAACGTCTATTCAGGTCTTCTGCCCATTTTTTAATTGGGTTATCTTCCTTTTGTTGAGTTGTATGAGTACTTTATATATTTTGGAAATTAAACCCTTATCAGATATATCATTGGCAAATATATTCTCCCATACAGTGGATTCCCTTTTCATTTTGTTGCTGGTTTCTTTTGCTGTGTAGAAGCTTTTTAGTTTGAGGTAATCCCATTTGTTTTTTTTCCCTTTGTTTTTCTTGTCCTAGGTGATATTTTGGTGAAAATTCTCCATGAGATGTCTGATATTTTGCGTCTATGGTTTCTTCTAGGAGTTTTATGGTTTTATGACTTACATTTAAGTCTTATCCATTTTGAATTTATTATTGTGTATGGTGTAAGTTGGTGGTGTAGTTTCATTTTTTTGCAAGAACCTGTCAAATTATCCCAGTACCATTTATTGAAGAGACTGTCTTTACTTCATTGCATGCTCTTGCCTCCTCTGTCAAATATTAATTGAGCGTAATGGCTTAAGTCAATTTCTGGGTTCTCTGTTCTGTTTCATTGATCTTTGTGCCTATTCTTGTGCTAGTACCAGGCTGTTTTGATTACAGTGGCTTTGTAGTATAACTTGAAATCTGGTATTGTGATTCCTCCAACTTTGTTCTTATTTCTCAAGATTGCTACAGCTATTTGGGGTCTTTTTTGGTTCTATATAAATTTTTGGAGTATTTGTTCTAGATCTGTGAAATATGTCATTGGTATTTTGGTAAGGATTGCATCAAATGTATAGATTGCTTTGGGTAGTATGGACATTTTAATAATATTAATTCTACTAATCCATGAACTCCGGAAGCCTTTGATTCAGTGGTACCCACCAGCTTGTCCTTCCAGGTGAAGTGACCTTTTCCATAGGACTTTTAGGAGTAACAATAAATGTCCTTCCTTCCTTCCTTCCTTCCTTCCTTCCTTCCTTCCTTCCTTCCTTCCTTCCTTCCTTCCTTCCTTCCTTCCTTCCTTCTTTCCTTCCTTCGCAATAAATGTATTTCCCTCCCTCTCTGTCTCCCTCCCTCCCTCCCTCCCTTCCATCTTTCTTTTTTTAAATCCTCACCCAAAGTTATTTTTCCCATTGATTTTCAGAGAGAGTGGAAGAGAGGAGGAGAGACAGAGAAAGAAACATTGATGTGAAAGAGAAACATCAATTGGTTGCCTCCTGCATATGCCCTGACCGGGGCCAGGATTAAGCCTACAATGAGGTTCGTGTCCTTGACCTGTAATCGAACCAGCAACACTTCAGTCTGAGGGCCGGTGCTCTTACCACTGAGCAACTGGCTAGGGTTCTTCTATTTTCTTTTATTACTAGAGGCTCAGTGCACCGGTGGGGTCCCTCGGCCTGGCCTGCGGAGATCGGGCTGAAACTGGCAGTCTGACATCCCCCAAGGGGTCCCGGAGTGCAAGAGGGTACTCTGCAAAGTTGCTGTCGCTCGACAGCTCCTGTGTTGAGCGTCTGCCCCCTGGTGGTCAGTGCGCATCATAGCATCAGCCGTTCGACCTGTTGCTTAGGCTTTTATATATATAGACTAGAGGCCTGATGCACGAAATTCGTGCAAGGGGCTTGGCCCTCGCAGTCCCAGCTTCATCCGGAAGGTCATCCAGAAGGACGTCCGGAAGGTCATTTGGCTGTCCAGTCTAATTAGCATATTATGCTTTTATTATTATAGATAATAAGATATAGATACATAAAATAACATTTTCCATTTTCCCCATTTTAAAAATGTACATTTCAGGGGTATTACATTCACAATGTTGTGCAACCATCACTACCATCCCTCTTTAGAGCTTTTTCATTATCCTAAATGGAAACTCTGTCCCCATTAAACAATTGCTCCCCATTCCCTCCTCTCCCCAGCTCTTGACAGCCACTATTCTATATACTTTTCCTTTTAAGGTGGTGCATTTGTAAAAACAGACTAAGGTTAGAGATTTGTATTCCTTTGCTTTATAATTAGTATTAACTTTTTAGGTGTTACTTCTGTTTCTAATTCTGCGGCCCACAGTGCTCATGTACAATTTGCTTAACTGGTAGAAGCAGAGCATCCTAGGTCCTGGTACTTCCTTCCTTTAGTGTTCCAAAAAGAATATGCTGGGCTCGAAGCATTCCATGAGAAAATTCATAGTAGCAGAGTGCCACCTAGATCTTTGTGAGCTCAATTCAAGCCATTTCAGTTGTTTTATTTTTAATAACCTATTTTTTATTATTACAGAAGTAGTATATGTTCATTGTAGAAAATCAGACATAGGTAAACCATCATAACAAAATTAAAATCTTGCTACCTAGATCTAACCACTGTTTATGTGTCTAAGTTATATATTCATACAAAATGTAGTTTCTGTAGGTCAAAAATGTTGGCAGTTTCATAGTTTTATGCATATGTATACACACAGCACACTTCTTGTTTTGTAACTGCCAACTTGAATTTTAGACACATAAAAATATTTGTCTTCCCTCCAGACATTGGAGATCATTTTGATAGCAATGCCATATTTTTTTCAGAAACTTGCTCATGTAGAGAAGTATTCCACATATCACTGAACAATCAAGTTATTTTTAGTATATTGCTCTAGAGGCGTCTAAAGTCTGGACTAATGATAAACTTTGCTAATATTGAAACTCTGAATACTTTTCTGAAGGAAAGGGTAATTCTAGAACACAGATTGGATGCCAGGGTAGATAAGAACAAGCAGCAGCAGCAGCAGCAGGAACCGGGTGGGAGGATGGGCAAGGGGTAGCAGCTCTCTAAGGTGTTCTCTCTTCCTTCTTTATGCTGCGTCATTATCTGCTCAAATTCTTACCACTTGATGCTGCTTTAACTGATTGTCGGTAGTTCATCAACAGAAACCATTTATGTGGTAGGAGGGTGTGATCAACTCTTCCAGTTTCTAGCCCTGACAACACCCTTAAGTTCTCTTAGCCTGTTTCCCCACAATAAATTGAGCATAATAATACCTGCCTTACCTAATCATAGGGTAATATGAAGATTGAGGGGCATAATTTGTGTGGAAAGAATTTGTAAACTGTGAAGAGCCATACATTGATTTTCTTACACTGACATTTTCTATTTTATTACCTTAACGTATTCTAATTACTTTTCTTTCTGTATTTCTGGGGACTTTTACTTTTGAGATCATCTTTTTAGGTGGTGACCACGTGGTCTTCTCATTTTAATGTCTCCATCCTGTATTCTGTTCTTTTTACCCTGTACCATTTTATTCCACCTCTCACCAGATTAGTCTAGTCTTTCTCCTCTACCTAGTCACATTACTGAACTTTTGGACACCTGAATCAGTTTGCTAATTTTTGAACCTCTTTCCACCTCATTAATTACTTCATTTATTAAATAAGAAAGTGGTTCTGAATCTTTACAGCTTTAACATGGCTAGAGGTACAGTTGACCCTTGAACAACATGGGATTAGGGGGACCGACTCCTGCACAGTTGAAAATCCATGTATAACATTTTTCTTTTGTTAATCCTCACCTGAGGATATTATTTCCATTGCTTTTTAGAGAGCGTGGAAGGGAGGGAGGGATGAGTGGGAGGGGGTGAGAGACAGAGAGAGAGAGACACTTTGATCAAACCTGCAATCCAAATACATGCCCTTGATCAGGAATCGAACCCGAGACCCTTCATTGAGCAGGCCAACGCTCTAACCAGTAAGCACACTAGTTAGGGCCCATGTATAACTTTTGATTCCCCCGAAACTTAACTACAGTCCCTCACGATCTTCAGGCACTTAGTTCCAGAACTCCCCATGGATACCAGAATTAGTGAATGCTCAAGTCCCTTATATAAAACTAGAGGCCCGATGCACAAAATTCGTGAGCAAGGGGCTCGGCCCTTGCAGCCCCTGCTGCCTCGACCCTCACAGCCCGGCTATCTTGCGGCCACGGCTGCCTCACGGCCCCGCCCACTGGTCATTCCAGAAGGTTGTTCCTGAAGGTCATTCTGCCGTCCAGTCTAATTAGCATATTAGCTCTTTATTATATAGGACTAGAGCCTCAGTGCACAAAATTGTACAAGAGTAGGTCTTCGCCAGCCCCGGCTGCCTCAGCCCCTTTGGCTGCCTTGGCCCCCCCTCCCCCGGCTTTGTCTAGAAGGTCGTCCTTATGGTCGTTTCACTGTTCGGCCATTTGGTCAATTTGCATATTATGCTTTTATTATTATAGATGGCCTAGAACAGTGGTCGGCAAACTCATTAGTCAACAGAGCCAAATACCAACAGTACAACGATTGAAATTTCTTTTGAGAGCCAAATTTTTTAAACTTAAACTATATAGGTAGGTACATTGTTATTAACTTAACTAGAGGCCCGGTGCACAAAATTCGTACACGGGGTGTGTGTCCCTCAGCCCAGCCTGCACCCTCTCCAATCTGGGACCCCTCAAGGGATGTCCGACTGCCCGTTTAGGCCTGATCCCAGTAGGATTGGGCCTAAACGGGCAGTCAGACATCCCTCTCACAATCCAGGACTGCTGGCTCCCAACTGCTCGCCTGCCTGCCTTCCTGATTGCCCCTAACCACTTCTGCCTGCCAGCCTGATTGATGCCTAACTGCTCCCCTGCCAGTCCGATTGCCTCTAACTGCCCTTCCCTGCCGGTCTGGTCCCCCCCAACTTCCCTCCCCTGCCGGCCTGGTCTCCCCCAACTGCCCTCCCCTGCAGGCCTGGTCCCCCCCAACTGCCCTCCCCTGCAGGCCTGGGTTCCCCCAAACTGCCCTCCCCTGCAGGCCTGGTCCCCCCCAACTGCCCTCCCCTGCAGGCCTGGTCCCCCGCTAACTGCCCTCCCCTACAGGCCTCCCCCCCCCCAACTGCCCTCCCCTGCAGGCCTAGGTCCTCCCCCCGCAACTGCCCTTCCCTGCAGGCCTGGTCACCCCTAACTGCCCTCCTCTGCCAGCCTGGTCACCCCTAACTGCTCTCCCTGAAGGCCTGGTCCCCTCCAACTGCCCTCCCTTGCAGGCCTGGTCCCCCCCAACTGCCCTCCCCTGCAGGCCTCAGTCCCTCCCAACTGCCCTCCCCTGCTTGCCATCTTGTGGCAGCCATCTTGTGTCCACATGTGGGCAGCCATCTTGTGTGTTGGAGTGATGGTCAATTTGCATATTACTCTTTTATTAGATAGGATTAGGGTACTCCTAAGCTGGCCTTTGCTAAAAACTCAAGGGGCCAAAGAGCCGCATATGGCTTGCGAGCTGCAGTTTGCTGACCACTGGGCTAGAACAGTGCATGTAGTTGGTCCTCCTCAGCTGCAGATTTCCCAACTGTGATCAAAAGTACTGTTTATGATTCACAGCAGATTTGAAATCTGGGGATACAATGTGTTATATATTTATTTTTAAAAATCTGCATATAAGCGGACCCATTCAGTTCAAACCTATGTTGTTCAAGGGTCAACTATAGTCAAATAACAAACAGTTTAAATATCCAATACTAAGTTATACTCATTTGATGGACTATTTTTATTAATGTCAAAAATGCTTTAAGTGAGAAGAGTATACAATATTGTACATACAATAAGATCTCAGTTATATATTACAATGTGTAGAACATGGGACTAAAAGGAAATACTTCAAAATGTAAACAAAAATAACTACAGATAAGAGGTTTCAGTCCTTTTGTCTTCTTATTCAGTCTGTGTCTTAACTACCTGCTTTTGTCCCAGACATTTATAGAGTTAACCATAGGGCGAGGTGGAAAGACAGGGATGCAACCTAAGCAAAGACAGCAAGATGCAAGACTTTATATAATGACTAGCAAAAGAAGGTACACTCACACATTCTGTTGTTGAGAGCACACTCCTTGTGGCCAGAGAAGTTGGAATGCCCAGATCTCCTAGCAATGCTATAAAAGTTCATGTTCAATTCATGCCCTGTATGAAAGCTTGGTATAGATTCCTTATACACATTTGGGGTAACTGAACATTTCTGTTGTGCATTTGAAGCAGCAGAGAGTCCTGGGAGTCTCGGACTAGAAAAACAAAGACTTCACTTAAATCCCTGCTCCACCACTGATTTGATCTGTGGCCTTGAGCTAGTTATTAATGCTTTCACCCATTGTTGCCAACCTCAAAATCTTGTTGTCAGAGTCAATTAGATATACTGAATGTGAATTCATTAAAGGTAGAATAGTCTATTTCGATGCCATGTATTTATAATTATTGTCATTAACAGGATCAGAATTCTATATTTGCCCTATGTACTGGCCAACAGAATGGAGTCTGATTGATGTAATGATACTGAAGGCCTTTTTAGGTCCAGAAAATGTTGTTAGGATATATGTTGAATGAGAGACTGTAGTCTAGATCCTGAAAAAAAGCAAGCATTGGTCATTTGTTTTCAGGGAGGGAAGAGAAATGTTGGACCTCTATAAACCTTGAGAAGGTAGAAAATTCTGGAATACATATGTATGTCATTTGACCAAGCAGTCCTGTTTCTGGGAATTTATCCTGTAGGTATTCTTGTATGTATGGAGTATGGTATGTGTTATAAAGTTATTTTAGCATGGTTTGTAATAGCAAATACTAGAAACAACCTAAGTGTCCATCAAGAAGGGGCAGGTTAAGTAAATTATGGTAATAGATATAATGAAATACTCTACAGCTATAAAAAAATGAGTGAGGTAGCACCAATCTTTTAGGAAAAAATATTTTTATTAATTTCAGAGAGGAAGATAATAGGGAGAGAGAGAAACATCAATGATGAAAGAGAAAATCATTGATTGGCTGCCTCCTGCACACCCACTATTGGGAATGTGCCCTGACTGGAGATGTGTCCTGACCTCCTGATTCATAGGTTGATGCTCAACCACTGAGCCACACCGGCTAGGCTGAAGCACCAATCTTTAAGAAAATATTTCTAAGTAGAAGAAATTCTAGTACAGTGCTAGAATATGCTACCTTTTGTGTAAAAATAGAGATAAATAAGGATAGATCTTTATTGTTGCTTATATATGCATAAAGAAATTCTAGAAGGGTATTTTAGAAACTAGTAGCAGTATTTACGTGGTCTGGGGGTAGTTGAGAAACTTTTAACTCTGTGTGCATATATTTATTTATTTATTTTACTTTTTGAGCCATGTAATCATATTACTTAAAAAATTAAAAGTTTTTTTTGAAACTCTACCTTTGTGACCTGAGGGCAAATGGGGTTGCAGAGAACATACCTGAATAGTTCGTGCACTATGACTAGCATGTTATATCCATGGATAATAGAACCATTTATTTCTTTTAGGTTTATGGTCAAGGTTTAAAAAGAAATGCTTTAAGCTCATCAGGAAGATGCCTATTATTGGTCGCAAGGTAAGTGGGATCTGTATAGATCTTCCTCCCCTACCCACCTCTATGGTCATACCTCTTTCTATTTACTTGTTGAACCTGGTATTCTCAAGGGGGAGGTGTGTTTTTGTCCTCCACCTCCAAGGAACATTTGATAATGATTGGAGGCATTTTTGGTTATTACAACTGGAGAGGAATGCTGTTGGCATTTAGTGGATAGTGGCCAGGGTTGCTGCTAAACTTCCTCATACAATGCACAGGACCACCCCTGCACACAGCAGAGGATTATTGGCTCAACATGTCAGAATCTCCAAGATTGAGAAACCTTACTTAATCTTTTCTGCAATATATGTGACTAAAGGAGAAAGGAGATGTCTATCAAGAATTTGAAATTAGAAAACTTTATAGAAGTCACATGATGCTCTGGAGCAATATTTGGCTGGGCTGATTTTAGTTATTTATGTGGGGGTTGAGTACTTATGTGGTTTAGATCAAGGTTGGCAAACTTTCTGTAAAGGGCTGGATATGAGACATTTTAGGCTTTGTAGGCCATACTATGTCTGTCACAACTCCTCAACTCTGCCCTTGCAGAGGGAATGCAGCAACAGTATCATCGGTAGAAGAATGAACCTGGCCGTATTCCAGGGAATTTTCTTTACAAAAATAGGCGTAGGCCAGATTTGGGTTGTAGTTTGCTGATCCCAGGTTTAGAAATTTAGATAACAGAGCTATTCTCTTGCTCTTTGTACCTATCCATAGCCTAGTATGTTCCCTTTACTGTATTTTCTCTGCCCTCACCCTCACTGAGTATAAAATAGTCACCTCTGTACCCTTCCTTTTTATCACAGATGAAGATAAACAGGGCAGGCCCCATTGCAAGCTTTAAGGAAGCAAATGAGTTCTTGATGTCTTCATCTCCTCCAGTATCCTGCCTTTCACCTCAGCTCCTCCTCAATCTTTCTTTTATTTTTGGCTTTCAATTCCCTTTTCTGGCCAGACCAGCAAAGGTGTCAGTTATCTTTAGCCTTTAACTGAAATCCATTCAGAGCACTATATAAACACTCACAAACTATGTATTATCAAGTTCATTTCCTGTGGGGAAGTAGAAGTAATAACTGGGGTGGAGATAGGGCATGAGGGTAGATACGTAGGCTTTTATTTTACTTCAAATTATATTAAGCCCCCAAATTAAATCTGCTTTGGTTCTTATAGAATAAAGAGTCAAGGAAAGGGGGAAGATATAATGGACAGACTGGCTCATTAAGGATAATAGCATTTCCCCTTTTCAGTCCCTATATTTTTTCTGCCCTTATTTTTCTTCATGTTTTTTCTGTTTCAATTTTAGATTTTGAGACAATGCTAGGGTTTCAGAACCTATTCTTAGATTTATGAACTAACAGAATTGGAAGGGGCTTAGAAACTATATGGTTAATCACCTTTCATATTTTAGAAGCAAATTTTGAGGCTCAGAGACAAGAAGTTATTTATTTTGAGTGAGCACTTCGGTTACAAGCTGTGGCCAGCCTGAGTGGATAGAATGCTGTCTTCCTGGCACTTCCCAGGGGGGCTTGAGCTTCTATGGGGGGAGTTGTGCAGGGCCTCCAGGTGCCTCCTGTGCTCTGTACCTGTCTTTTGAAGGAGTTCATCACTTGGACAAGCACCAGGATCCATTTTACTGCTGTGTGGCCTGTTTTCTGGTGACTGTTTGTGGCTCTACCTTTGTTTCTTTAGCAGACACATTAGCTGCTCAGGGCAGGAACAAGGTCCAAATGTTGCCCTCAAAGAAGTGCTGACATTAGCAAATGCAAACCAAGTAAAGCAGTGGTGATGTTGACATGGCAGAGGAAAGGCACGGGATGGGGGTGGGGTGGGGGGTGGCATTCAGGTGCATCTTTGACCTTCAGAGAGAAAGTCAACTTTTCAGATTTCTAAGAAAGTGTTGCACATGCCAGAAAATAGTTGCACAAATTGTCATCATGTCTCTTTAAGAAAAAAATACCCCCCTTTTTCTGTAGTATTTGTGTGGTTCCCAGCCTTTGGCAGTTGACTTAGTGTCGCAACTGGTTCTTCTCTATACTGTATTCTTCCATTTCCTTGTTAACTTTGTCTTTCTTACCTTTGAAGATCCAAGATGAGTTGAACAAGGTCAAGGATGATATTAGCAAGAACCTGTCATTTCTGCAAGTGGACAAGGAGTATGTGAAGGTTCTGCCCCCTCAAGGTCTGAGCTCGTCTGCAGTTCTGGAGAAGCTCAAGGAGTACAGCTCTATGGGTATGACTCTGCACATGCATGCTATCTACTTCAGTAACCTGGCTGGCGGTCAGTTAATGTTTGTGAAGTTAAGAACAATTCATCCTGGGTTCGTTCTCTCTCTCTCTCTCTCTCTCTCTCTCTCTCTCTCTCTCTCTCTCTCTCACACACACACACACACACACACACACACACACATCCAGTCTCACCCTCTCTCTCTCTCTCTCTCAGACACACACTCAGTCTCACCCTCTCTCTCACATGTGCAAGAAAAGGAAAAAAAAAGAATGGTTCATCCAGATATGTAAATGCTCAGAAGGGCCTGTCTCAAACGTTGACTTTCATATTTTAAAATTTATATTTAGATTCATCCTTCATCCATAAAACAAACAAATCTCAGAGACAGTGGAACTTGGTTTCATTTCCTTTTGTAAGCCTGAGAAAAACAGATATATTTGTTCTTTGAAAAGATAATATGTGTAATAAAAATGGGTGAGTTACTTAATTTCTCTATGCTTCAACTTCTGTCTCTCTGCAATGGGAATAATAATACTTATTTGAAAGGATGATTATAGAGATTGAATGAGATCATACATGTAAATGTATAATATCTGGTATGTAGTAAGTGCTCAATAAATGTTAATTATTAACACAAATGCATGTTTGTTACACATTAAAGTCATATTATGAATACTTTTTAAAAGTAGGATTTTAGTTTGGCATAATTTATAGAAAATTTGCAAAGATAATACAGAGATTTCCCATCTCTCCCTTATCCAGCTTCTCCTGATTTTAACAATTAAAATAACATGTGTCAAAGCTAAAAAATTAACATTGCTACAGTTCTGTTAACTGAACTACAAATTCTCTTCTGATTTCACCAGTTTTTCCACTAATGTCCTTTTTTATGTTCTAGGATCCAGCCCAGGATACCATGTTGCATTTAAAAAATACGTTTTAGCCCTAGCCAGTTTGGCTCAGTGGATAGAGCATGTTGGCCTGTGGACTGAAAGGTCCCAGGTTTGATTCTGGTCAAGGGCACATGCCCGCTTTATGGGCTTGATCCCCAG
Organism: Eptesicus fuscus; assembly: GCF_027574615.1. Lineage (NCBI taxonomy): Eukaryota > Metazoa > Chordata > Mammalia > Chiroptera > Vespertilionidae > Eptesicus > Eptesicus fuscus. Next base: position 18,818,267 of record NC_072489.1, on the reverse strand, counting down.
TAGGGGGCATGCAGGAGGCAGCCAATCAATGATTCTCATTATTAATGTTTCTATCTCTCTTCCTCTCCCTTCCTCTCTGAAATCAATACAAATACACTTAAAAAATAAAAAATACATTTAAAAATGTTAAATGCAATGTGTTGAGCTTTTGACATCAGCTGGTACAAAACTAGGTACAGTCCATGGTTTATAGATAATATAAAGCAGGAATAGCACTCTGAGACCTGTATATTAAGGGTTTCTGTGATTATGAGATCTGGCTGCTGCCTTCCCTTCCACTTTTAAGTCACCATCCATTGGTATACTCTGTAGCAGCAGTAAAAAAACAGGAAATGAAACCATGTATCCTGATTTTGAAAGTCTGGTAGCCTCTGGTCTGAACATACACCTGGTACAGAGCAGGGTCCTCTAAGGACAGAGGGAAGTCAAGCTGGCAGCAAACCAGAGTTTGGCAGGTTGGTGAGATTGAGGGATTAGTCTGGATAGTCACTACTCAGTCCTCTGCTCTCTTGTTGGAGCTGAAGATCTTTGTTTTGTGGAGCCCATGACTATAGTCTATAATTAATGTGTTTTTGTAATAGCTTTCTCACTACTCAATTTCAATAGGCCACCGCCATATTGTAGCAAAAGGACCTGAGACACATTTGTTGGTATAATGTAGAGTATGTAATGTGGATCCTCAGGCAGGAGATGGAAAGTTGGGCCTTATGTTCTGGTCAGGAATCTTTCCGGTGAGCTTTACCCCAGTGTTGTCTGTTCTGATCCTGGATGTAGCAGCAGATGTTGCTGGAAGCAGGTGGCTAATTCTGTGTGGGTTTCCAAACTCTTGTCTGATGGAGGGGCCCCTGAGACTAAGATGTCTCATTGTGGCTGGTGTAGTCATGATTCAATTCCCTGACTCCAGCCGTCCTGACTGTGTACTGAAATTTCACTTCTCTGCCACCTCTGCTCATAACAGTTCCCACACTTCCTAGGACTAGATAGGAAGGGCGGGAAGAAGGAAGCATTGCTGACAAAGGTCAAGCTAAGCCCTGTAGAGAACATAGAATGATATATAGATGGAGGAAAATGTTTCTGCTGTTAGAAGGCAGTTGGGGAAGAGGTCAGCATGCTTATTGGACTTTACTGTACTAGGTGCTATGGGTATCTTTTTCATATGTTGATACTAATTGATGATCTTTATTTTGCTGTGGTAGCTGTAATGGATTTTTTCTTTCTTGATGTAATATAAAGACACCTTTGGATTTCCACTCAAAAAATTTTTTTTCTTTTGTACTCAAAGGACTTCCTTAGCATTTCTTCTTTTTAGACCCTACCTGTCCTTCTAAAAGTTTCTGCTTACTGACCCAGTGATGTTAACTTTTCTCTGCAGATGTCTTGTGGCAAGAAGGGCGAGCCTCCGGAGCGGTGTACAGTGGGGAGGAGAAGCTCACTGAGCTCCTCGTGAAGGTGAATGCCCAGGACTCGAGGGGAGTGCGTGTGGTCTGTGCCAGTTTATAGTACCTCATTGGTATCTACTTTGTAATTTAAATATTACTTAAGAAAAGTTTATTGTTAAAATAAAACTAAAGTTTAGAAAGTTTCTCTTCACCCAACAGGTGAACATGTATAATATTGTTAAAGATATCTTTAGTCTGTAATAAAGTAAAATATTGTTTATGTTTGCAGGCTTTATTGACACCCTGTGTAGAAGGCAGATTAACAGGGAAGATATTCCCAGAGTTTGAGATTATTAATATTAAGACACATTTTGTTTGATAAGAAGAGACAAGGGAGAGAAACTTGGTTATAATTTCCGATACTACCCGACTCTCAAATCAGATGATCTGAGAATGAGTGTGGTTTCACTTATAATGAAAATACTTCTCATTTTTTGTTGACTTTAGAATTGCCTTTAGCATCTTCCATTTCTAGTCAGATTTAATTTTGAAATCCCACTTTGCCATATAAAATCGGCATTGACTGATGGTCTCTGAGATATTTGTGTTTGATTATTATAATCATGAAACTGCTTATACCATACTAAATATAGGTTTTGCTCAGCTGTATCTTGACATAATGCTCCAATCTTATTTCTGTGTTTAAAAATCCTTCCGTGGCTTCCTATCGTCTACAGGATACAATACAAGCTGCTTATGAGGCAGAAAATACCAAGTCCCTCATGAGCCAGCTCCCACCTACTTTTGGCAAACCCTCCTATTACTTTCCCATGTAAACACTAGCTGGTGCCTTTTCTTTTTACAGAGTACACCTTGCTCTTATGTTGTTTGCCTTTCTCTCCTTCACTCCACCTGTTGTAAATGATGAATTCCTATTTCTCTCAAGGTTCCACTCAGCAGACACCTCCAGACCACTCAGGATGCTCATTATTCCCTCTTTAAGGCCCCTTACCCTCACACACACACATCTGGCATTGCACTTAAAACAATCGCTGCTTTGTGCCAGACACTCTACTAAGTGCTTTGCATGTGTTATGTTAGTTATTTGCTTATCGCCAGAACCCTATCAGATCAGTACCTTAATTACCCCTTTTAGCATATGAGAAAACTGAGCCTCAGAGGTTATTTTTCCTGAGATTACACAGCTAGAAGTGACAGGTGAAGCTTAATCTTCAAACTGAGTCTGCTTGGCATTGTAGTCTGTGCTTTTAACCACATTTATACTTCTTCTCCTACCACATTGTAAAATAATTTATTTGCATGTGTGTCTCCTCCACTGTATTTTGATCTTCTTTAGGTTGGGGAACATAGTCTACCGTTTTCCAGTGTCTAATGTTGTGCCTAATACCTAGAAATTTTGGTTTAGTGTATGATTGTTTGTCCTGTACAGCTTAATTGTCTTGCTTCATATCTGCTTGCATTCCTTTGCAGGCTTATGGAGATTTTGCATGGAGTAATCCCCTGCATCCAGATATCTTCCCAGGACTACGGAAGATAGAAGCAGAGATTGTGAGGATAGCTTGTTCCCTTTTCAATGGGGGACCGGATTCCTGTGGATGTGTAAGTATATGCATCCAGTATTTTTTTAGCTTAAAATAGGAAAATTAGAACATTTTACTTTTTTTATTACATAGATGATATGTGATTATTGTAGAAAGATCCAGATTAACAGTAATTTAAAAATACTGTTTGTAGCACTAGCCAGTTTTGCTCAGTGGATAGAGCATTGGCCTGAGGACTGAAGGGTCCCCGGTCCCATTCCAGTCAGGGGCACGTGCCTGGGTTGCGGGCTTGATCCCCAGTAGGGGGCGTGCAGGAGGCAGCCAATCAATGATTCTCTCTCATCATTGATGTTTCTATCTCTCTCCCTCTCCCTCCCTCTCTGAAGTCAATAAAAATATATTAAAAAAATACTGCTTGTAGTTCTGTAATTCATAAAGTATCAACATTTTGGCATATATTCTTGTAGATAATCTTTCTCTTCAATTTTGTACTTTGAAAAACTTTACATTTACATAAAGTTGCCAGAATAGTTTAAAGAACACCCTGGATTCACTAAATATATTTTGCCCTATCTGCTCTCTGCTTCCTTCTTTCTCTTCCTTTCTTTCATCCACCCACCTTCCTATCCACTTTCTTATATAATTTGCTGAACCATGTCGTGGTGACTTATTTTTATACTTTTTCATTTTACTTGAGCTGGCAGCTTACTTGCTGATTTTGCTATAAATCGCATCTCATTTAGTTGGTTTAGGAATAAAGGAAGAGGTATCATTTATATTGAAGACACAGATGTTTCAACTATTCTTTTCAATAACATTTGTTAGTTTTCCTAAACTGTGATTGATAAACTTCTGTTTAGATTTGTTACTACAAACTGATACTGTCTTCCTAGAAAAAATGAAATCTCAGTTTATGCAGGATAGCGTTAGATTTAACCCAGTGTGCTGCAGTGGTAACGTAGAGGTGCTCACCCTATCAGATACTTTGTAATCATTATAAAGTCTGCAGATTTAATTATCGAAGGGCCCATCCAAAGACAATAACTTTCAATACTTTTTGTGTTTTTCCAGTAAGATGTATTGTTTTATTATTATGTTGGCACCATGGTAATCAACATGTTCAAATATTCAGTAGGTAACAGAACTGGTATTCATGGCATTCATTTCCCCAAAATAATTCTAAAATGGTTACAAAATGGACCAATAATGGGTTCTCTTATGGCATTTGATGAACAGCGTGACTTAGAGGGGAGATGACGATATACTTATAGTATGTAGTATTCTCCTGTGCCATCAGACAATTTCTTTTAAGAGACCAAAGGTTAAACAAACACAAAACAGTTTGACCTTACCCAGTAAAGTTGAAGATAGAAGTCTTATGACCCTGAAATTCTCCAACTCAGGATATATCCTAGAAAAGCATTTGTGTATTAGCATAGATATATATTCATAGCAGCATTGTTCGTGTTAGCTAAAAACTGGAAATAAATCAGATGTCTATCAACAGTAGGGTGGATAAGGAAATTATGTATGCTTCAGTCCATTATAGTTGTTCCTCAAATTGATGCCCAGATTGCTCCATTTTTGGCTTGTGGGAGCTTTCTAATTTTGGTTCCTGGGTCCTTCTGCATGACTCACATAGTCTTTTACTAGTAAAGCTTCCATTCTTCCCTTTTTTTTTTTTGACAAAATATTTTTATTATTCCATGGTCATCCTGTACATTTCTGCTCTAGACCCGGGGTCAGCCATTTGTCCAAGGAACCCTGGTTCATTTATAACTCTGTAAAATATTTACATGGTTTCTAAGTAAAATTTATGGAACAAGACAGATTTTAAAACAACTAGAAAAAGAATCCAGAGAGACAAATAAATAGAAAGTACAAAAGTGAAGTTAAGAAACATGAAGGTTAGAGTGAGAAAGGCTAAAACAGGGTTTAAAGCAGCCAGGAAAAAAACACACAAAGCAAAACTACCTGTAAAGGTATAACTATTAGAACAACTGATTTTCTCAATAACAACAATGCCTGGGGCAGTTGGGGGTAGATGAAAAGACTGGCAATGAGCTGATAATTGTTGGAGTTGTGTGATCAGTACAGGGATTTTATTAATTCCCTTTCTAGTTGTGTCTAATCTACATTTTAGTCTTCCATTGGGTTTTTAAATTTTGTTTACTGTATTTTTCATTCTTGAGAATTCTATTTGGTTCATTCGTTCGTTCATTCATTCATTTAATCCTCAACAGAGGACATGCTTAGAGAGAGGAAGGGGTGAGAGAGAGAGAGAGAGAGAGAGAGAGAGAGAGAGAGAGATTGATTTTGATCTGTTGCCTTTAGTACATGCCTCGATCAGGAATGGTGCCCTAACCAGGAATCAAACCAGGAACCCTTGGTGCACAGGACAGCGCTTACCAGCTGAGCCACGTGGGCTGAGCTCTTCTTTTGTTTTTAAATCTGTTTGGTGGTTCTTTATTGCCCCTTGGCTTATAGTTTATTTAAATATGTTGCACGTAATTATTTTATATTCTCTTCTGACAGTTCCATTGTTCATGGCCTTTCTGTTTCTGCTGGTTTCACTTGTGTTGTCTTGCATCCTTATAGTTGTATTTATTTATTTTTTTACTATAAACCATTCATTTTCCTGGGAACTTAACTTTAAGGCCTAGATTGAAGTTAAATTCTTCCAAAAAAGGTTTGTAATTACTTCTGTCAGTTGCTGGGAAGTACTACCACATTGGAACCAATTTTAGTCCAGTTCACAGCTTATAGTTTTGCACTACAGAGGTAGTTGAGTTCAGACCACAAACTCACATAAAAGCTGCCTTGTTATACATGCTTTAGAAATCCTTATTCTTCTTTCCTGAGCAACAGGGTTGAGAAAAGCAATTTTTCTTGATGTCCTCTTCTGTACCAGTGGGATTTTTTCCTTGTACCCCTCAGATTGTGGGTGTAATTCCATTTTTTTCCAGCCATCTCCCATTAGCCTTCTTACATTGGGCAGGTCCTAAATTTATCTCATGTTCTTGAATGGGCGCGGGAGTTTAAGGTCTCTTGGGATTGGCAGCCACCCTCAGAGGTAAAGCCAGCTTTGGCACTCACTTATTTTGTAGGATTCTTGATTTTGTTTTGTTTGCAGTTTCAGATATTCCTTTACGTTAGCTCAGTGGGGGATATAAAAAAAAAAAGTAATGTTTTATCAGGTTTTTTAAAAAAATTAATCCTCACCTGGGGATATTTTTTCCATTGATGTTTTTAGAGAGAGTGGAAGGGAGGGGAGAGACAAAGAGGGAAACATTGATGTGAGACACATTGATTGATTACCTCCCGAATGCACCCTGAGTTGGCTGGGGATTGAGTCTGCAAATGAGGTACGTGACCTTGACCAGAATCGAACCCATGACCGTTTAGTCCAGGGGCCGACAATCTAACCACTGAGTCAAACCGGTTAGGGCTTACCAGGTTTTTTAGCTTCAGGTAGGAGCGTTGTCCAAGGTATATAATCTGTATTGCTGGAAATAGAAGTCCCATGATTGTTCTGTGTGTTTTTTCCCATGTGAGAGACCTTTGTGTACTTGGAAGCCTCTTTACCCCTGAATCTCTTCCCTGTTTTTCCTAGGTTAATCAGCTGTTCCTTAGGGAATACGATTTCCAAACAGATTGCCACCCATCCCTGTCATTCTTCTCTGAACGCTTTTTGGTTATCTACGACAGCCAGATAGACACAATTCTCCAAGTGTGGAGTGACATTGATCTTTCAGTCTCTGTCTTATTTATCTGGGTTCACTAAATTTACCTTAAACCTTTCCTCTAAGTCAGTCTTTTTATTCTTAGCAGTGTTTATTCTGTTCCTTTCTGTTTCTAGTTCTGTATCGGTGCTGTTTGGTACTTTGTTTTTTTAAAGTTTGCAGTCTCATTTTGTTGTTTCAGTGTCCAGCTTTTCAACACTTTTCTAGAATCATGACCTTATGATATTGTCCTATAATGAGAAACAGTCATGAGGAATTTCCTTCTGTTCCTTAGGTGGTTGCCTTTGGAGCTGGGCTTTTATTTTGCACGCTACTTTTTTCTTTGTATATGTTTGCATCGTTACCATGCCATTTTCTTTTGTCTTGGCTCATGCTTAGGTGGCTGTCTCTGGACATTCTATTTGTTCTGATGCATGGTGGGTGATTTCTTGTCTGAGAGCATTTGGTTGAGGCAGGACTCAGCTAAAGCTTTGTTACACCTGTATTTCAATATATCTAGGTCTTACCTTCTGAGAGATTGTTAAAAGTTAACTGTACCGGAGTTCACTCTGCCTAGTTGGAAGGGAATAATAATACCCTTTGGGCTTTGATTACTTCTTTAACCCATCTGGTATTTCTGTAGTCTCCACTTCAAAGAATCAGTCCAGATGTTCTCTCCCCATTTTGCTCTTTCTCCCTAGCTGCCGTGTTTACCACTCTGATCCACTCTGAAGAGCAGGAGAGAAGATAAGGAACCCCTTCCATTTGCTTCTCCGAAGATTAGGGGTATTAATAAGAATGGTCAGGATTTTGCTAAGTTGCCTGGATAATTTCCAGGGCTTAGAAGAGGGATTATGAACTGTGTTTTGCTCTCTGCTATGGATTGGAAACTTGTTTCTTCTTTTTATTGCTAGTGTTGGAAGTTTATTGCATCAGATTATATCTCATTCCTCCTTTGGTTCTTATTACACGTTGTCACTACTGTTTTTCTTTATTCTTATAGGTATTGGGAGGAAGTCCGTGAGATAGTTTCAGTCTTCCAGAAGTCCAGCACTAGGGTATTTGTACTTTGCTTTTGCATAGGTACAACTAAGCCATGTCTCTCCCGTTATGATTTTCTTTAGTGGATGTGTCAGGGTTCAGGAGAAGGATGAAGTCTAAGATCCCTAGTCTCTTCTAAAGCTTAGACTTTAGAAATCTCTGGGATCCTTCGAGTTCTCAGTCTCTGGCTCTATCTCTCTCTTGAGGAGCTGCTTTCGGTGAAGAAAGTTCAAAGGTGGGGAACATGAAGACAAAGCCTTAAGGGTTGGGCTGTCTTTAGACTATTCCCATTTAAGGTATTACACTTCTTGTTCTTTGTTTTTTAGCCTTCACCTTTTTTCCTTTTATTAACTTCATTTGCCTCAAAATGGATGAGAGGGGACTATATAACCAAAAGAAATTGGGTTGCCAAGGAAACTGGTCCTGGCTTTTGCAAGTGTCAGTAGGATCAAACATCACCTAAAAGAAAAATTTCCAAACAGGTCATGTCCTACTCTTGTTTTTGACACACATTTCATATGTTAGAGTGAGAGTTACTATAAATGTTAAAAGAAGCTGACTAACATAACAAGTAGTTATTGAAGCCTCTGCCTTCTTACTTCACAGCTAAATTTTCATTTCCCTTTGAGTGCAGGGGGAGGAGGGAAATGGGAGAATCTTTAAACAGAATTTTGGGATCAGAAATAAGAATTAGAAATAGAATTGAGGTATCCCAGCTTTAATAGTAAAAAAATACACTGATATTTCCTTAACAAATATCGATGTTGATTTGCTTAACGGTTGAACTAAATATAGGACATGTGAAGTGAGTAACTAGGGTTTGGAAGTATTTTTGCGTATGTCATTACTTGACCTTAGTAAGAGATGGACTCCCTGGAGACTGACTTTGCTGGTCCTTTTCCGACTTGCTTCACAGCTGGTTTGACTTCTCATGTGACATTCTGAGGTTTTAGCTGGAGCACAGGACATGCTGCTGATGTGCAGAGCTGACCTCAGTGTAAGCACTTTCGTCTTCTCCAGCATTGAAGTGCAGAGACCTACACACAAGTGTGCTATGCCCACGTTCAGTGCATTACTTTGTGGATGATTGTCACATGTTTCATGAAGACTTCCTGAATCAAAAATGACTTAACTTTTCTCAGCTAATCTCCCATATAACTCCTGACTACTGGGATTTGGTATCGAATGCTACTTTTGTCCTATATGTGGATATTATTTTAGGAAGCTTCAGTAATTACCATCTCTCATTCTGTCTCATATTTAGCTACACTAAATACAAAAACATAGGAAGTTTTACTTCTTATCAACAGATGCTAATGGATGACATTGGGTACATCACTTTAGTCTCTCAGCAGCTCAGTTTTCTCACCTATATAATGAAAAAGCTATATAAGATCATGTGAGTCTTTGGAAATGATAAATTTAAGAAAATATCCACCTAGCTCAGTGCTATGGCTTTTCTTTTTCGGCTTGTTTTAAAGTTATTAATTCTTAGATGTTATCGAAAGATAGCCAGGTGGGTATGATATGCCTGTGTTAGTCATGGCTTACTGAGAGTCAAACAATTAAGAAATGTTAATTGAGGGTCTGTTAGGTGTCTGCTACGAGGCTTGGTGCTAGGAATATTGTCCTGAACAGATTGGTCCTCACCCTTTGAGATTGTAGTCCCTTGGGGTCTATAAGATGAATGAAATGACTGCTGAGTCTTTTTGTTGCCTATATCAGAGTTGCTAGACCTCGATTCAGGAAAAAATTTTATTTCATTGAGAAACATTAGGATTTTTGTTTTGATTTCAGATAACAAACTCTAAGTAGAGGCTTCTTTTTCTTTCAAACTTGTAAAAAACCAGAACTTCATTTTAGAGTGCCTAATTATCTGTTCTTGGTCTTCTAATGTATTGCATAGTTTACTAGAACTGTAACCTCACAATTTCAGGTTTCAGTGGTCATTGAAAATTTAAATCAAAGTCAATCCTGATGCTTTTGAATGGTGTAAAATGCCCTGTCCTATCTGCAATTGGAGGAATTAATGAGGAAATGGATTGTGCACAGATCTGGGCAGATGTGCAAGTTGTCCAGACAGCATGGAGCTTCTGCTCATCTTAGTTCGTGTTTTTACTCTTCTCCTGAACCCAGCGTGGGCTTAGTAAACAAAGCCAAGTTTCCCTTCTGGAAGACATAGCAGTGTCTGCCCTGTACCAGCCACCATCAAAATCAGGGTAGGCTGATAAGTATCCCTAACTTCCCTCCACAGATGACATCTCTCCTTTTTCACAGGTGACCTCTGGGGGTACAGAAAGCATACTGATGGCCTGCAAAGCTTATCGGGACCTGGCCTTAGAGAACGGGATCAGAACTCCAGAAATGTATGTATGTGTGGCAGTGTCATTTATCCACCCCTGCTGAGATTTGTCTGGAATGCTGCTGTATGAAACACCCTGACTGTTTTCAGCTTCTTCTCTTCCTTTGGCAATTCTAGTCCTCTTTCCTCCTAGCCTGTGTCCTTGACTCCTATCTCTTCACATTCACCAAAATCCTAAGTGGATCAGCCAGTTAATTTTCAAAATCATCCCCTCCACTCTGACCCCCACCTCTCCTTTATACATGGTATATATCAGGCGTCCTCAAACTACGGCCTGCGGGCCACATGCGGGTGTTTTTGCTGTTTTGTTTTTTTGTTACTTCAAAATAAGATATGTGCAGTGTGCATAGGAATTTGTTCATAGTTTTTTTTAAACTATAGTCCGGCCCTCCAACCATCTGAGGGACAGTGAACTGTGGCCCCCTGTTTAAAAAGTTTGAGGACCCCTGGTATATATACTTCAAGCAAAAATGAGATCCTTTTTCTAAGTGACAAAGTGACCAGACTATATCTTTGAATTCTGTGATATCCTACCTAATAATAGACAAATATGCAAATTGACCACACCTTTGCTATGCCCAAGCCACGCCCACCAGCCAAGCCACGCCCACCAGCCAATCAGGACAGGTATGCAAATTACCCCTAACAAAGATGGCGGCTAATTTGCATATCAAGACAGCTTAGAAAGAAGCCAAGAGATGCTGAAGGGAGCAAAGCTGCGGAGAAGCAAGCAAGCCCGGGGGAGGAGAAGGGAGGAGCGGAGGCGGGGCTGGGGGAGAAGGAAGGAGAGCAGGGCGGGCTGGCGGAGAAGGTGGGCCGGGGGACAAGGGAGGAGCGGAGGCGGGGCCGGGTAGAGTGCAGCAGGAAACCCTATTGCAGGATTTTTCCTGCAATGGGAACGCTAGTTTATTATAAATTATTTGGAGCCTAAGGAACACTCTCTGTTTATCTTAGTTCACTGAAAGTTATATTACAGGCTGCTTTGGGGTTCCCCTAAGAAAATTTCAAGCTAGCTTGGCCGGCGTTGCTCAATGGTTGAGCATCGACCCAGGAACCAGGAGGTCATCTGTTCGATTCTTGGTCAGGACACATGCCTAGGTTGCGGGCTCAATCCCCAGTAGGGGTTGTGCAGGAGACAGCCGATCAATGATTTTCTCTCATCATTGAGGTTTCTATCTCTCCCTCTCCCTTCCTCTCTGAAATTAATAAAAATATATTTAAAGAAAAAATTTCAAGCTAAGGGTAGTTTTATGGGATAGAAAATTTTAAAATCTTTTTAAGGTTTACCCATATTGCCACCCCATAGTTTTTGGTTTTGTTTTGTTTTGCAATATATTTGTATTGATTTCAGACAGGGAGGGAGAGGGAGAGAGAGATAGAAACATAAACATCAACGATGAGAGAGAAGCATTGATTAGCTGCTTCCTGCACACCCCCTACCATGGATCGAGCCTGCAACCCAGCACGTGCCCTTGACCAGAATCAAACCTGGGGCCCTTCAGTCCGCAGGCTGACACTCTATCCACTGAGCCAGACTGGCTCGGGCCCACCCCATAGTTTTGATATTTGGTTGCATTATTTTTTCCTGTAGACCCTCTCCTTGTACAGTGTGTTTATACATTATTTGGGTTAATGTTTTTCCCACAAGTGTCAGTGATTAAGGCCTTGGTTGTGCATGATTTCATGCTGTGATTCCTACTTAAGCCTAACAGAATAAATCAGGCTACCATCTTTCTTCAAGCATAAATCTTTGGTGCTTGGTACTTAATAGGAGAGATTTTTCTCCATTAAAGGGAGCAGGTTAATTTTAAGAGTGGAACCATTGAGGGAAGTCTGAAAGCAAATACTTAACTATGACTCAGTTTCCTTTTTTAATACTATTTGAAATGCTACTTCCAAGTGTGCAGTGCAAATGGGGATTATAGCTTCTTAAAGGATCGTGGTCTTTCAAAGACAGAGGGGACCTTTGATCTGATGCTGCTTTAACAGCCCTGCCAAGCAATCTTGCGTTTTCTGCCTGAACATGTACCGTGTCAGGAAGCTTGCTCTCCTCTGATGTGCCTGTCTTTGGATAGGCAACTACTTCATGTTAATTTGATCCAAATTTCCTGTTCTTTTACCTGTCAGCCCTAATTTATATTTTGGATCCTTCGATGTGGGATTACTTCCAAGTTATTCCTGTTGCCAAAATGATTTCCTACATAGTAGGGAGAAGGTTCCTTAGAATATCTTTTTGTGCTTAAAAGTAAATATAAACACTTTAAAATTTTTGAGGAAAAGTAATCAGAAGTTTACTCTTGATACTTTAGATTAGCTGCTAACTGTGCTCTTTTGAACCTCATTTTGAACTGAATTTCATTATTCTCTTCTTCCCTGTCTTTTAGTGTGGCCCCCCAGAGTGCCCATGCTGCATTTGACAAGGCAGCCCATTATTTTGGGATGAAGATTGTACGGGTTCCACTAAACAAAATGATGGAGGTGGATGTTCGGGTGAGTTCCTCTGAAGGGCCATTGTCTGCCTTGGGCTGTGAGAAGCAGGAAGTGTACCCAACTGACTGTTTTTTTCCAGTGTCACATGCAGATAGGCTCAAAATGTCTTTGATTGTAGTGGCCGGAGTTGCAAAATCTTCCACTGGCTGTGCTGATTGATCACAGCTTCAGTCTTTTCACAGATTCAGCCGCTTGTTCCTAACTTTAAAGACCAGGGTTTGCTTCAGCACTGCCTCTTTCTCTTTTCTGTTTGTGAAATAAGCATGTCCTAACTTGCTCTAAGACTCGCACTGTGGTTTGTATGTTTTTTTAATAATTAAAAAAAAATCCTCACTGGAGGATATGTTTTTATTGAGAGAGAGAGAGAGAGAGAGAGAGAGAGAGAGAGAGAGAGAGAGAGAGGAGAGAGAGAGAAGAGGAGAGGAGAGGAGAGGAGAGAAAAGAGAGAGAAGAGAGAGAAGAGATATGCCCTGACTGGGGATTGAACCTTTTGGTATACAGGACGTACAGAACCAGCCAGGTGTCACTGTGGTTTTGATTGGCCTGAATGAGCACCATTGCCAACATAATGATTTTTTTCCATAAGTAAACTATTCCAATTTATTAGCATTAGCATTATCCCCCTCATCTTTATTGAGGCATTAGTGTACAATTAATGGACAAACTAAAAATTATGTATGTTTAAGGAGTACAACTTAATGTTTTGATGTAAGTATACATTGTGAAGTAGTCAACAGAATCAAGCTTTTAACATTTTCATTACCTCACATAGTTAACATTTTTCTTTTTTTTTCTTTTTTTTCATGGTTGAAATACTTGAGACTGCCCTGTAGATCTCTAATTAAATTTCAAGTATACAATGCAGTATTAACAAAACTTGTTTAGTAGTCACATGGCAATACATTTTATCTTCAGAATGTATTTGTGTAATTGAAGCTTGGTACCCCTTGACCAGCATCTCCCCATTCCTCCACTCCAACCCCTTTCTACTCTCTGCTTCTACACGTTCAGGTTTTTAGCTCTAAGTGAGATCATGCAATATTGTCTTTCTGTCCCTGGCTTATTTAAGTTAGTGTAGTGTCCTCCAGGTTCATCCATGTGGTCACAAATGGCAGGATTTCTTTCTTTTTAAGGCTGAATAATATTCCTTTCATGATTAATTTTATGCCTTGCATTTGTATAGAACTTTCCAGTATTCAGAATGCTATTGGAATTGCATTGGAGCCTAGGACAGCTCAGGGAGGTCGTAGAAGCTGTTAGTATTATTGCAGTTCACAGATGAGGAAACAGACTCGGTGGAGTGAAGTAGTTTACACCAGGTTTCACTGCTAGTTGGCTGCTCTTTTACCTCTTAGCCCAGAATTCTTTCCCCTCAGTGATTTTGCTGTTTTTGTATTGTGCTCTCTTTTCTCCCAATGGACCCATCTGGCCTTGTTTGTATTCTGCTACCATGGTGGGTGGCGGGCTTCGCCAAGGTTGGAGAAGTGATGGAGGGGGCAGTAGTGGAACTGAAGTGCGTAGACTAGATTAATCTTGTTAGGGGAATAGGAGAGTAACTGAGATGTGGATGCTCATTTTCCTTCCCACGTGTAACTCCTAGGCAATGAGAAGAGCCATCTCCAGGAACACTGCCATGCTTGTCTGTTCTACCCCACAGTTCCCTCACGGTGTGATAGACCCTGTTCCTGAAGTGGCCAAGGTATGTGAGAAAAAGGGACCATTAGGCAGTGAAACAGATTTTAAAATAGAATCTCATGGTACAGTATTTGGCAAATAGAAGTGATTTTGAGTTTAGATTTTAGCACATGGGTGGTGAATAGCTCTCATCAGCTCTGTGGTAAACTCTGCAGCTCTGTTTGGAGCCTCTGAAGGTTACTGGCTTCTGCTGTGGGGGAGGAGAATAGAAGGAAGAAGCCTTTGTTTAAATGGGATATTTGGAAGTAGGACTAACATTTCAATTCAGATCAGGAAATGATCTGCATTTAGGAGCATGCCTACCAGAGAGTGGTATTCAATCTGCTGCTCCATAACACACCCTCCCTCCTTCCCTGCTGGGCAGTTAACAAGAAGGACCTTTGACCCACTCCAGAGGCAGCCGGAATCGGAGTGCTGCTCATTTTCTGCATGATTTTGCAGTGAATTTGAGGCCCTGCATATTTAAATATAAAATAAACACCACATTTCAGATGAATTATTTTGAAGGCTAAATACATTTGAAAGATGAACTTTTTTTATTGGGAATGTCAAAAAGTAGCTGGCTTTTTAAAACATGGAAGATATCCTATATAATAAAAGGCTAATATGCAAATCGAGCAAACAGCAGAACAACTGGTCGCTATGATGTGCACTGACCACCAGGCAGATGCTCAACGCAGGAGCTGCCCCCTGGTGGTCAGTGCACTACAGGGGGAGTGCTGCTCAGCCAGAAGCCAGGTTCTCAGCTGGTGAGTGGTGTGGCAGTGCTAAGGATGTCCAACTGACGGCTTAGGTCCTCTCCACAGGGAGCAGGCCTAAGCCGTCAGTCAGATATCCCCCAAGGGCTCCCAGACTACAAGAGGGCACAGGTTGAGGGATCCCTGCGTGCATGAATTTTGTGCACCGGGCCACTAGTAGTATGTAATGTCCTTATGATTACAGCCTACTTTTCCACCCATGTCTTGCAAAGTTTTTGTTACAGGGCTGTAAATGAAATTCTCTTATGGTCTTTGTTTTTTTGGAACTAGCTGGCTGTCAAATACAAAATACCTCTTCATGTAGATGCTTGTCTGGGGGGCTTTCTCATCGTCTTTATGGAGAAAGCAGGATACCCACTGGAGCAACCATTTGATTTCCGGGTGAAAGGTGTGACCAGCATTTCAGCGGATACCCATAAGGTGAGCTACGGAAGGAACCAAATGTTAGTCAGAGGAGACAGTTGGTTGACTATAATCAACAAAATAAATTGGTTAAAGCATTAGCTTTTCCCAAAATGTAAAATGAAATCTGGCTCTTTGCTTTCACCAGGGCAGTTGATTCAGGTGACAAGGTATAGTGGTAGAGATGACAAGCAGTAGTGGAAAGGAACCCGTTATCTTTGTGTCTTATGGCTGAGAGAATTTCTATAACTGGGACATGTTAGTGTAGTGGCCCTTTTAAGAGTTAGTTCCCACCCTAGCTGGTTTGGCTCAGTGGATAGAATGTCAGCTTGTGAACTGAAGGGTCCCAGGTTCGATTCTGATCAAGGGCACATGCCTGGGTTGCAGGCTCCGTCCAAAGTACTGGAGGCAGCTAATCAATGATTCCCTCTCACCATTGATGTTTCTATCTCTTCCTCTCACTTCCTCTCTGAAATCAATAAAAATATATTTAAAAAAAAGAAAAAAAAAAAGAGTTCCCTGAGCCTTGAGACAACCTTGAGATAATCTGGGGGGAGGATGGAGGGAGGTTGAATTGGGCTTCCTGAGGGAGGTATGTAAATGCTGCAGCTCCCATGCTGCTGGGTTCCTGCACCTGATGGAAGAGTCCTTTGGAAAAAGGGAAGAACTTAATGTGCTCAGGAATGTTTGGCTTGTTATGTTTGAAATGTCTATTCCTGCCCCCACCTCATGGGCTGAGACAAAATCTAGATCAGTTTATTATAAAACTGGATGAAGTAGCTTCTTGATTCTGAACACCATGAAGCTCTTAGTAGAAAGGAAGTGTACTAATAAGTAAACAAGGATGAGAAGGGAGTCAGGTCGTGATTGCAGTTGACTTGAGTTCCTGGCTTCCAGTGGCACTTTATATTTGCTTTCATCCTGACATACTGCCCTGGAATAATGTTTTAAATAAGGAAAACCACGTGCTGGGCGGGAAAGGGGAAGTAAACTGATTAGCAGGACAAGACACTGCTCCTCCTGGGCCTCGGATTCCTCATCCCTAAAATAGTTTCAACTCCATCCCTTCAGTTTTCTCTACCCGTTAACATTGTACGTTTGGATTTTTAACGTGAGTGAGAAGCATCATAGAGAACGTGAGGGAAAATTTTCCATGATCAGCGTGCCAGGGCAGGTCTGCCGAATAGAACTGTACAGTCACCTGTCTGCTTCTCCCCCTCAGTATGGCTACGCCCCCAAAGGCTCTTCCGTGGTGTTATACAGTGACAAGAAGTACAGAAGCTATCAGTTCTTCGTTGATCCAGACTGGCAGGGTGGCATCTACGCTTCCCCAACCATCGCGGGCTCACGGCCTGGTGGCATTAGTGCAGCCTGCTGGGCTGCCTTGATGTACTTTGGTGAGAGCGGCTATGTTGAAGCTACCAAACAGATCATCAAAACTTCTCGCTTCCTCAAGTCAGAGTATGTGGAAGATTGGGATTCTGCCTTGTCTCTTGCTTTGTCTGCTAGTGTGCTCACGGCATCTGCCCGGCCAAACACCTGTAGCCCCAGCCCATTCGTTGTCTCCTGAGAGACCAAGGGTTTAGGACGGCAGCTTAGGAGTGTGGTGCTGGCCTGGAGGATAACGCTCCCTTGCTCTGCTGTGACTTGGAATGTCAGATCAGGGCTTCATGTAGGCCATCTTGTTTCCAAGGATGTCTGGATGTCTTAACCACGGGCAGTTCTTACCAAGTACTGAGGGACAGTTTAATGACTGAGACAAGACAGTAGTTCTGAAATTTGAGGATGCGTCTTAATCACCTGGAGGGCTTATTAAAATGCAGATTCCTGGGCCCTGCTCCTAGAATTCTAACTCATTAGATCTGGAATGGCCTGAGCATTTGCATTTCTAGGAAGTTCCCAGTGGATGCTGATGCTGCTGGTCTAGGAATCACACTTGGAGAATCACTGGGATAAGAAAAGAACTGGAGAAGGAATGGGGAAGGGGCGGCGGTGAAATCTTGGGTTAAGCTAAGGCTAGAACTAAGCTGTGTGCTCTTTTGAGCATATCTGTTCCCATAGTGCCTGTCTCTGTGTCACCAGGGTTGGGGAGGTTTTTTCAGAATCTTGAGGGTGAATAAAAGTGGCCAGTGGAGATGTCTCATTTGAAAAAGGCCCACATATGATTCTGATATCCCCGTCTGTTGAGAACTGTACTAGTTCTTTCTTTAGGGACTATATATGTGACTTTTTAAAATTGAGGGATGAAGGGATTATTTTTTTCAGTATTTTTAAAAAGTGTCTCTCTTATTCCTCAGATGTCCCTGGGGGTGATGTCATAATTTGAGACTTGGGCAGACAGGTTAGGAGCCAATGATTCTGATTCATTGGGTCTAGATATGGTTTGGGCCTTTGACTATTTGTAATGCTTAGGAATTACTGATCTCAGTCTAGATACCTTATTTTACAAGATGAGAAAACCAAAGCCCAAAAGGTTAGGTTGTAAGGGAAACGTTGGGTGATTAAAGAGATGATGACCAGAGGACCATATGTGGCTGAATTTTCTTTTTGTTCCTTTTCTTGTTTGCTTTAAGACTGGAAAACATCAAAGGCATCTTTGTTTTTGGGGATCCTCAGTTGTCAGTCATTGCTCTGGGCTCCCATGATTTTGACATCTACCGACTGTCTAATCTGATGACTGCTAAGGGGTGGAACTTGAACCATCTGCAGTTCCCGTCCAGGTAAACTTGAAGAAGCCCCTTTCCCTTCCTTTGCTCTGTGGCTTTTGAAGAACTTGGGTAGCAAGGTGATCTGAAATAGAGATGGGCGGCTAGGGCCCCGCACTAGTGGCAACGGTAGTATCTAGCATTTCTGTCCTGTCACCTGGAATAATTCAGTATCAGAACAAGACCATTATCTTTAAACTCAGGCAGTTAGGTGGCAGCCTCTTGAGATCAGGGGTCTGTCATAAGACTCCAACCCCCACTCTCTTTCTGTACTCTCAGATCGTCTTGTACACGGTCTTCATATTGCTCTTATAAACCAACTTGTACCTGAGTAATACTTAGCTCACAACCTCCCAGAGAGCTTCTAGTCATTCAGGCCTGCTCCTGCTTCTTCAGCACGCTGTTCTAACCTAACCTTCCACGCTGCCTTTTCCTCAACACTCCACCCCAGCAGAACAGGGCTCTTCAGTGTCCTCCTCGTACTCCTGATCCTTTCACGTTCGCACCATTGCCAGCCCCATTTGGACTCTGCTTTTTCCTCTTTACAATCCCTCTGTACCATAGACGCCCTCCAGGGGGCTTAGAGCTGCTTCTTTACCCTGACATCTTTTAAGACCCAGCCTATGGCCCTGTCCCCAGGAGGGTTTATCATCTAAGATACAGATAAAGGCCACATGGCTGAAGAACTAGTGGTGGACAGTTTTTGAGGGGAGGGGTGGGACAGCGCAACCGCTGTATCCATCTGTCCGGAAGGTTCTCGATGAGGCCGAGAAGCCCTCCTGCCACTGCCAGCCCGTGCTTGACAAGCCATGGACTTGGGAGCCCTGATTCCCAGCCCTGGGGGCAGTGTGGATGACTACACTTGTCACAAATAACGTGAAGGAGCAACCAATAAATTCCTGTATTTGGGGCTGCTTTATTTTAGAACTTCAAATGTTTTTTTTTTTTTTCCTAAGGTTCATCTCTCTGTCTCTTTCTTCTCTCATAGTATTCATTTCTGCGTCACGTTAGTACACACCCGGAAGCGAGTAGCCATCCAGTTTCTAAAGGACATCCGAGAATCTGTCACTCAAATCATGAAGAATCCTAAAGCAAAGACCACAGGAATGGTAGGAGCACTTGGGGTTTTACCTTCTCTGTTGAAGTTTAGGTGTTCAGGGGAGGAGGTTCGAAGAACCAGGTGACCTCGAGTCTGTTCCTGCCTCTGCCTCTTATTCATAAAACTGTTTCCTTATTTCACTGTAGCCGATGATTTCTGCCTTGTCCATTCCCAGGGTTTTTTAATTTTGAATGAGACCTACTGTGTATAAGGAAACCTGTAAATTTGTAAGTGCTGTATGCAAAGGCAGGTGGTGGTAGTGTTCATTTGCAAAGAAAAATTTGACACAGGAGAGTCAATAAACCAATTTTCTCTTGAATTTTCTACATAAAATCCCACAGGATAGTTCCTTTGGGCAGAAAGGCAGACGACTGGCAAGTACCTGGGAAAATTTACCGAGCCAGCTATCTTTCTGATAGAATGGAGCCTGGGTTTGGGGTGGAGTTGGGGAGAGGAGGGCACATGCAAGGCAAGGATGGGGGAGGAGGAGCACAGCCGTTCCTGGTCCCTCATCACTAACAGCAGTTCTGTGACTGGATTTGCAGGGTGCGGTCTATGGCATGGCCCAGACCGCTGTCGACAGGAACCAGGTAACGGAATTGTCCTCGATCTTCCTGGACAGCCTTTTCAGCACAGACACTGTACCTCAGGGCAGCCAGATGAATGGCTCTCCAAAGCCCCGCTGAGCCCGAGGGCTTCTGGCCTTCAGAAGGTTCTCGGGGTGTGGAACAGGCCACACGGAGTTTCAACATCTGGTCTTGCTCCATAGAGCACAACGAGACAGACCACGAGACAGCTTGATCCTCAGGATTCGAGTTCCTCCTTTCATCATCCTTTTGTGGTTTTTCATATGAAGACCCCGAAGGATTCCATTACGTAATTATTTTGCCCTTGTTCTAAATATTACACTAGGAATTGTTTTAACCATTTCCTTCTCTAATCTTTCTAGCTTTTATCTTCACTTAATCATGGTGTGGCAGCTCTGACCTGTCCTGATTCCTTAGGGAAGCTGGGGTGCAGTTTGAGATAGAAGTAGGTTTCCTTTGTCGTCTCAGGCAGATTGGTTTAGTCAAATAGGAAGCATTCATGTAACAGAAGTTTTCCCGGGTGGGTGTTTGGTAACTCTAAGCAGGAGGCTCTTTCAGCCCTGCCCTTTGAGTGGGTTAGTTGTCTCTTCTAGAGTTACTTTTACTGCAACTTGTTTTATTTTCCCAAGACATGGTTGACCAGGCCATTGTTAATATGCAGGATTGGAGTGGTCAGTCTACCAAGGCGGCGTGTAGGGTGGTACATGGGCCTCTTCTAGTGTGTGGTCCCCTTTGATATTTGGTTTCCACCATCTTTGCAGATTCGTATTTGCAATTGTGCCCCCACTGGTTTGTTCTTGAACTAGGAAGGGACTAATTCCCAGAGAATCTAGGACTTTCTGGCCTATTGCTGCCTGAGTATCAGGGTAGGATGAGCACCCAAATTCAAATATGTCACTGAAGTTCATTGTAGTCCTCCCCTCCCCCACTGCTTTAAGCCATCATGTATGAGAATATGTTTGCTCATAGCACCTTCACAAGTTGCCTTGATTAACCCTAGTTGGTACAAGGAGGGCATGAGCAAGTCCCCAAGGCAGGAAAAATTTTTTGCTCCAGTAGTGTGTTCTTCCAGCCTCCTTCCTCTCTATTCAGCTCCCAAAGGTACTATGGCAGTTCAGCCTCAGGTACTGGACACTTCTCAGCCCTGGCTAGGATGAGACATTTGGGAAACAGGACAGTGTCGGTTGTAGCCTAGGGCCTGGGGTTTCTTCTTAAGACTAGTTGCTCAGGATGGTGCAGGGCCAGGGCCAAACTCTGTGCCCACTTTCTACCTTTTCTGCCCTGCATGGGGCCTGCCTGGATCTCGCCTGAGCCACTGTCCTACCCTAATGACACATACTGTGTGTGCCTTTTCCTCAGCGGGGGGCAGTGGTGGCTATTCCTGACCCAGGCCCGGGGGTGGGGATCAGTCTTTGAGGTTTTGTTTGGGTTGGGAGAAACTCCTCTGTCCGTTCCCCTTCTCAGGGACTCCTGAAGACTCAGCCACTTCAGGCTGGTATCCTCTCGCCCCTCTCACTGGGTATGCTGCCAGGGAGCCAACATGACCATTCCCCCAAGCTCCTCACCACTTTTGTCTGAAATGTTCTTCTGCACTGTACTTTCTACACAAAACTGTGACTGGCCATGTCGCTGCAGGGTGTGTGTGTGTGTGTGTGTGTGTGTGTGTGTGTGTGTGTGTGTGTGTGTTTCATCCTGTCCATTGTGGGTTCCAAGAGTGGTTGCTGTGTGTGTGACAGGGAGAGGCTGAGGTCCTTCAGACATGGAAGTTATGTTCCCTCCAGTTGCTGAACTGGTGGGCATCTCCTGAGAGGAGGAGTGGTCGGAGCTGTGGGTGAATTGTCTTTTGTGTCTCCAGTGCATTCATTATGTTGGAGGAAGTCCAGGGACCCAGCCCTACCCAGCAGGCACCACTGTGGTTTGTCGGCTGCTAAAATGGAGAAGCATGCACCCTACAGAGTGTTTTCTGCTTCCACTGTCCCCCCAGGACCGTCCCCTGTGCTGTGATAACATTGCTGCAGGGGTTGGGCTGGGGTGAGGGTTGTGGGACTGTTTTTCAAAGGGACCTACTGTAGCCACTTTATGTTTACGAGCCTTAGTTTGAGTTAACATTTGTGGGCTTTCCATTCTGTGTGTATCTGCTTGTAGTAGCACCCCGTCTGGCAGAGGTGGGCAGAATGTCTTAACGATATCATGTTGTTAGCAGATGTCCACTGGCTTCTGCAAAAACTGTACTGTCTTGTTTCTGTATTAGAAGTCAATAGTCATGTGACTATACTGCCGTGTCACTTAATTACCAGTTTTATACTTTGAAAATGGTACTTGCTCCTTTAAATCTTTTCTGTCTTTAACCTCCTCCTTCCCGCAATGTTCTCTTCCTAATTGCAGCAATAATATCTTAAAAAGCAATTAAATAAACGTTCCAAATCTTATTTGTTGTGGATGGTTGCATTAATTTGTTTATTTAGGTGTCTGCACATCATCCCAGATGGGATATTGGCAGCTCTTGAACCTGCTGCTGGTGAGAGATCGCCCCCTTGTGGTGCAATGGTTGTCTGTGACTACTGATAGTAGGACAAATAGACATGAGTGGGTGAGCAGCACTCCTGCCCAATTCTCAGCACTTTCATGACTCCACCAGGAGTGATGGCCACACCTGTTTTAAGAGGTCTGGAACTCAGGTCTTTAGTTCCCCAGGGCTAGGGTCCTGCCTTATGCTGTCATCTTTATCATCCACTTCTGCTTATACCTTAACGATAGATTGAACCATCTGGGCTAGTGTCCAGCCAGCTGGGCAGTGAGCTCCATCTAACCAACGGACCCTGACTTCAAGCTTTGCATTTGGTTTGGGAACTGATGGAACCCCTCAGATTATCTTTGCACCCGCAACTGCTGAGTGTCTTGTTCCATTATGACTAAGAAGCGAGAAGTCTTTTCAGAAGGTTATTCAGGTTCCAAAGACGCTCATTCAGGTAACCAAGCTTTTCATCTGGCTTTCAGCCCATTCAGACTTTGCCAGAATCAAGTCGAGCAATGTGGCCTTTGCTGTAGTTTTATGCCAGATGACTCAGTTCCCTGAGCACCTGCTTGCTTTGGGGTAAACCCTAGAGAAAGAGGGGCCAGCATATGCTTTGATAGGAGATGTGGCTCATCTAAGAAATGGTGTCGGGATGCTTACACCTGCTCCTTACAGCTGTGGGCCTCTTTGCCTTCTGTGTGGGTTCTTGGTAGCAATGAGCCACTTCTAGCTCAACCCAGTAGTGACAAAAGTAATGGCGGAGACCTAATTTGATAGCCTGGGTAGCAAAGGTCAGATGTACGAGGGCCTTTTCTTGATTTGGAGTTTTAATTGCTTTAGTTTTTCTTGTGCTTTCTTTATTATCACTTCTCTTTAACCCCATTCCCTATAATTTAAATTGTTTGAATAATTTTAGAATAAACATTTATTTCTAAAAAAAAAGTGTTGTTTGTGTCTTTGTCCCACATAAATGTGCTTCATACAACTGTAGTATCCTCTGATTTGGTGTTTTCAACCCTTGACTCACGCCGTAAGCAGAGGCAAGAAGATGGTGTAACACAGTGTGATGTGGCTTCTGTCCCCTAACCCACAGTCATCAGGTCAAAGTGCACTTAGAAAAATTTACGTCAGAAGTGGAGCAGATGGGGGACCACTGTCTGTACCTTGTTGGTTTTGATACTAGGCTTTGCTGAGAACTTGTTATTAACGTAGGCAATGATCATCCTTACTAGCATATAGGCTGGGAAGGAGGGCCTACTTGTCCCTCTTACCAACAATATGAAATATGCCTATTTCTCGACCACCATCCTCGGCTTCTTCTGGCCTTGTTGCAGGGCCAACTCATCCAGGGTGACTGGACTGTGACATTGCTAGGTGCCTGCTCCAGGTGACCCTAGTATCTATAAGTCAGCTTAGTACCCAGGCAGCCTCAGGTCAGGTGTCATAGGTGAGAACTCTTGCATAATGGCAAACATGAAATGACAGCCATGAGGCATGCACACCCAGTGGACGACACTGCTCAGCGCCCCCTTCAGTCCACCACGTCAGTGAGAGTGTTTTGCCCTAGAGTTGCTTACTGGGTTGGAGGACCAATCCGAGAATCAGCTTCTTAACTCCCAGGTGGCAAATAGCTTGTCATCTTCTAAGTCTTGGCTTTTGTTGTCGCCCTTACAGAGTAAAAAGCAGGCAAGCCTTGAGACTGTGGCTGAGTTTCTAGGAAAGTGAAAGCCATCAGGATTAGAAATCTCCTCACCTGAGGTTGTAGGCCAAGAAGACAACATGGCCCAGGCTGCCTTTTTAGGCGTAGGTCTCGGCATGCGTGTTTACAGGCATCCTGCTCATCTTCATCTTCGTTCACGATGCCACTCTGCCTCAGGAATCGGATTCAGGTCTTTGAGGCACAACTCAAATAAAGCTCCAGATTCACCGTGTTAATCACGTCCTGCTCTCACAGCTCAGTTCCTATCCTTGCACCCAGTGTTGGCTTCATTCATCCTGCTTAGTAGCAGTTGCCTGTGTTCCTGTTAGATTCCCCTGGAGGAGAATGAACTCCCTGAAGGCAGGGTGGTACTCAGGAAGTGCTTTCAATGCCTGTGGACTCCAATTTGGGATTGACCTGTGGAAGAGAAGATTCTAGAGCCTGCGGCCAAGTGAAACAAGTTTTATTTGAGGCATAAAAGCATGTGTTTCTATCACATAGGAGGGGGTTGGCATTAAGGTTCTGGTTTCTAAGATTCCGTCTATCTCAGACACAGCTTCTAGGGAAATGAATGAGAAAGGGAGCAAGATACGGCCTGGAAAGAAAGTCATTACTGTTGCCGGGAAGCTGTAAGGAATGGGAAGATCTAATTCAAATGAGGGCACCTTTAATAGGGCGCCAAGATGAAGAGCATGGCGTGGGGGGAAAAGGTCTCCTAAGTTCCTGGTGTTGGCGGTGACGCTGGCATCTCTTCCCACAGCAAGGACTCACCCCTCAATGGAGGCAGCAAGGTGGACACAGCAGTTTTGACTACAGCAGCATTTGGGGGGCTCCCCTGTTCTCTCTCTCTCTGGATTTCCAGTTCAGTCACCCCTTTCCCTGAAGAATTCAGCGAGGCAAGGCAGGGTCTAGGTCATGGACACTGCTACTTGTTCGATGAAGCTGGCCAGGTTTATGTCCCGTTCCGACAGGCCTGCACACTCATGGGTGCTCAGGGTGATGTGGACCTGAAACAGAGCCAGAGATTGGGACCAGCTGATTCCACGGACATCACTGAAGAACGGGGCGTCACTCGCTGTTGGCTCGGCCACACTGAGCTCCGGAACACAGGCACACCGTTCCACTGGCTTCCCTGGTGCTGCGTTTCTTACCAGGTGAGGGAGTATGTCCCTCCGGCAAAGAGGCCACGACTCGCTAAAGGCTCAGGTGATAGCACTTCTTAGCCATGAAGTATTTTTAAATTAAGGTATGAACATTGGCTTTTTTAGACATAATGCCATTGCACACTTAGTAGAGGACAATAGAGCGTAAACACAACTCTTATGCACTGAAACAAAGAAATCTGTGTGACTCGCTTTGTGGTGGTGGTCTGGACCGGAACCCGCAGCATCTCTGAGGTCTGCCTGTTTCCCCTGGGGGCTGCTGTCCGGTCAGGACTGGTTTCTGTAACAACAGTGCAAGACTGTCTTCTATTCCACCTCCAAAAAATGGCAACTTCAGCTATAGATTAAAAATGAAACCTGCAAACATTGAGAGCTACCTAAAAACGAAAGAGGAGCCCTGCCCAGTGTGGCTCAATTGGTTGGAGCAGCATCCCATACCCAAAAGGTTATGGGTTCGATTCCTGGTCAGGGCACATACCTAGTTTGGGTTCAGTCCCCTGTTAGGTGCATATAGGAAGGCAACTGATGGATGTTTATTCCCACATAGTTTTTTCTCTCTCCCTCTCTCCCATCACTTTCTCTAAAATCAGTAATC
Source organism: Eptesicus fuscus (assembly GCF_027574615.1). NCBI lineage: Eukaryota > Metazoa > Chordata > Mammalia > Chiroptera > Vespertilionidae > Eptesicus > Eptesicus fuscus. The sequence goes on along the minus strand of NC_072489.1, from coordinate 18,792,493 downwards.
ATGTCCTCGGGTGAGGATTAAAGACAAAACAACAAAAAACGGAAGGACTCCCAATTCCTACTAAACGCTATCCATGTCTTTTAGCCTTAATGTTTTCAGAATCCAGCACAGCTCTTGGCACTTGGCAGGCATTTAATGACTGTTTCAATTCATTCAGGGGAATATCTGATCTGTTTGCTGTGCATGGCTATTTTTAGTTCAATTTTATTACTTCATTCTTCCATTCCTTCAGAAAGATTTAGGCCATGTAGAGCTACTAGCAATGGATATGACTGGTTCCCACAGCCTTTCCTTCCTTGGGTTTTATCTTCTTGATGTCTACTTGAACCACAAGTTATCTCACAGTGTTTGAACGTGCATCTTTAAAATGTGTAGTGAGGATATTTTCCAGGGGTGTTGATGTCGAGTCTGGGAAGGAGATGAATGGAGCAGGAGCAGCGGACAGTCTGGGTGAGGAGGGCCCGTAGGGAAGTCCAAGGGAGGTGGAGTTCTCAGAACTTGACCTCGCCAAGCACAACAGGCACACATCACTCACCTTGTTGTACACGTTGAACCATTCAGGATGGTGGTCCAGCTTCTCAGCCTGCAGGGCCACCCTGGTCATGAAGCCAAAAGCCTGTTAGTGAAGAGACCCAGGTTAGGGTTTTGCGAGAGAGGCTGCTGGGCACCCTTCCGTGGCCAGTGTAAGGCCTCGATGCAGGAGGGCGGACAGGCTTCCTAGGAGGAGATCCCCTCGAGCTTTCATCATTCCCCAGCATCTTGCCACTGGTTCTGAGGCTGGAGCTCAACGGGGTCTCCCTGCAGTAGGAAGAAGGACCACCAACAAGGTGGAAACACCACAGAGGTGGTGAGTCTCGGCCAAGCTTTTGTCTAAAATATCTTCAGATGTAAGATCAAGGTGTGGAGTCCAAAAGCCAGGTCTGCCCTCTCCCATCCCCCAGGGTGATGCTGTGAGTAATCTGCATTAGGCTAGTGTCTGAGAGTCTAGGACTTTAAGGAAGAGAACAAGTGTGACCCCATCAGCCCCAGACTCGGAAAGCTCTGTCCCACCCTGTGCCATACCCGGTTGAAGTCCTTGAAATGGAACTGCTTGAAGATGGCATCTCGGCCTTCCAGCTCGTTCCACCCCACGGCCCTCAGGTTTGGCAGCAACTGGTCCCTCTCCTCAGCACTTAGCCTGTGTGCTTTGCCAGCCTAGGAGAGGAAAAAACCAGAGGCCCAAGGGCATGTCTTTGTTAGGGCAAAGGAGAGGCCCGGACCTTCGGGGGAACTGAGCCAGCTTCCACTGGCAGCTCTGGACCCAGGTGACGCAGTCAACGGGCAGCTGGTCTAAAGCAGTAGACACGGAGCGGGGAGGGTGGCACCCTGCCCTGGAGGTGGGGCCCTGGTGCATGCACTGATAGGTCCTTAGATTTTACATTCCACTCAAAAGGACAGGAAACCCTGCCCTGGCCAGCCAAAGTGTAGTGGGTTCAATTCCCGGTCAAGGGCACGTCCTGGGTTGCAGGTTTGATCCCAGGTCCTGGTTGAGGTGCGTGCAACTCAGTCAATATGTCTCTCTCACATCAATGTTGCTCTCTTGCTCCGCCCCCCTCCACTCTCTCTAAAAATCAATGGAAAAATATCCTCAAATGAGGATTACCAAAAAAATAAAGACAGAAAATCCTAAAATATGATGTCAATCACATCGAACTAAGAAACGCTCCCCATCCCCCAAAAGAGTAAGTCTCTTACAGTAATGAGGGAGTAAAAGCAAAACGTAGCCCACACGTGTGTGTATTACAACATAACCTTACAGAAAGTGAGCACCCAACTATCCAACCTTCCTTTTCCAATTACGGACCTGCCTCCATGCCCCTGCGGGTACCCACTGTCAGGTGCACCAAAGAGGAGATGAGGCCCAGAAGGGGAAGGCCACGGCACTTCCCGAGTCGGTGAGAGTGTAGGCATCGTTCTCACAGTGGGTCCGTGCCTCTGTCCCTGGGGCCGGCGAAGGGCCCAGCACTGCAGACGTTCCAGGCGGCTCTGAGCCACAGTGCACGTCCTCCATGGTGCTCCCAGGCCGCCTCTGGTTCCCAGCAGCCTTCTTTTCTGTCAGGCTGGGAAGCCTGAGCCACAGAGCTTGGTTAAAAGTCGAAGTAACTTGGCCAAAGCCAATTGGCAAACCTAGTGCCCCATCTGTATATTGTGCAAAGTGCCCTCTGGGCAGCCCAGACGGGCACAGTTCAGGCCGTGAGCGGAACCTTCTGAGAACTGAAGGAGGCACGTCAGTTCTATCCTGTGGGAGGATCCAGGTCTAGGAGCTTAGGGGGTCCCAGAATTGGGCTCCTGAAATAGATTCCCCAAGGACAGCTCTAAGAAACCATACAGCGCTAAGTTAAAAATGCATCAAGGTCCGGGGAGACCATGTGCGGGAGGGTAAAGCAGCGTTTACGAGGCGGCCCGCAGACCGCCAGCCGAGGGTGGAGTGCGCAGGGTTGGTCCAGCCGTTCTTTCTCCAGCCAGGTGGCCCGTGGCGCTCATCTCCCTGGGCTTCACAGGTGAAAGGGGACAAGCTCGTCCACTCCACATCAGCGAGAGTCAACGGGACACGTTAGTAAACACCACTGTTATTAAAGGAATGCCATCTGCATTTTTATAAGGAAACTTCCTGGGACACGTAGGCTTATGATGGGCCTTGGGTTTGGGTAGAATCGAAAAAGCGCTCTGACAAAGTGAGTCTTTTTCTCCCTCCTGAAATCACGTGCTCTCTCTGGCTGATCTGACCTGGTCTGTCTCCCCGCTAGGCCGCAGAGGCCAGGGAAGGCAGGAGAGATCTGCATCACAGATCTCTGTTCCAGAGCTGGCCTTTCTCCGTGGCTGGTAAGCCTGTTCCACGTTTCCAGGCAACCGGATGACCAGATGTCACCCAGGGCATCAGAGCTCACTGTTTAGTTCTTTGGCTCTGAAAGGAGTGGTGGGTACTAGCGAATCCCCGGAGAGCCCCCTGTCTCTTTCGAGTACACTGGAACCCCCAGGACTCCCAGCCCGAGGCTGGCCTGACAAGCCCCTCTAATCTGGGATCAGAGCGGGAAGGGGCCGTGTTTACTTAGTAAATCCCAAATCAGGCCTGGCCAGGCCTCTGGGGGAGTGTGCCCAGGGGTTACTGATTACCCATTCCCTGTCTCACAGTCAGGCTCGATCACCAGCTCCCCTCCCTCCAAGCCATAGCCTTCAAAGTGCCCTCTCAGGTGTCACTGGGGTCTGGACTGCTCCTAATGCTTTTGGGCCAGAAATGGGCTGTTTATAAAGCTTCCCGGGTCTAGAGGCTCCTCTCCCGGCCGCCCCCAGGACTCCCTTCACCTCTCCAGCTGAGGTGGGGAGAGGGGGAGGCGGTGTTGAAGCACACCCGAGACCCTCCTGGGGGGTAAGCTCAGCCCGGAGGGCAGATGATCCTGAGCCATCGTGTTCCACTGCTGGGCAGGCCTCAAACTAGGCACCAGCGGCTGGGTCCGAGGCCAGGGACAGCACAGGGTGCCCAGCGGGCTTCGCCAGCCCCCGTGCCCAGAAGGGCAGTAAACTGGGGGGCAGAGGAACTCTCCACACTCTCACATACAGACACATCCCCATCCCCATCCCCACCTCCAATACCACCAACGGGGACCATAAGGGCGCGCTCCTGGTGCTGTCCCCCCCTACCCAGGCCCTAGTCCCACCGCCCACTGTACCCAGGGAGGTCACTAAGCCCCGCCCGAAGTATTGTGGTGCCGAGGGGCACAGGCCTGGGAGCCCCGGGCGAGCCTGCCTGTTACCTGGACCTACCACCGCCCTCTCCTGGCCTCAGCTTCCCCAGGGGCACCACCAGGGTGGGAACGCGACAGAGACCCCCCCACTCTCCGAACCAGGAGCGTGCTAACCTGCGAGGGGCTCAGAGGAACCCTCCCCCACCTTTCTAACCCACCCTCTCCCGCCTTGCCAGCGCAGTCGGCTAGGGCGGGGGTGGGGGGGTGGACCCTAAGGCCCCCTTCCTCTTTTCGGACCCTAAACGCACGCCCCGTTCCTATCGGGGCTGCCCCAATCGCGGCTGCGCGCGATTCCCCCCTCACCATGTCGGGGCGCAGCGTGGGCGCGGGCGAGCAGCAGGTGGCGGCGGAGAGGGCGAGCGCGGCACGGGGCGCACAGGCGGCCGTCGGGCGGGCGGGGCCGGGCTGGGGCCGCCCCGGGGCGGGGAGTGCAGACGGGGAGGGGCCGCCTCCCGTAATCATTAACTCTGTCCAGCCGCAGCCGGCGCGGGCGGTCTCTGCTCCCTTCCAGCAATTTCCTGGGTGCACTTGTTATGCGGAGCTCAGGGGTTACGTAAGCGGGCTCCAAAGGCAGCCTTACGCGTTCCAATCCTGCTCTGCCACTTAACCAGCTGTGCCACTTACCCTGGGCGGGAGATTACCTTTTAAAAACACCTTATTTACAATGGTTTTGATCTACAATAAATTGCACATATTTAAAGTGTAAAATTTGAGGCGTTTTGACATATGTACGCTTCCATGCAACCATCATCACGATCAAGATCATGAACATATCCATCATCCCTAAAAGTGCCCTTCCTCTTCCTTCTTCAGACAGCCATTGATCTGCCTCCCCTCACTGTGGATTATACTCCATTTTCTAGAATTCTGTGTCTTTGGAAATCATACAGTATTCCTCTTTCTGTGTCTGGTTTCCTTCACTCAGTACAATGCCTTTTTGAGGTTCACCCATGCGGTTGTGTCCATAGTTCCTTTCTCTGATGGGTAAGTGAAGTTTATTTTGTAGTATTATAGTGTCTTGGAAATGTCACCATTTGGTTAGCCATTTGCTCCTTCATGGACATTCGGGTTGTTTCCAGTTTTTGAGCTGCTGTGAACTTCAGATTACAAGTCTTTCCACAGACAGGCGCTTTCATTTTTCTTGGGTCAGTACCTAGGAGTGGATGGCTAGGTCACATGGTAGATGTGTGTGTGTAACTTCTTAGGAAACTGCAAAGTGGTGGCACCACCGCACACCCCCACCAGGGGTAGGTGAGAGTCCCCGATCCCTGGCCCCTCGGATGCACCAGTGCTTGGCATGGTCAGTCGTTTTAATTCCGTTCTCACTGGTGTGTAGTGGTAGCTCATTGTAGTTTCAATGTGAGTTTCCTTAATGACTGCTGATGCTTAACATCTTTTCATGTGCTTATTTGCCTATTCAAATTTTCTGACCATTTAAAAAATTTAGTGCTTGTTTTCTTACTGGGTTTTGAGACTTCTTTATTTTGGATACAAGCACTTTATCAGATACATGATTTGCAAATATTTTCTCTGCATTCTCATAGGGACTTTCAAAGAGCAAATGTTCTTAATTTTGATGAAATTCAATATATCAAATGTTTCTTTTTTTTTTTTTCAAATGTTTCTTTTATAGATTGATATTTCGGTGTTGTAACTAAGAAATCTTTACCTGACCCAAGGTCACAAAAGATTTTCTTTTATATTTTCTTCCTATGTTTTCTCTTATGTTTTATAGTTGTTTCTTTTTCTTTTTGTTTTACATTTAGGCCTGTGATCCATTTTTAGTTAATTTTTCATATGCTTTGAGTTATGGATCCAAATTAACTTTATGCATATGGATATTCAATTGTTCCCTTCTCCACTGAATTGCCTTTGTACACTCGTTTTTAGAAAATCAATGGGCCGTGTATGTGTGAGTTTATTTGGGAAGTTTCTATTCTGTCCCATTGATCTGTATGTCCATCCTGATGCTAATACCACACTGTCTTGATGACGGTAGCGTTGTAAAGCTGGAAGTCAGGTAATATACGTCCTTTAATAGGAAAAACATTTTTTAGATTAACCTTTATCCCTATACTCCACTTTTACTTCTGTCCTCACGATAGTGACCTTTCTAATGTGGTAATACATATTTTTGTCTGTACATGTTCTTCCCCCAAAAAAGCATGTTGTTGTTTCACCTCTATGTATTTTTTATTTATTTTTGTAAATTGTACTGTTATGCCATATCTCATTCCAGAATAGTTAGTGGACAGAATAGAATAGAGGATAATTCAAAGCAGAATAGTTAGTGAACAATTAATATTCATCTATGTTGCTATATGTATAGTTAATCTGCAGTTTCTAACTGCTACTTAGGATTCTGTGGTGAGAATCCACCATGATTTATTGTTCTACCAGTGATGGACACTCAGAGTGCTTCCAGCTCCCTGCCACTATGCCACCACCACCACCTCCCCAAGTACACACACACACACACACACACACACACACACACACACAGCCAAACAACAAAGGGATCCTGCAGGGAACATCTCTCTCAACTCGACAGCTCTCAGGCCTGTGGGGAGTTTCTCAGACAACGTCTATACATGCATATCCTGTAAACCCAGTAATTCCCCCAGGGGCAGGTACCCATAGGTAGTTCCAGGTGCCATCCAGATGGCTGCGCCAGTCCTCATCCCTCTGCAGTGTGAGGGTTCCTTTTTCCCTGCATGCCTCACACACACATACTCACGCTTGGCGCTATCTAGCTTTTTAATCTTTGCCAAGTTCATAAGTATAAAATGCATTTTTCTAGTTACTAACGATTCTGAGCACCTCTTCATATTGCTTCTTAACATTTGGGACTTAACGTTTATAAATTGCTTTTTAATATCCTTTGCAAAATTTGTAGAATTTATAGTGCTCCTTTTTTAGTTGATTTGCAGGAGTTTATAGCTAGACATTAACTGCTTGTCAGTTTTAGATATTGCAACTATCTCCTTCCATTCAGCCATTCGTATGCTAATTTCTTCTATGCCGGCCCCTGTGGGCAGAAATCTTATATTTTGGAGTAGTAAGATTTCTCCTTTTCCCTCTATAACTTAGTGCTTTTAAAGACTTATTTGATAAGGCCCCTCCCACCCCTTTTACAACAAAACGTTCTTGCTTTTCTTCTAACCCTGTAGTTAGATAAATTTAGGACCCAATGTGAAAGGTCCCCGTTAGTATGCAGTGTTTGGCTCCAGTAAAACGGGACGTCACCTCACGGCTTCCGCTAAGCGTCTGCCTGTGGAGGGACTGGGGCTTCCCAGGCAACATAGCCCGGCAGAGACGGGCAACGCATGGAACTATGAGAAACAGCGGTTCATTTTTATCAACACCACAGTTTTGTTGTGCAGCATCGATGATAGGACACATAGATTCCTGAACAAAAATGGGCACCTGGAAGTGGCGTGTTAAGAGCAACCTAAAACGCAGGGTCGGCTTGGGCCGGGGTGGGGTATGAGGCAGGAGGCGATGCTAAAACGCAGCGGGAGGGTTGCAGGAGGCAGACAGCCGCGGAGTGTGGCTCCCTCACCAACAAGGAGAAAAGCCGGCATGTACTACAGAATCATCGCTTCTCTTCAGCTTGCCGAGGCACGGAGGTCACTTGGCAACCGAGTAGCCTGAATTGGAAGGGAGGCGGCCCCTCCAGGGGAGAGAGGATGGGGACTGGCTCCCCTGTGCCAGGGCTCGGGGAGGGAGAGGGGGACCCGCGGCCTCCTGAGGAGCGGGTAAGAAGTCGGCTACAGGTTAACAAATCCTTGGGAGCAGGTGTGTGCCGCCTGCGTGGAGTGGCTGGGAGAGTGTGCACACACTGACAGCTTTTGCTTATGGGCCTCCACCGGGTGCTGGGGGAGAGCGGGGAAGGGCGAGAGGTGGGAGTGAGACGCCCTCAGCCCAGTAGGGGCGGGAGGGGATGGGTCAGCCGCTGCTGTGGGAACAGTGCCAGACCCCGTCCTCCTCCCCAGACCCCTGCCCACGAGGAGCAGAAGCCTTGAGCCACTAGGAGAGGGCCAGCAAACCCTGTCACTTCCAGGGCTAGATAAAGGCTCATTGTGGCTTCATTTCGGTAGGAGGGGAAAAATCCCTCTGCCTGGGGGAGGTGCAGAGAGCAATTCTATGGGGATCCTATATCAATACCATTAGCGGTCGCTACCGCGGGGAGGAGCAGGAAGCTCCCCATCACAGGCAGATCGCACTGACAGATCACAGGCAGCCAGTCTGGCTACGAAGTGGGTGGGGATGGGCACTGGATGGGCAGGAACGCTGTAAAAGCTCCAGCACTGGGGACCTCAGAGAGCCCACCCCTGCAGCAGCTGGAACTTAGCTCTCCGCTGCAACAACAGCAGCCTGTCTACCAAAGGGGGAGGGGAGCGCAGGGAAGGACCGGAAAAGTGCCACCCGGCAACGCCCTTGCTGACGAGGATGCGGGGTCACTGGAACCCCCCTAATCGCTGGTGGAAAACAAAACGGTTCAGCTCCTTCGGAAAACAATCGGGCAATTTCTAACGCAGTTACGCAGACACCTCCCGTGTAATTCAGCAATCCCACTCCAGAGAAATACGCTAAAACCTCCATGCCAATGTGCATGGCAGCTGTATCTGCAAACCACCTAAATGTCCCTCCGCAGCCGAATGAATGAACAGAGGTGGGCCATTCAGACCCCGGAGCACCAGTCAGCAGCACAAAGGAGCAGACTGCTGACCCAGGCAGCAGCGTGGGCGAGTCTCAGGCACGTGATGCTGCGTGACAGAAGCCACACTCAAAAGCTTCTCAAAAAAAATGTTAAAAAATGAAATTGTGTGCTTACAAACATTACCCAGCTGATGATCGGAAGAACTGTCCAGACAGATGCTGGCTCTGTACACGGTGAGCCTGATTCTTGTCCGTTATCCACAGGCTTCTCGTCCGTTATGCCACTAACAACTTCTGGCCTGCGCCTTTATGTCACATGCTGGGTGGGTGGGTACAGCGGAGGCGGGAATGTTTCTGGAATGCATTTCTATCCCCAGAATGGCTAGTAATAACTAACCTAGACATGGACGTGACTGAGAATCCCGTTCATGTATCCCTCTAAATCCAGATTAAGTGGATCCCAACTCAATTTCCTGTAGTCTGATCCCCAAACATGCCCAACAATTTACTACATGAGGGTGTGACAGAGGGGAAGATGGAGTGAAGACAGGGGCTTACCCTACTGCTTGGCCAGGGAGCCCTTCCGGCCGACCCCACCCGGGCCCTGACCATCCTGTGTGTGTCTCTTCCTCAGCACTTCTCTCCTCTCTTTCCCTTGATTCTGAAGGATGAAAAGTGGCACCTCTGAGTCCCCCAGGCGGGCTGGTCCTCTGCCCTGCACGTAATCCCCCTCAGCAAAGGTTCCCTAAGTCTATGTTTGTGGCTGGTTTTTTGGAAGCCGAGCCGGCTTCTGAGCAACATGTAAACTGTATTCACATTCTGTCTGACCCTGACAACTCAGACTCTGACATTTATGCAGTACTTTTTTTTTTTTTTTGCCAGATCCTAAGTTAAGGATCTAAAAAATAAGAAACAAAACAAAATAAACAAACCCCCCACCTTTAAAAAATTATCAAAACAATACATGCTGGTAATAACAACAACAACAATAAGAGCAGGGATAAAATGACTGGGCGGTTAAGGTAAAAAGCACCTGCTATACCTTACCCTGCACCCACCAAAGTCACCACACAGAGGCAACCATAGGAAGGGGGTGGTGGCAGCTGCTCTGCAGTCTGGCTCCCCCACTCGCCTAATTGTGGAATCTTGAGCACGTTACTTATTCTTTTTGAGCCTCAATGTTCTCATCTGTAAAATGGGGACTATGGTAGCTGCCTTGAAGGGTTTTCGTAAGGACTAGATGAGATGCCCCATGTCCAGTGTCGGGCAGTGCCACCCGTGTCCTCTCAACCCCACGCTGCAGGTCCCTGCACAGTTTCTTGTCCCACAGGTGCCCCCCTCGGCCTGAGGACTGTCTCTGCCCAGAGAGCCAGCTCTGTTCCAGACACACTGAGAGTGAGAGGGAGTTAGTAGCTCACTCTCACCCAGGGAGGCCCGGGCTCGGAGGTAAATGTCTGTTTCCTTGCCCCTTACAGAGCGATTCCGGAGTGTCCTACAGCGTCTGGGGAGTCCCCGGGGGGTCAGCTGCTTGCCCTCAGCGACAGCCCGTTACTAACACCCGTTCTTGGCTTTCCTCCTCCCCCCTAACCTGCCTGCTGTCTTATTTTTCTTAACTCAGGATGGTCTTTTTCTTGTTGATTTGTAAGACAATAGCCCTTCATTTATTATATATGTTGTGAATATTTTCTTCGAAGCTCATTTGCTTTTTAGCTGAGTGACATAGATAAATATTTAAATTTTTAGACAGTCAGATCTGCCTGCCTTTTCCTTTATGGTTTCTGGATTTCATGTCTTGCTTAGAAAGGACTTCCTCACCCCAAGAGGAACAGATATTGGTCTCGATTGCCTTCTAATACGTTGACAGTTGGTAAAAAGTGTCCAGATTAGTGATCTCTCTGGAATTTACTTTTGGACACTATATGCGCTAAAACATATGTTTTCCAAGTGGCTAGACAGTCATCTCATACTATTTTTTTTTTTTTATTACCTTGGCTAGTCCTGTCCCCCACCGATCTGAGCTACTTCTGTATTAGGCCAAGTTCCCATAATCCTTGTGGCTTGGTTTCTGGGCTCTTTGTTCTGCCCCTTTGATCAGTCAGCCCCACCCTGTTTTAATTACTCTGGCTTTACAGTGTGTTTTGATATCTGGTAGGTCAAGTCTCATCTCATTTTTCTTCTTTTTCAAAATGTTCTTGGCCATTCTTGCTTGTTTACTCTTTCAGATGAGCTTCGAAATCAGCTTGTCAAGTTCTATAAAAATCTCCTTAGGATTCTGATTGGGAATGCATTGAATTTATAGATTTAATTTGGGGAGAATTGACATCTTCATATTATGGAGCCTTCCCAGCCTCGAGCATGATATATCACCCCATTTACTCAGGCCTTCTTTATGTCCTTCAGTAAAGTTTCATTGTGTTCCTCTGTAAGGTCTGGACATTTCTCATTAAGTTGATTCTTGGGTATTTTATCGTCCGGCTTGGCCATTGTGCATGGAATATTTCCCCCATCACATTTCTAATTGGCTATTTCAGGGTGTATGGGAGAGGTGTGAATGCTGGTGTTATCTTGTCTCCAGTCATGCTGATGAACTTTCTGTTTGGTCTAATGGTTTCCGTGGATGAGCAGAACTTTGAACCAGCCATGCCTGTCCCACATGGGATGGGCCCCCTCAAGCGCAGGGAGCCCCACGCACCCGCGTGGCAGGAATTGAATGCACCGATCCTGGGAGGGCTGCCGCGGGGACTGCTGTGTGGGGCAGAGCTTTTGACCGGAAGGTCCTTAGATTCCTCCAGTTGTAAAGCTCTGCAGGTTCTTAGTTCTGGGTCCTGTGTCTGTTCTCACACGCTGTCTCCTCACGTGCGTGATAATCAAGGGCAACTTCCCTCCCCGCCTTCCCTCCTTTCCTCTGTCACCTGTGCTTGTTCGATTTCTACAGGCCAAGTGCCAGGAGGGCAGGAAGGAGATGGTGAGATGAGAGTTACAGGTATGAATGCTTCACACCTTTCGGATGCAAGTTAGTGTCACCTAAAATAGACTCAACCTAAATTAGAGTGTGGTAGAGACCCTCCCCCCGGTGGCTGAAAGGGCGATATATTCTCTGGGGGTTCCTGCACCAACCCCCTCCCTAGCAGTTCGTGAACCCCAGGGGCTGCCACAGGCTTCCCCTCTCGGTGAGCCAGGAGTCTGCTGTCCTTACGTTACCTTGTTGGGTCCTGGGCTGCGTTCTGCAGCCGATGCTTATGCTCCAGCCACCAGCCCTCTCTGAGGGGCCCCACAGGAGAACCCCTTCCCCTGGCAACCGAGGCTGCTCCTCCGGGGCCCTCTCAGCTGTTGTCCAAGGGCTCGAAGCCGCAGAGCCCGTGGTGAAACCCTGAAACCGGCTACCTCCAGCCACTTCCAAGGCCACAGACCCCCCTCCGAGGCTGCTGCTCCCTCCTCCACCCCCAGCACAAATCCCACCCACAGAGATCCAGATCACCTATTAGAAGATAGAGAGAAGTGGTTTTCAATTGGGGTGGGGGGTGATGGTGGCAGTGATTTTGTCCCCCTGGAGACAGTTGGTCTGTCACCATCACCTCCCTGGGCCTCAGCTCGGCGCCTGGCTCAGACAGCCACTTACTAAATGTCGTTGAATGAAATGAAGCCTGAAAGGCAGTGTAGGAGCCACCTAGGGTCCTGAGCACATGCGGAGGGGCCACTGGTTTTCAGGATGAGGTGTCCCCTGGGCTAGGCTGAATGCCTCCAGTCACAGGGCGCTCACTCCCTTGAGTCCACTCCATCCTGGGATGGCTCAAGCCTTCTGCACAGACGTACTTTAAAAAAAAAAACATTTTTAATTGATTTTCAGAGAGGAAGAGAGAAGGAGAGAGAGATAGAAACATCAGTGATGAGAGAGAATCGCTGATTGGCTGCCTCCTTCGCACACTGGGGATCGAGCCTGAAACCCAGGCCTGTGCCCTGACGGGGACTTGAACTATGACCTCCTGGTTCATAGGTCGACGCTTAATCACTGAGTCACGCCGGCTGGACTGCACAGAAGTTCTTGATGATGGGTGAGGGCTAGGTGAGACACGGTCAACTGTCTGAGGGCCACATGTGACGAGTGGCTGCCACATTGGACAGCAAAGGTCTAGACCAGTGATGGGCAACCTTTTGAGCTTGGTGTGTCAAACTTCGCCAAAGAACCGAGCATAACTCGGGTAGTGTGTCACTTTAAGGAAAAAAACATTATTTTGCGATATTTATAGTTTAAATAACAAATGTTTCATCCTCGGCATGCGGCCGCCTCAGCGGCGTGTGTCATCAGAAATGGCACTGACACGCGTGTCAGAGGTTCGCCATCACTGGTCTAGACGTTGGAAATAGAAAGTCCTAGTTTCCTCCTTGGAGGGGCACAGAAGGGAGCTTTTGGGAACAGAGGTAGAAACCAAACACACAAGTCCAGTTCTTTCTGGGACTCTGCCACCCCAAGACCAGTGTCCTCTCTCAAGGACCCTCTAATCTAGGGAAGGCGATGGTCACATCTGTTAACCCGAAAATGAAAGGCATTTCACAGTGAGCGGCAACAAGCCTTTAGTGGAGATTTTATTTTAAAAGCTCTTTGGGAATCACTGATTCAGGCAGAAACCCAAACAGTGGTCTGATTAGGAGCTAAAGGCAAGTGGCCTCTATGAGCAAGGAGAGGGGAGCGATGACACCGGTAGCAGGAAGGCGTTTCCATTGGTGCAGAACCGCTAGCAGTGATGCTAATTGGAAAGGATGCTTTTTGTTTTGCGTTTGGTAGTCATCTGGTTACCATGATACCTGTTTTCTTGTCGTCCCTGCAAACAGTTTGGGACACAATGTTGGTTTAGGCCCAGTCCCATGTGGCCCTGTTTTAGCATGAGAAAGGTCTGAGCTGTGCAAGGCAGTCCCTCTGGCATGGCAGCTCCGGCTCCATTTAAAAGTGGCTCCATCTGTCATTATTGTAATTATGATGCCACAGTGCGGGTGACAGGTGCTGTCATAGAGGCTCGTGGTCAGGCGGTGGCAGGGTGACACGGAGTGATCTTCAGATGACGGTGGGTCCACGTGGAGGGGATGGTTGGAGTGCGCTTTGAAGATTCCCTCGGGGTCGTTGGCCAGGCAGAGACAGGGTGTCTGTGTAGGGGACTATGCGCACTTCCTGCAGAGAGGGGGCCAGAGCAAGGTCAGGTGGCCTGAGGGAGGGCGTGGCCTGTTTCTCAGGTGAGTCCTGGTGGGCTGCCTCGGGAGCCTTGCCAGAGCTGGGCCTGGAGGGGCAGGAGAGGCGGATGGTGACAGGATCCGCATGTTTCTTTGACGAGCTTCCCTCATGGAGCCTCGTTCAGAGCTCTGCTTCATGACAGGGGTGGAGGGAGAAGATGGGGTGACTGGTACTGAGGTGGAGAAGGGGTTCCAGTTTTGCTTTCGAACAAGCCTGCAATGTTTCTTTCTACCAACAGGGGGCAGAGTGAACTCAGGAAATGAAACCCATTTTTTGGGACTTAGGTTGCAGGGTGAAGTTCTGCATAGGTGAGACCTTGTAATGCTCAGTGGGTATTTCCTGGCTTCCGGCTTCGTGCTGGGCTCTCGGTGCACTAAAATGAATCACACCTCTTGCAGCCCGTGTCCTGGGCCACATGGGTTGTGGGGACTGCAAGGAGCCGTGGTCAGTTCTGTTAGGGTGGAGGCCAGAGGAGGAGTAAGAGCAGCTTCCCAGAGGAGGCGATTCCTGAGCTAAAGCGAGATGAGAAATTGTCTTCTCGGCTAATAGGGCTGGGAGATGTGCCACTCCGAGGGGACAGACCTGGTGCATGAGAGTGACACATAACAGAGTGTCTGATTGCCGGGCAGTCCCGGGTCCCAGGGCCTTAGGTGCTGGGGCCCAGAGAGGGGCAGGGGTGCTGTGGGCACAGCTCACCCAGGGCCCCGGAGTCCTGCTAAGGAGCTCCCTCCGGGCAAACCTCGAGGAGCACACAGAATTTCTCTAAAAAGAAAATAAAAAAAATCTTTTTATTAAGAAAAATTTCAAATATACACCAAAGTATGTAGGACAATGAATTCCTATGTGCTCACCAACAATGATCCCATTTTTCAATTTTTCATCCATTCTCCCTCCACATTTTATTTTTTTATTATTTTTAGAGGTTTTAAAAAATATATTTTTATTGATTTCAGAGAGGAAGCGAGATGGGGAGAGAGAGAGAGAAACATCAATGATGAGAGAATCATTGACCGGCTGCCTCCTGCATACCCCACACTGGAGATGGAGCCCACAACCCGGGCATGTGCCCTGACCAGGAATCTAACCGTGAGCTCCTGGGTCATAGGTTGACGCCCAACTACTGAGCCATGTCAGCCGGGCTCCCTCCACATTTAAAACATTATAGAAAATTACACACACACACACACACACACAGGGAGCTCTATAATGACCCTCACAGACCTACCACCCAGCTCAGCGTGAACAATTTGCCAAGCCTGTGTCAGCACCAGCCTGACCCCTCCCCCACCCTCAGATTGTTTGGAAGCGAACCACATATCAGTTCATATATAAATATTTTAAGATGTATCTCTAAAAGTTAGAGACTCTTTAAAAAAACACACAATTGCATTTCCATGATCACACCTGAGCAAAGTTAACAATCCTTCTTTAATGTGATCCCTGGGACGGACAGGTTCTTAAGCCCAGGAATGCCCAGGATCAGGTGGGCATTTAAGAAGGCCACCCTGGCAGAGGGTAGAGGAGGAAATGGAGGGGCTGGGGGCTGGAGTAGGGGCATCAGTTGGGAGACTTCTCTGAGGATTTGGGAGAAAAGCAACCAGCACTTGAACTTGGCTAAGGCACAGCTGTGGAGGCAGGAGCCCTGCAGAGCTTTCCAGGTGCCAGACAGGACACACCTTGTCTTAATTAGCCCTCACAAACGCCCTGTGAAGGAGGCGTTGTTTATCTCTGGCTTACAGACAGGAGACTATGGCTCAGAGGTTGAATCGCTGGGAGAGATATAGCTACAAAGTCACAGAGCTGGGATTCAAACTCAGGCCTGCGCCTTCCCGAAGCCCTGGCACCTCACGCGGCCAGCACTGCCTCCCACCCAGCACTGCCTGGGCCACAGAATGGGGAGGAGGGCTCAGGTGCAAGGGTGTTGCAGGAGCCTCTCAGATGTGGGGGGTGCTGGGGAGCTGTCTGCTTTCCCAACCCCTGCTTTGCTGCCTGGTAGACCCCATGGGTTGCGAGTGGGGAGTGGAGGCAGTGTTGGTAGGCAGGGTCCCCTTTCCTAATCTGTGCCAGCAGCACACCAAGGATTCCAATCAAGTCTCCTCCTTCTCTGCTTTTCCTCTCCTGGTCCCCAACTCAGACCCACCATTCGAGGCCCAGCTCTCCCTCCCAGTGCAAGCAGGCCCCTCCAGGTTCAAGTGGACTGGCCACCCTGTTCTCTGTATGAATGTGGGAGCGAGCAAGGCGGGTGCCCAACGCGCAGGTTCCTGCCTTCAAGGCAGAGAGCGCCTCGCTGTGGGTATCTCTCTGGTTGGGTTCAGAATCCAACCTGGATTGGGCTGACTTAGTCAAGCCTGGGCTGACACATCACTTTTGGTTGACCTTGTCATATGCCCTTAGGAAAATGTCACGCTCCTCACATCCTTCCCTCCCCTCTCCCCCGCCCAGAATCCCCTGTCTGTCATCAGGAAGGGGGACAGAGGGCTGGCCAGTTCTCTTGGTCACCACGCCTCCATGGGGCATCCCTTTCCCCGACAGCAGCCATGGGAGGGTCCCGTTGCCGGGAGTGAGCACACAGATCTCCTGTTGGCTCAAGTTATACATCGGGAGCTGGGGGAGGCAGTGGGGGCTCCTGGCCTGGGAGTCAGGGAGCCCACAGTCAGGCTCAGGCCCGGGGGTTTCTCCAGCTGTAAAATGAGGGGGCAGCACCTGCCTCATGGAGTGGCTGCGAGGTTCCGGGGAGACGTGGCGGGCACACTCCCGGCAGACTCTGAGGCGCTGGGGCTGGTGATGGGCTGGCTTTATTCCCCCATTGCTCTGGACTTTTCGGCTGAGATCAGATTTGCTGTTCCTTCTACCCCCCACCACCCTACACACACACACACATACTCCCGCTCCCCACCCCCTAAGTCCACCCCAAACCCTATACAGCTGCCCTCCGGGGCTGCAGCCCTGTGTACCCCGGGCAGCTCTCTCGGAGGAGCCCCTGGATCATCCTCCCCGCATTAGTTCTAGTTCCCTCTCCTCATCTTTCTCAATAATTAATCACTCTTTCCCGCCAGCCCCGCCCACTTAACAGTTCCCTCAGCCCTGCCCTGCCTCCCTTGCATCCCAGGCCAACCCATCCATCTTCATTAACCAGGGATTTGGCTGCCAGCATGGTCTAGGGCTAAGGCCTGGGGGGAGCTAGCCCTCCCCATCCGAACCTCCCCAGGGGCACCCGGGGCTGGAGCTCTGAGCCCAGGGGCTTTGAGGGAAGATGCAGATGGCCTATTGGGTGTCTCTCTGTCACCAGTGGTGTGGGGAGGCTGGGCGATCAGTGTCTGTCAGTATCTGAATGGGACTCCTGCACCCCCCAAACCAGCTTGTACTGACTGTGAGGGCTGCTCCCCAGGAGCTCCGGTTGTGGCTGCTCTGGGGCCAGAAGGGACATTAGGGTAGGACGTCAGGATAGTCCTTTATTCAATCAATGAGGAGACAGATGATCACAGGGGGAGGGACTTACCCAGGGTCGCTGCCAGCTGTGGCACAGAGGGCCAGGGCCCTGGTCTCCTGCCTTACCACTGGGTTCTTCCCTTTGCACTAGGCCACCTAGACATGGGAGGGGCGGGGCAGGGCAGCCCCCACCTCCCACCCCTCACCCCAAATCCCATTGGGGCTCTGGTGGGCTGCACTCTGCTGGCAGACCTCAGGCTCTTAGACACCTCAGCAACCTCAGAATCAGAGGGGACCTAAGGCTCACTTAGCCCAACCCCATCCTCATATGGCAATTGTGGAAATAGAGACTCGAGAGGGGAGCTATCAATCAGGCCTGCCAATCAGGCCTCTCCACTCAGTCTGGCCACCCTGTCCTTCAAAACCACTCATGGGCCAGGGGAGG
The DNA here is from genome assembly GCF_027574615.1 of Eptesicus fuscus. Taxonomy (NCBI): domain Eukaryota; kingdom Metazoa; phylum Chordata; class Mammalia; order Chiroptera; family Vespertilionidae; genus Eptesicus; species Eptesicus fuscus. The sequence goes on along the minus strand of NC_072489.1, from coordinate 18,774,951 downwards.
GAGGGAGATAGCCACCCCAGCCGCTCCTCCCTGGCTCAGTCCCCCAGCCCACCGCCTGCAGGAAGGACTGACAGGCCAGGGTCTTCCTTCTCCCGTAGGTGCTCTGCAGCTCCGCTTGGGGTGGATGGGGGCAGCGGCTGCCCGAGTTAGAGCCCTGCATGGGGCGTCCAGAGCCCTGGCTTCGAGTCCTCTCCCTGCCCATTGCTGTGTGGTCTTCAGTCACTTCATTTCTCTGAGCCTCCGTGTCCTCGCCGGCACAATGGAAATAATCCAACCGGCCCTGTCTGGATCAAATGGGGTCAAGACAGAAAGCAAACACCAGGCGAGTGTAAGAGGCGGGACTGCCCTGAGCTGGCCAGAGAGAGGCCGAGAGATCCAGTGAGTGTCTAGAACATGTGTGGGCAAAGAAGACTGTGAATACTGACTCCGGCTCTATTGCTGATTTGCTGTGTGGCCCCAGGCAAGTGGCCTTACCTCTCTGTGCCTCATAAAAACATGGCGATCAATGCTTCTCCATGCTGTGGTATTGAACTCCCGGCAATAGGGGGAAGCGAAACGTAAAAGAGCGTTAAGATCCTTGGAAGCAAGGCCATCTATAAACGTAAGAGGTTATTAACCACATCCAATAATCACGCTGTCTGCTCGCAAAAGTAATGACACCCTAAAGTCGGGCCGGGAAGCAGCCCTGTCAGCTCAGGCGCAGCTCCTCGCTGGTCTTCCTCTCGGGCGCCGAGGGCTAATAACCCTGTGTGTGTGTTCATGTGGGGCTTGGCCTCTGCAAACCAACCACTAATTAGTTCCTCCATGGGTGTGCCCAGGAGGGAGGCAGGAGGGCACCGGGCGATGAGAGAGCTGAAGCTCCCAGAGGGGGGCCTACTTGGCCACCCAGCCGGTTTAGGGCGAGGCTGGGCTGGGAACGGAAAGCGCTCCGGGTTCTCAGCACCCACTAGTACTTGCGTTGCTGACGTGAACAGGTGGGCAGATAGCGTGCTCTCTCCAGGCCTCAGTTTCCCCACCAGAGCTGCCCCTGCAGGAAGGTAGTGCGGCATCATGAGATGCTGGCCGGATCACCTCTGATTGGCTCACCCCCTTTCCTCCTGCCCTCCGTGATGCTGGGTGCTGGCACAGGGAGGACACGCCGTGTGCCCTGTGTCTTTAATAGTGCGCCTGGGAATACCACGCATCCTCCCTGTGCTCAAGTTCCCCTGGTGGTACCCAGGGCTCAGTAGGCCTGTCGGGGACTCTGGGCCTCAGTTTTCTCATCTGTGCACTGGGGTTGTAATTCCCACCCTGACAGGTCTGGGGGCCCAGCCCCTGGGCTCCGTGAGCAGCTGAGCACTCACGGGTGGTTATTATCCTGTGAGGCCTGGGCTGGGTTGAAGGGTGGTCCTGAGCCCCAGGGTTACTGCCTGGGTGGGCTGTCACTGCATCCTCATCGGGGACTTTCCTCCCAGACCCCAGCTCCCTTACCCCCTCCGTTCTCATTCTGTCTTCCTGCACCCACAACCTATTTTTAGCCTTGGCATTGGGGGAGGTGAGGAAGGGCAAGTGGCCAGCCGGAGGCGGGGGGGTGGGTGTCTTTTCCCCTCTTCTTTTCCTTTATCTTATTTCTTTCTGCCGGCCCACTGGTCTGTCCTGCTCACGTGGCAGCTCCTCACAACCCTCTGTCCTGGCGTCTCTCCTTCCCTGCCTCGGGCTCCTCTCTCCCTGTCCCTCCCTCCCTCTCTAGCTGCTGCCCTCTCCTAGACCCCCCACCCCACACTCCTGTCCGAATGGCTTCTCCTCCACGGTGGCAGTTCAGGAGCAGTGTCTCTTGACTGCTGGTGGCTAATCTAGTGAACTCATTGTGGCCGCAGCTGGCAGTGACTTTTCTTATCCGCTGGGTCTCCTGCCCGTTTCTAGACAAGGCTTGTGGGTGCCCTCCACGCCTCCCATCAGCTACTAGTGTAAGCCTGTGAAGCACGTGCCTGCCTGTGCCCTTCTACCTTCTTTGACTACAATACGTGCATTTTCCTTGAACCCCTCTCCCCCCCTCCCCACTTCCCCCCTCCCCCCTCCCCCCTCCCCACCTGCCCACCTCCCCACCTCCCCACCTTCCCACCTCGTCTCGGTCCTGATTTTTAAGTGAGTCTGATCTGCCCACTGGCTTCAGAGATGTGTGCCCAGGCCTGGCCAGTGGAAGCCCATCCTGGGCTTGTGCAGGATTAGGGGAGGAGGTCTTTCCTCTTGGTGGGATCAGCGTGGAGCTGCCATGGTGTCTTAGCCTCTGCAGGGAGAGCCTGCCTGAGGAAGAGGTCACAGCGAGGAAAGCAGACCATGTGATGAAAGGAGAAGAGAGATTCCCAAGCTCTCAACTGAGCACATGGACCCAACTGTTTCTGATGATCTATTTTATCCATCCACCCACCCATCCACTCAACAGTCCATCAACCCTTCACACACCCACATATCACCCACCCACTCAGTCACCCACCCATCCACCTACCCACCCACTCATTCACCCACCCATCCATTTAACAGTCCATCAATCCTTCACCCACCCACCCATCCATTCACCCACCCATCCATCCATCCATCCATCCACCCACCCACTCATTCACCCACCCATCCACCAGTCCATCAATCCATCCACACACCCACATATCACCCACCCATCCATTCATCCATTTGTCCATCCATCCATTCATCCACCTATCCATTCAAACAGCCACCTACCCACTCATCCACCTACATATCCATCTGTCCACCGTCCATTTCCTCCTCATAACAACAATGATGATAATAATAGTTTGTGTCACTTGGTGTCAGGCACCATTCTAATCAGTGTACACATACTTGCTTGTTGAATCCTCAGAACAGATCTATGACACAGGTAGTCTTATTATCACTGTCTTAGAGATGAGGAAACTGAGGTACGAGGGGTTAAGTAATGTCCAGGGAGGAAGTGGAGAGCCAGGATTCCTGTTGCTCAGGCCAGAGTCCTGGGAGTTGTCCTGCATGCTCCCACTCTTCCTGGTCAGGCAGTCACCACATCCTGTTGACTCTGCCTCCAGAGTTGATCTCAAACTGGCCCACTTCTCTCACCTGCCCTAACTCAGGCACCTGCACGTCTTTCTGAGATGATGGCACCAGACTCTCATCTCCTGTCTCCAACTCTGCCCTACCCCCATCTCCACTCTGGTAGGAAGCCAGCTGCAGATGCACCACAGCTGGAGGTGATTGGGGGTGACCAGAGACCCTGCTGGGACCTGTGGGAGCAGGCACCTGAGGCAGGGCAGGCCCAGGAAGCCCGGGTGCTGCTCTGAGGCAAGGCTGCTCCAGCCCCAGCCAGCAAACCCGCCTCTGAGCCAGCATCACCGTCCCATCCTGGGGAGATGAGGGTGCTGCATTCTGGGGCTGCGCCAGGAGGGCCCGTTCGCGTGCACGTGTGTGTGTGTGTGTGTGTGTGTGTGTGTGTGTGTGTGTGTGTGTGTAGGGGGTGGGTCTACCAATACCCCGAAGGACTCTGGCACCAAGAGGTCACCATGGTGGCCACACCTCAGCTCTCCCTTCAAGAGAAGCTGCCCCAAGGACACAGTTGGATGACAGCTTCCAGCAGCTGCACCTCAGGGCCTGCTGTGGCATTCGCTCCCAGTCCTTCCTCTTCCCAGGCTGCCCCTGGAGAATGGCCGAGCACAGTGGGGATATGGGAGCCAGGCCTCGTTTGCCCAACGTGGGACTCTTCCCAGGGCAGCCTTTGTTGGGCTCCCCCCTCAGCCTGGCTGAGAAGTTCCCAGAGCTGCACCAGGAGTCTGGGGATCCTCCTCCTCCTCCTCTCTTTCCTCCTCCTCCTCCTCCTCCTCTTCCTCCTCCCCTCCCCTTATCCTTTCTATCCTTTCACAGGATCAGACCAGTGTTCCCCTCTGCTCCTGCTCCCTTTCCTCTTCATCCTTCAGAGCTGTTTCTCAGAGGACCAAGGCCCAGGCGCCTCCAGAGAGCAGGGCAGGTGTGTGTGGTGGGAGGTGCTGCCCAGAGGCGGGTGGAACTGCACAGCAGCACCTCCAGGTCCAGCATTGGGAGGTTCGTGGGGAAGCGCTTGGAAAGCCGAGTCCATCCTCAGCCTGGGCCTGGCTCAGCCTCTCCGATGGCAAATGTGTGCTTGTCTGGGTCCCTGCCTGGGACTCCTGCTGGCCAGAGCACCACCCGATTTACCGGGGTCGTCACCTCTCAGAGCGTCGTGGTCCTTTGTGGACAGGAGGCCTGTGGAGACTAGCAGGCTCTGTCACTTAACTTTACTGAGAGGCCCAGAGAGGTTAAGCACCTTGCCTGTAGTCACACAGCAGGTCTGAAGCAGGCTAGGCAGGACCATGGCTTTGTGATGGCTGTCCTGGGCTCTTCTTAACCGGCTGGGAGACTCCCAGGGGCCTGAAACGAAATCAAAGGGCTGTGGCTCCCAGGCCCCTGAGCTCTGCAGGGGAACAAACACTGTGGGACCCCGCACTTCCTCCCCAGCCCACGGCCCCAGACTCCTCTGTCTGGCACTGTTGGGGCCTTCCAGCCTGGCCCTAATTGGCCAGTCCAGCTCTGCCGACCCTCCCTGGTTCTCACAGGCCCACCTCAAACCTTGACTCACTCCCTTCCCCCTGCCTGGGGGGCCCTCCCCCTGCCTGGGGGCAGCCATCTCCGCAAAGGCCTCCCTGACCCCACGGAAGCGAGCCGGCCTCCTGACCTCCCTTAGCACTCGCCTTCGACCTCTGTCTGGCGCCGGCATAGGGTGGCCCGCGGCGGTGGTCTGGTGAGCACCTCCTGCCTCAGGACTTGTCCACATGCGCCTCAGGGCCTGGAGCTTCCAGTCCTGGCTGCACCGTTAGCCCAAGTCGCCCAGCTTTCTGGGCCCAGTAAAATGGCGATAAGAAAGCCCGTGGGTTTTGGAGTCAGGCAGACCTGGTTTGAACTTCAGCCTGGCTGGGGTGGTCTCTCTGTGCCTCAGTTTCCTGGAATGTAAAATGAGGAAATGAAAACCCCTCCTATTTGAGGATGACTCAGGATAACGCACGGAAAGTGCCTGGGACAGCACGGAGCTCAGTGGCTCGCAAGACTATCAGGGCTCCTCTCCCTGCCTCTCCCTGCCTCTCCCTGCCTTAGAGTCTGGCTCGGGGCTGGGCACCCAGGAGATGAATGTGGGGAAACAGCAGGAGAAGACTGCCAAAGGCGAGGGCTCTGCTGGGGAGACAGTGACAGTTCTCATCAGCTCACACCTGTGCTCAGAGAAACGGATTCAGCATTCACTTCCTGGTGGGAAGCTCGGCAGGGCTGGGAGGCTGGGGGTGCAGAAAGGGAGAGAGGAGCAGGAGGCCATGGCGGGGATGAGAGGAAGAACACACACACACACACACACACACACACACACACAGGGCTAGAGACTGAAGGAGAGGAGATGAGAGACACAGAAAGAGACTTGAGGGAGAGATTGCCGAGAATGAGACAACGAAAGAGAGAAATTGGGGGAGGTAGAGAGCAAGTTTAGGAAATGTGGGTGGGAGAGAGGCCAGGTCCCCTGGGCCCTTGATTGAGTGACTGCAGCCCAGGGCCAGCAGCTGAGGAGTGGGCTGTGGCCTGATCCGTGGGGGCTGAGGACCCTTGAGCTTCCTGACAAGCAGGGCTGTCAGCCCCTGTGAGGAGCCAGCCCTGCTGTCGCCTATGACCTCTGGCCTCAGAGAACAGCTCTGAATGCTGGGACCTGGCGGCAGGGCATTTGCACTCAGGCCAGAGGCCTTGGGCTCTAAAGGAGGAGGAGGGTGAGTGGCCAGGTGTCTGAGTCTCTCTGGGATGCCCCCCCCCCCCACTTCCTCATTTCACCGCCTTGGCGTGGAGGCCTCCAGGGTCAGGCAGCTCCGCCCCTGAGAGAGCGGCTGTGATGCCGAGAAGGTCTTCGCCTGGCTGATGCTTTCAGCATCTGGGGCCACAGGGCTGCCTGCGGGGAGAGAATTTTAAGAGGTGTTCTCTGCACCCCGAAAGGAAGTCAGGGTGTTTCTCTTTGAGTCTCTGATTTGATTTCTGCTTCTACTTTCCCAGAGAAGGAGATGCTAGGAAATTAATTTGGAATTTACTCTAAAGAGAGCAATTTTAACCCAAATCACTCTGATGGAATGACAGGTGGGGGAGATGGTGGGGAGAGACTTGGAGGGGAGGATGCTCTGTGGCTCTCTCATTCCCACTAAACTCTCTTCCCTTTGTCTTAATTGGAGGCTCTGGGCAGATGGGGGCCGTTTCTTCTGCCTTAGCCCCAGGCAGGTTCAGTGACACTCCTCCCCACCTTGCCTAGGGCCTCTCTGTGAGCGAGGAGATGGAGCAGTAAGCACAGCTTTGTCCTCTTGAGCCAAGCAAGACCCAACTAAGGAATGAGGCCGGGCCGGGGGCGGCTCGCTGTGCAGCTTTGGGCAAGTCATTGCCCGCTTTGGGCCTCCGCCGGGCGAGGTTTGGACCAGGTGGTCTGTGAAGGCTCCTCCAGCTGTGGCGGTCGGAGGTTCTGGGCCTTTGACCCTCCTCAGGTTGCTGGTCAGCACCTGGGCTAGGCTCTGAGGGCAGCAGGACAAGGTGAATGGACACCAGATGGCCGGTGGCCATGGGCCAGCCAGGCAGCCAGACTCCGTCACCAGGAAATCATGGGAGAGCTCTTGTTGCTGGCGGCCTGGAGGAACTTTGTCCAGCTCCCTTAGTGACAGAAGGAGAAACCAGGGCCGGGTAGAGGGACGGCTTCCCTGAGTCCATCAGCATGTCAGCATTAGGTCGGAGCTATAAACAGGTCTCCCGTCACTCTGTACAACTGATTAGTCTTGGGGGCAAATCCTGGCGGGCTCCCTGATAGAGGTGAAAGCTAAAACAGGCTCTGAAGGAAAACATGAGTAGAGCGATGCCTTCCAGGGAGGAAGCCCAGGGGAAGGGAAAGGAGTTGGGTTGTGCATCTGTCCGTGGCCTGTGTGCCCCTGCATCCTGGGGTTCTAGAAGCCTGGGCAAGGACTGGTGTCTGAGTTGACTGTTCTGTACGTGGTCCCTGGTGTGCAGAGTGGAGGACACCTCTGTGGCGTGGGCTGCCCCTGGGCCAGTGGCTGGACATGGCTAAAAAGGACCCACGAAGCCAGGCTGATAGGGATGGTTGGTGCATCCCAGGCACTACCCTGCAACTCAGAATGGGCAGCAACATGTCATTTTAATGAGGTTGCAGATGTCCTCGCCACTTGGGAGGTTGATGGGCATGGCCAGCACCACCTCACTCACCCCGGCCCTTCCATAGCCTCCCGAGGCTGCGGAGTGAGTGCAGAAGGCATGGGGGCTTCGGGCCCAATCAACCGGACTGAGGAGGGAGTGGGCTGGCCTCTGACTTTGGGCACCCCTCCCACCTCCCTCCTCCCACCTCCCACCTCCCACCTCCCACCTCCCACCTCCTACCTCCCACCTCCCTCCTCCCACCTCCCCATCTCCCTCCTCCCACCTCCCACCTCCCACTCTGCCTTCTCCTCCTCCCCTGCACATGTCTCCCCTCTGGCAGCTGATCCAGTTGTCCTTGAATGTACTGTATGTACGTTCCTCTCCTGATCTCTACTCACACTGTTCCTGCCACCTGGACACCTCCTCCTCTCCCTTGAACCATCCACTTTCTTCTTTCAAGGCCAGAGTGAAGCCTTCTGCCTCCAGGAGGCCTCCTTGGCTGGGCCAGCTATGACCCTGAGAACTCTGGGGGCAGGGGAGCCCCATTTTGCTTGCTAAGTGCAGAGATCAGCCAGAGGGCTGCCTAGAGCACGTGATAGAAAGATCAGTGAAGCTGCATCCGGCGCAGCTGGAAGGAGCTGCATGATTGATTAGTGATGTCTGCCAGGGTTAGGGGATGGGAGACTGGAGTGCTTATGTTTGTGTTTCCTGCCGAGGCGTCTGGCCAGGTGGCCATTTATCTTAACGTCTGTGCGCTAAACTTTACTAATTTCTCTACCCAGGGGAGATAGAGCCTCTTGACATCATAGCCTCCTGCCCGGGCTTCCTCTGGGTCCCTCATAGCACCAGGCACCTGTGAAGGCTCAACAAGCCCTCGTCAGATGGAGCGGCAGAGAGTAAAATGCTGCCACTTTCCCGGGAGCTGGGAACCTGGTCACAGGGCTTCAGAGTCCTTTACCGAGGAGGGAGCTGGGGGTCCCAAAGTGGGGAAGCGTTTCCTCAGGTCCCGAGGGAGAGAGTGCTGGGAAGGTCTCCACTGGGGCCTAGAGGTGGCTGTGTTGCTGAGGCCCATCTTAGACTCGCGGGGCCGGCCAGCATCTGGTCTGGCCTCAGGAGTCCCTAGGCTGCCTCCCTGTACCCCCTGATCCCAGAGCGACTCCCCCGTTTCTCATCTGAGGATCCGAGAGCACTCATTAGTGCACCATCCTCCCACACGTGGCATCCACTCCTGTCATTATCTCCATTTTACAGATGGGGAAATGGAGGAACTTGGGGTTCCCAACTGGACCTCAGGGCTCACCCAGCAAGTTGGTGGTGGCTGGAGGGGTTCTGGCTCTGAACACAGGGTTCTCAGCTCAGGCCCAGGCTTGACGAAGCGGCAGTTCTCCCTGACGGACCCTGGGACAGAGGCTGAGCTAGAAGGTCACTCACAGATGGTCGGTTCTGAGCCCCTCGTGATCCAGACGGAGGGAAGGAGGCCCCGAAAGAGCCAGGGGCTGGCCCAGACCACACAGCCCCCTTAATGGACAGGCTTCCTCAGACGCAGGTCCCCGGGGGTTCAGAAGAGAGGGTGCGCCGGGCTGCTCGTCTGCGCCCTGGGGACCCTGCCCTCCTGAAGAAGGGGACTCTGCAGGGCTCCTGCTCGGGTAGCCGGCCCTGGCCAGCATGGCACTTGCACACACCCTTCTCCCCGCAGTGGGACACTTTGTGAGGAAGGAAAGCAAGACCGAGGCGCGGGAGGCTGTGCAGCATGAAGGCCGGTACCGGCCTGGGGCTCAGAAGTTTCCAGCGAGGCCCCCTGATGCTCTGGGGCACTTGGAAGGCCACCTGTCCTTGCTTCGGGGGCTCTGTGAGTGACAGAGACGGAGCAGTAAGCGCAGCTTTAACGAAGTGGGAGCAGGCGCCATGCGGTCTTGTTCAGTTTCAAGCCACAGTGGCAGGAAGACGGGAAGGGGAGCCTGAAAGTGAGACAGGGCTGCAGCGGCCGCTGCAGGTGTGGGCCGTGATGGTTGAGAGGAGGGTCGGGGCGGACACTCTCCCTGCTCCTGAGCCCTTCCAGCTTGGCTTCCCTGTCCCCCCTCCTCCCCCTGTCCTGCTGCAGCTGCTAATTCAGTCCCCTCGGCATGGGGCGCCGTAAACAGCGGGCCCTCAGCCAGGTTTGCATGGGTGGTTTATCGATTTAATTAAGCAGGGGCTGTAAACGGTGCCCCCTCCTCCGCGTGAGGCGGCAGGGCTGGGCCGGGCACTCGAAGGGCAGCTGGCCAGCATTAAAGACCCAGGAGGCCCTGACCTCAGGGCAGCCGGCCTCAGGGACGCGTGGTCCCCGTGACTTCCGTCCCTCGTCCCTCTTGGGCTCTATCAGAGGTGACATTGCAAGTGGCAGTGTCAGCTTAATCAAGCCCGGAGCCTGTGCCAGGGAGAGGGGACCTCAGAGGACAGTGGGCAGAGGGAGCCCCGGCGCCACCAGCCTGGATCCCACCTCAGCCGCACCTCCTCCTGCAGGTGCCCCGCCCGGGGCTCAGGGAAAGGCTATTAGTTTGTCCTTAATGATGGAGCAGAGTTCCGGGGGCTCGTGGCTTGCCCACTCTTGCTTGGCATCTCCAGATGCCATCGTGGACCGGGCATTTGCTGTGCCTGCATGAGAGGCGGAGGAGTGACTTCAGGCGACCTCTGCTCTTTCTGCCCCCTCCTTGAACGGGAGCACGGGCCCTGGCACACGGAGGCCTGGGCTGCACGCCGTCCTAGCCTGAGGGCTGTGTGGCTGCCTCTGTGCCTTGGTCTTTCCGGATGCGAGTGAGGGCGGGACTCGGCATTGCCCAAGGTCCCTTCTAGCCCCACAGTTGGTCATCGGCTCCTCTCCTGCCCGAGGTGCTGTTCTCACGCCCCGGAGTCTAGGCACTGAGCTGGGGGCGGGGTGTGTGTGATTCCCACACCTGTAGGGTCCTTACTCCAGCTCTGCAGAGACCGCAGCCTCGTCCCCACCTCAGAGGTGAGCAGCTCATAGAGGTCGAGTGACCTGCCGCAGGCCACACAGCTCTTCAGTGGCAACGCTTGGCTGGAGCCCAGCCGTCAGTAACGCTGACGGATTTCCTTGGCTTCCCCCTGCCCCCACCACCCTACCACCAATCAGCCCCTTGTCAGTCACAGTCACCTCCCTCTTCCCCAGAGCTCAAAGCTCGCCTCCAGGATCCTGGGGAGGACCCGGAGGACAAAGATGTCACAGGCGGTCTTGGACCCTGTCCTTTGGAGAGGAAATCGAAGTCTCCAAGCTGGAGGTGCCCACTTGGAGTTGGCCACACTCCCCACAGGGAGCCAGGAGGCTCGGGGAGGGGCGTGGGGGCACTGCAGAGTGGCGGGGTGCAGGGGACATACCTTGGTGGCTCAGAGCTGGTGGGATCCTTGAGGCCCATTGCCCAGATGAGAACAGGGGCCCAAGGTCACACAGTTTGAGTGGGAATCTCTCTGGAAGAGTCTGGCCTGGCCTTCTGCTGGCACTCCCCCCTTCCACTCCTAGCTGCCTGGACCCAGGTGGCACCACAGGAATGCAGGGGGGCAGCGGGGAGTGGGGCCCCGCCCCACAAGCTTGTCCGCAGCGTCTGTTGTCTGTCGTGTGAGTTCACAGCTGCCCAGGAACATCTGCTCCGTCTCCCACTTCAGCACCACCTGCCTCTCCTCTCTCTCTCTTTTTTTTTTTTTAATTTCTTTATTGATTAAGGTATCACATATTTGTCCTCGTCCCCCCATTTCCATCCCACCCCCCTCCCCACACATGCCCCCACCCCCCTGTTGTCCTTAACTGCTGGTTGGGCTCATATGTCTGCACACAAGTCCTTTGGTTGATCTCTCCCTTTATCCCCACCCTTCCCTACTCTCCCCTCGAGGCCCGACAGTCTGATCCATGCCTCCTTGTTTCTGGGTCTGTTCTTGTTCATCAGTCTATGTTGTTCATCATTTCCCCTAGATGAGTGAGATCATGTGCTATTAGAAATACACTTATAGGAACCGAAAATGAGACAAGCAATAATAGTTATGGTGACAGGCAAATGAATCGGTCTGTAGTGAGTTTCTTTCTGGGCCAACAGTTCTTTTGAGACCCAATTTCAATGTCCAACAGTTCCTTATGTGTACATGTCAGCACTGACATTTCAGTTCTGGATGGTGGACAACTGGTGGTAATGCAGGTCCGACTCTGTCTGGTTTGGTCCTGGGCAATCTGCAGTGATGCACAGCTGCTGACTGCTAGTATCTCCTCTCTTCTTTCTCCCATTCTCTGAGTCACTCGTATTTGGTCATCTCTGCCCATCCACTGGCAGTGCCAACCCTCCAGTGTCCAGGATCCCTGGGGGGTGTATGAGTCGAGTATGACAGGCTGGGCTTGGGATCTGCACTCTGGGGCCTTTGCCATTCCCTGGCTGACCACCGTGAGCATCCGTCTCCACATGTGTGCAGTGGGCAGCAGTCCTCCCCTCAGAGGGCACTGTGGGGGGAGTGAGGGCTGAGGACAAGGCTGGGCACCTTCCAAGGCCCCTCTGCTCTGCACCCAGGTTTGGAGTTATTGCTACTGTCATCCAACCCGCCCGTTCCCAAATGTGGATGTGCCTGACTCCGGGCAACCCAGAGAGGAACAGGTTCCCACGCCCCCTTCTCCCAGCACACTCTGCCCCGTCCGCTCCACCCCTGCTCTGTCCCTGCCACACTGTCCCTGCCAATGGTCACCCGCCTCTGGTGGATCATGACAGCTAACGGGCCAGAGTAACAGATTGGCATCCTTGAGCCTTAGTCTGCACATCTGTGAAATGGGAAGAATAGGTTTCCTTCAGAATAGCTCTGGATGAGCGAGCTCCTGTGAAGCCCCTCCCACCGACGTCAGAGGGCCCCACAAACGGGGCTGACTGTTCTGGTTGGACCTGCCAGGGTGAGGCGCTCACCCTCTGAGGCTGCTTTGGGCTTTGGGACGGGATAGCAGGGGTATGACACCTTGGAATGCTTCAGAGTCTCTGCCTGCTCCGGCCGCGTCCCTCGTTCTCTCCCGGGAGCCGCCCCTGCCGGCCCACGCTGCTGACATCTTCCTCTGGCCTCCTGCCGCGCGACTGGCTGAGCCCACGCCTGCCACCTGTCTTCTGCTCATTTACTCATTCTCTCTCACCTGAGATGTTGCAAAGGCCTCCAAGAGGTTGTCCTGCCCCTTCCTTCTCCATCTGGAGGGATTAAAAGCCATTTTATTAGAGGTATTTCTCAGTATAAAGTGCGGAGATCTTAGGCGTGTCGCTCAGTGGATTTCTACATGCGTATCCACCCGTGTAAGTGCCTCATCACCCCAGACACAGAGCAAACCACACAGCCCAGGAGGCTCTCTGTGCCCTTTCCGGTCAATAGTCTCGCCAGCGGTGACTGCTAGTCAGACGTTAATCCCCAAAGTTAACTTCATCTGCCCCTGAGCTCCGTGCACATGGCGGCACCCGGCATCTCCTCGTTCCTGCTGCCTTTCCTCCCGCAGCGTCACGCCTGCGAGCTGCACCCGCACCGTCCACGGATGAGTAACTTCTTCTTTTCCGTTGCTGTGTAGTATTTCATCGGCTGGATGAGTCACTTATTTATTTCCCTCTCTGTAGTAGATGGGCACGAGAGTTGCTTTCAGTGTTTGGCTATTGTGAGTAAAGCTGCGATGACCATTTTTGAACATGACCTTCAGTGGGCATTTGCTTTTATTTCTCTTGGGGTAAGTAAGACCCATGAGTGGAATTTCTGCATCATAACCCAGGCACGTGTTTCATTTCAGCAAATACTGCCAAACAGTTTCCCCCGGGGCCTGACCACTTACACTCCCACCAGCCGTGTGGGCGTCTGGTCGCTCCACACTCTCATCCACATTGGGATTGGTTATTCCTTTTTATCTTAGCCATTCGGCTTCTTTCTGAGCCTCTGGGGACGACGGTGTCGTCTCTTTCTCTCGGTGGCCCTGAACCTCACCTGATGCTGGTTCTCCACCAGCTCTCAAAGGTGGGGTTGAGACGTGGCCCGATTGCCTTGGAGAGTCCCAGGTTACACCCATCGACACAGCCTGGTGATTAATACCCCCCCCCCCTACCCCGCCAACAAGCGGAGGGGAGGGGAGGGGGAGAGGGCGCCACGAGACCACAGGGAAGAGCACATTCACTTCAGGGACAGACCTGGGCCTGGCGCTGACCTGTCTCCAGTGTGCTGTGCTCGCACCCTCTAGGCCTCAGTTTCCCCTTCTGTGAAATGGGGAGAATAATTCTTCCTTCACCTGTGTCTTACCAGGTGGCTCTAGGGGAAGTGAGATATCAGGTGAGCGTGCGTCAGGAGCACACTGCAGATGTGCAGAGAAGCCACTCCTGTCCCCCGGGAGCCTCTGCTGGGGAGGGGCGATGTCACACCTGCCCACTGGGTCCAGGGTGAGAACAGGAGGGGCCCAGGGAGGGGGCATGGAGCCCGAGGAGAGGAGGGAGTGGTATGTCCCAGTGGGGAAACCTGCTGAATGAGAACATCTGCAAAGTCCAGGTGGGAGCCAAATGTCCTTTTCTGAGTGTCCGAAGTCTTTTATAATTTAAATTGTTTAAATTTAAAAAAAAAAAAAAAAAAAGTACAGGCTGGCTTTTGGTTGCAATGGAGTCACTTTCTGTTACTCCTCCGGCACCGGCATGACCCTCGGGGGCCTGTGCAGGGCGCCCGGCGCTGCAGGTAGCGCTCAGCTCTGACCAAGGTGCCGGCGGCCTGTGGGACCAGCTCCGACACGCCCTCAAGGCCAGATGGCCCAGGACAGGTGTGCAGGGGTGAGGAAGAGTGACTCAGCGCTGGGCTGTGCCAGGGGAGAGGTGCCGGCCTGAAGAGGAGACGGAAGTGGGAAAGGACAGCCGTGAGCTTGCTGACGTCCAGAGGTCAGCGCGGGCTCCTTGGAGGTCACAGCCCTCAGGTCTCTCATTATACAGACGAGGACGCTGAGACCCAGAGGGCGGAAAGGACTTGCTCAAGTCACGTGGCCAAGTCCTGGGGTCAGATCTCCCCTGGCCTCACGCTCAACGGTGATAGGAAGCATTGTCCTGGGCTCCCTCCGGCTTCAGAAGCCTGAAGCTGCCTCGTCAGCCCCAGGTTTGGGCCGACCTCCGTGTCTTCGACCTGGGCTCCCAGCACGGAGAGCCTGAGAGTCCCAGGGCCTTCCCCAGAGCGCCCAGACGCCGAATGGGCAGCTCTGTGCCGAGCTGGCTCACCTGGCACATCTCTTCCCAGCTCCGAGTTCAGTGACTGGCGGTGGGCAGCCTGAAATCAGCCCGGAGTATTTGCACCCGGAAATCAGCAAATGCCACAAAGAGGAGCTTTCCCTGGACGCTGAGTGCTGGGCCTTTATCAGCACACGCTGCCTGGGCCCCCTCCCCTCCAACCACAGCAGCTCCACCTTATCTGTTGTACGTGTTGGGTTCTTGATAAGAGTACACATCAGAGTACTAGCTCATTGGATGCAATGATATTTGAAGAGGATTCTACTGCTTTAAAAGAATTTGAGCCCTGGCCAGTGGCTCAGAGGTTAGAACGTTGGCCTGTGGACTGAAGGGTCGCAGGTTTGATCCCTGGCCTGGTTGGGGCTTCTGGGGGAGGCAACCAATCAGTCTCTCTCTCTCTCTCTCTTTCTCTCTCTCTCTCTCTCTCTCTCCCTCCCTTCCACTCTGTCTGAAAATCAATGGAAAAAATATCCTTGGGTGAGGATTTAAAAAATCTTTGAAAAATTATTGTTTTGGACCAATATATTTGTTTCCATTTATCCTGGGTGTACCAAATCGATGATTATGAATTAACCTGGTCTAACTTGTATGTTCTGAACTGACCTTTGCATTCTGGGTTACCTGAGCTAACAGGTGTTCTGAGCTTACCAAGTGTTCCAGGAGGCCTTGTGTCTGTGGCTAACATGTGTGTTCTGGATTAGTGGGTGACTCCGGGCTAGCCTGGGAGCTACTTCCAGGCTAGGCTGAGCTGATTAATCTAATGTTCTGAGATAGCCTGTAGGTTCTGGGCCACCCTAGGCACCTGTTCCAGATAATCGGCAGGACCTGGGGCGCTCCCTGTCGCTCCCCTGGAGAAAGGACACGGAGCAGAGCTCTGGTCCCAGGGCCCTCTTGGTTGTTCAGTGTGGGAAAGGGGCCCTCCATGTTCCTCCTGATGAAGGAGAACAGCAGAAGCTACCAGAGAGCTTGGAGCTCCTTAGGAGCAAGCGCCTTGGACGGTCCCAGGAGGTCCAGAGCCAGCCTCAGGGGCTCAGGAGGGAGGAGGGACCCAACCAGCTCTTGCTTGGGTCAGGCAGGGCTGGCTTGGGCGGGTGAGGGACAATGGGTCATTGTGAGTTCCGGGGAGGAGGCCAGACAGTAGGAGGGCTCCCTGTCCTTCCTGATTCTTTCTGCAGAAGAAAGGCAGGGGCCTTGTGTAAGGCTTGGCTCCACCCCCAGCCGCAGGCCACCCCTCAGGGAGGCCTGGCATTCATGCACAGCCTGTGCCTACCAACATCACCCCCACCCGCCCACGTGTTTGGGAGATGGAGGGTCATCTACTCAGCTGGCAGATGAGGCAACGAGGCACTGAGAGGTGAAGAGCCGGACAGAAGCCCTGCCCCCAGCTCCGATGCCAGTGCTTCCTAGACTCCATGCCACCTGAGTCCCAGCCAGGTGCCCTCCCCCTGCCCTTGGCCCACCATCTACTGCCTCCTCAGGGGGCACTGCTTCTGACCCCTGGTGACCTCCCCTCTCCCCAGACCGAGGGTCTGATTTCTTAGGGATCTGCTCGGCCTGCTGGGGAGCAGCCACACTGAGCCGGGCAGATGCAGCGACCGTGTCATCACTGCCCCGTTCCCACTGAGACAGCGGGTGCTGACCTCAAAGTGCCATTCCAGCCTCAGTTAGGGACACTCCCAGCCCCTTCCCCATCTGGCCACATCTGGCCTACCCCCTGTGTTCCACCCCCAACTATGAAACCTGACTCACACCATCATCCTCCCTAGCTCCTGAGACCCTGCTGAGGTGGGTGCTGGGCAGTGCAGGCAGATGCAGCCCTGTCCTTATGCACCTTGCTGTTCCGGAACCCGGACAAATGTTCCTCCTGCCACCCCTCCGCATGCAAGACACTCCCCGCACCCCCCGCAGGGAGCCTCCCCTCATTCTCTGCCGCCCTCTGCACAACCCCAGGCCCCTGGAAGGCTGCTCCCTCACTCCCTCGGTGCCCTTGTGGGATGGGCGGGCCCGGAACACTCCAGTTTATGTGAGAATGGGCCCTCTCCCTCACGGTGGTCCTTCGATCCACCACTGCCTCTGGGAAGGCCAGCACTGCCATCAAGGGGCCTTCTCTTGTGTTGTCTGGGCTGGCAGGGGTTGGCACAGGGGTCTCTACACCCACTAAGGATACAGGACGGGTGAGCCTCGGATTTAAGCGTGGGCTTTAGGATTTTTACACTAAAGTCACCAGCCTGACCTACGGTTTGTGTTTGGTGTCTCACTCATCCCTCATCACCCCTGTTTGGCCAGAATTAGGAATGGGGGTACAAGCCAGTATGGAGGGGTCTAGGGTCCTGAAGGGTGAGGACCTGGTATTCCCCCACCCACTGTCCACAACAGGGGCTCCTGTGGCCCTTGGAATAAAACCCTGACCGCCTCCTGAGGCCTTGAGGCCAGAAGGGTCTATCCCTGCCTCACTTCCTCCTGGCTCCCACCGCACCCCCACCTCCAGGCCACCCCTCCCTCTTCATCCAGATAATACAGGCGCGTCTTTGAGAGCGCTGATTAAATGCCCTTTCTCACGGGAGACCTTTCTGTGCCGCAGACCACGCTGGTCCCACCTGCTGTGTGCTTTTGTGTCTCCCTCCACTTCTGCTGTGTAGTAGCAGTTGTGATTCCAGTGAAATCATAAACTGTGTCTCCTCTACCCGCCTCCCCCCATGGAAGCTCCATGACCGTGGGGGCCTCGCCTGTCCTTGAGTGAATGGATGAGTGATTGTGTAAGACGAGACTGCAGGGCAAGAGTGGAAGGGGGAGGCCAGCAGGAGGCCCGTCAGTGGTCCAGGTGGGGTGACAGTGGGCCAGCTGCCCTTGCTTGGTGAACGTGAATGGCTGGCATTCGGGCACGGGCATGAATGGCTGGCTGGTCCTCCTTGAGCCAGGGGGCACCGGTGGAGGGGAGTTCAGGCTGATATTGAAGGCAGCACCTAGAGGTTTTGCTGGCCGATTGGGTGTGGGGTGTGTGGGAAATATTTTAGCCGGAACAACTGGAGAGATGCAGGTGCCACTGAGATGGGAAATCGATGGACAAACAGGTTTTGGAGGGAGGCCTGGGGTCTCAGTTCTGACCCTTTTCGGTTTGGGTCACCCGTGAGGCTTTGGTGGACGGCAAACACTGTGGGTCTAAGAGTTTGGGGCAGGGACTTGGGCCAGAGGGATCCACTCTGGATTCAGGGAATAAATGGGAGGTAAAGGTATGAAATGAAATGAGCTCATGAAGGGCATGAGTGTAGACAGAGAAGATGTTCAAGGCCTACTCCGCAGCGCTGTTCAGCTTTAGGATCTAGGGCCACAAGGAGATGGGGGCAGCCTTGTAGCTTGGGGCCTGGAGGCAGGGAAGAGGTAGGTTGAGAGAGGGTCCAGGAGAAAGTCTGGGAAACGAAGTTTGGGGTGTGTTGTAGAGGGCTCTGGGCAGCAGCACAGAGCGAGACTGCTTCATTCCCCGGCAACAGGGAGCCATTAAAGGCTGGTGAGCAGGAGACAGACATGACAGCGTGGGCCTTGGGGGCCCACTTAGTGGCTATGAACAGGAGGGCGGCCTGGAAACAGGGACTAAGCGAAGCCCGTGCTGAGGTCTGGATATGCATTTAGGTTTTTGGGTCACCTTGACCTTGAGCTTCAGTGTCCCTTCCTGTCCAGTGGGTAGCAATCTTAATCTTGCATAAGGAGGCTGTTTTGCGGGGTCACTGACCTGCTCCATCTTCTCTGGGTGCCATGGCATGCCATTCTGACATTGGCCACTAGGTGGCAGCCAGCCCCCAGCAGCCCTGCCCACAGCCTTAGACTGGAGCAGGAGGACTTTCCTGTGGGGACCAGGCTCAGCGCTGCCCCATCGCAGCCTGCAGTTTCCTGGTGGAGTCTTCTCTCCTTTCCCACCAGCTCCAGTCCAGCCAGAGGCTTCTGGGGCTTCAGGGGCCTCAGAGCCCAGAGGCGAGGCCATGAATGAGAGACTCACCTTAGACACTGCCTCTGTGGGGACCTCCACGGTGGCTCTGTGTCAGGCCTGGGGCACAGGGAACACCCTGTGTAGGGGTGCAGACGTAGCAAGAAATACAATATTTAAAATATATTATGCTAAAGTTATTCCTAATTAATCGGAAATTCATATTTATCTGGCAATCCCGACTCTGCGGTGCTGGCCCTCATGGGGGATAAGATCAGCCACTCCCACATCTGCTCTGAGCACAAGGTGCAGGCCTAGGCTGCCAGGGCTGAGGGCTGGACCCAGCGTCAGCTCAGTCATTTCCCCTGGATACTTGTTCGTCCATCCATCCGTCCGTCCAGCCAGCTAGCCAGCCAGCCACTCGCCTGTCTGATTCACTCTGAGAATTGCCTAGGCTCTGCGGTTGTAGAGACCACCAGCCACTGTCCTCACAGTCCCGTGGGCTCTACCTCTGTCCCTCCAGGTCCGGCCCCCTGGCTTCTCTCTGGAGCCTTTGCACACCTGGCAGCGGAGTCGGTGGGATGCACAGCTCCTGCCTGCGCGGAGGCTGTGCTCTCCGTGGTGCATTCTGGCGGATACATCCACTTGACTTGTTCCCTTGCTGGACCAGGGGTGCCCAGAGTGCCAAGGTCACTCCGTATCCCCAAGAGTTTCAGCAATTGCCCATTCACCAGGTAGTCGTGTGCATGAGTGGGAGCAGGAAGGGCAGGGAGGAGGAAGACAGAGAAACAAGGGCTGAGGGAGACCAGCACTGTGGGCAGGGTCCAGAGCACAGGGCGTTCCAGGCGGAGACAACACCCATCGCTCCTCACCTCCTGGAGATCCAGGGGCCTCATCTCTCGCTCCCTGGGTGCCAGACGTGGAAACGGAGTCCCAGAGAGGGGCAGTGACTGATGGAAGGATGGAGTTCCACTCCCTGTCCCAGCACACTTGCATCCTCCAGGCTCTGGTGTGCTCTAGCTCTTGGTCTCCGTGAGACACCTCCCGACCCCCCGGGTCCTCAGCAGGTGCTAGGCCGGGCCACCTGCAGTGACGCCTGAGGACACGGCCTCCTCTGTCCTCTTCACCGGGAAGATTCACGAGGCAGTGGGCTCCTTTAGGCACCTGCAGTCTTTTTATCACCTTGATGGCCACAATGGCTTTTGTTTCCGGGACTATCTGTAAGACTTTAATTAAATCAGGAACTCGGGCCCTGCCAGCTTCCCTGCTGCTTATCAGCTTCTTAAGGCCGTGATTCATTACCCAGGACTATTTTTTTCAGCCCTGAAATCATCTTTAAAGGCCTTCTATCAGGGAGATTAAAGCCATAAGTCATACACGCCCAGGTGGATGCTTTGTTTTCTCTGCACAAGAGCAGTGCGGAGCCACGGGAGGACCGGGCCATGGTGCTGTCCTGGCCTACTTGCCCCTCGGCCCTCTGCTGCCAGGGCCGGGAGGAGGAGCAAGAGTCCAGGCGTGGCTCCCTGGCTGGGCGGAGCTTCGCTAGAGTTGTGGGTGCTGGGGCAGCCTGGGAGGGTGGGGCATGGGTGAGAAAGGATCTCAGTGTCCGCTTTCCCCTTTTACAAGAGATGCCTGATGTCCTGGCACCTAGCCTCCCTCCACTTCCATCAAAAAGATAAAAAAATAAAAAGGGGGGGAGGGAAGGAGAGAGAGAGAGAGAGAGAGAGAGAGAGAGAGAGAGAGACTGACTGACTCACTTAGCTCCTCTCTAGACCTGCTGCTTGGTTTTTCTCTTATCCCTCCTTCTTTGCTTCACGGTTTTTCTCCTTCCTTCATTTAACAAATGTTCATTGGCCCTGCTCTGATCACCCTCTGTTCTGGGTGCCGGGCAAAGCAGCACAGATGAGGTGCCTTTAGGGATACAGACACGTAGTGAGCAATGACACCACATTTCTCTCTCTCTCTCTCTCTCTCTCTCTCTCTCTCTCTCTCTCTCTCTCTCTCTCTCTCTCCTGCCTCTCTCTTCTTCTGTCTTTCTCTGTCTGTTTCTCACATCAGAGAAGCAAGCCTTTTTTTTCCAACGGGAGGCGGGCGGATTGCTTACGGGAGGCAGTGGCCTTTGAGTTCCTTTTGGACTGCTCACTGTGACTCTCCCCTGGGCCAGAGTCTGAGGGGACGGGGTGGTCTCAGCCCAGGTCCCCAGGCCGTTGAGGATTAATGAAGTCCCCAGTTCGGGCTCTAATGGGGACAAGGACAACCAGGGACACGGAGAGAGGACAGTGGCCTGCCTGGAGGCAGGTGCCATGGGGACGCAGGTCAGGCTGCAGAGAGCTTGGGTCTGGAGCAAGCTCTGGCTACTAGGCTCTGAACCCCGAGTGTCAAGTGCCTGCCTCATCTCTTCTCAAGGGTAAAACACAGGTGTGTGACTCAGCCACCGGCAGACTCTCCACCCTAGCTCTGTGCCCACTGCCAAGTTCAGTCAGTTGCTAGTCGCACCACAAGTGCCCATGGCTTTGGAGAGGCCACTGTGTTTGTGCAGTTTGCTTTGAGTCATCAGCAGGCGCCCTCTGATTGCGGCTGCTGTGAGCACCTGGGGGCAGGCAGGGGATGTAGCCGGGGAGGGTCAGGGGGAGGTCCCAGCTGAGTCTAAACTGGCCCCAGGATTGCACTGCCCCTGCCCAGCGGTGAGGCCAGGAGCAGCCCCAGCCACCATTTCCATGAGTTGATCTGCAAGAGGGGTGCGTGTGTGAAGAAGAAACTTCATACGTGGTTGTGGGGGACAGAGACGGGATGAGGAGAATCAGAAGCTGGGAACCTGGGTGAGACTTGTCCCCTGCCCCCAGCAGGGGCCTGCGGCTGACTCTGCACCCCACACACGACTTTCCTCCTTTTTCTTGAATGTGTCTAGTTCTCTTCCACCTCCAGCCCTCTGCACAGGCTGTTCCCTGCCTCCCTCCACCACTGTGACACCTGGAGTCCTCCATCCATCTCGCTTACCCACCCCACCTCACCCCACCCTACCCCACCCCACCCCACCCCATGAGGCTAGGTCTCCGATCATGTCCTCCCAGCCCCGTGCCTGCCCTCCCAGCCCGTGCCTGCCCTCCCAGCCCGTGCCTGCCCACCCAGCCTGGCACAGACCAGACACTCGACGAATGTTTGCCAAAGGAAAGTCGAGTTCAGAGAAGGGTGGTGGGCCACATGGAAGGGACTTTGGCATGTGGAGCTCCCAGGGGGCTGCTCAGACCCTGGTCCCCCAGCATGGCCCGGACCTGGGAGAGGGCACCCCCGCCCTCCGTGTCTGCCACACCACCAGGGTCTCCAGGATGCAGAGAACCCGCCAGGGAGGCTTCGGGAAGGGACCAGAGCTGTCGCCTCCGCTCCGCTCTCACGGGGCCACAGGAATGACCGGGCACAGGTAGTGCGGAGAGCCCTGTCCTGTTCCCAGGCCTCCAGGTCTCCCTGAGGTGGGCGGGGCTGTGGTGACGTGGGTGAGACGGAGCTGGTGCAGGCCGGGGGCTGACAGCACTGTGACCTCCTTTGCACGGAAGGCTGGCCAGGCCGGCAGACATTTATATAGTATTGATTTGTGTCACACACAGTGACTTCATTTTTTGAAACAAAACTCAGAAATATATGCAGAATTTTTCAAATCCAGGTCGTCCTGATTTTCTGTAACATCTGTTGCCAAGTGTGTGTGTGTGTGTGTGTGTGTGTGTCCGGGCGCGTGTGCACACCCTCGAGCGTGTCCCTGGACTCGATCAGACAGTGAGTTTCAGGGGCTGTGGGCTGACCTGGGGTTTGTTCAGGAGGGAGGGCGAAGGCCAACCATGGAGAGGCACTTAGCTTGTGACCCCTGAGCGGCAGAGATCTTTCCTCAGACTAAGCTGCTGGCTATGAGCGCTTGGTGTCCCTGCGTGGGAAGCATTGTGTGTACGTTGCTTCTGAGTCTTGCAACAATCGTGTGGGGTTGTGGCGAATCTCCCATTTCACAGATGAGGAGAGAGAGGCCAGGGCGCTTCGTTCATTCAGTCATTGGCTCCGTCTTGCAGTCATTTTTAGGGCGCGCCCACGGTGTGGTGGGCCAGCGCGGGGAAGCGAGGGCGCGGGGGGGGGGAAACGCAGCCCAGGGGGACCACCCCAGGCCACCTGCTCTGTGGCAGCTTTCCTCTCTCTGTGCGCTCCTCCCGCTCAGAGGTGGGCCCCTGGATAGAAGCCCAAGGGGTGACTGAGTTCCCAGACCACGGAGCTGCCGTGTGGGGGAGGGACCCTCCCAGGCTGGACCAGGCTTGGACGCAGGGCCACTTCGCTGCCCTGAGAAGCTTGGAATCCAGCCCTGGTCTGGCCCAGCCCAGAGCCACCCTCTCGCTCCACCCCCACAGG
Organism: Eptesicus fuscus; assembly: GCF_027574615.1. Classification (NCBI taxonomy): domain Eukaryota; kingdom Metazoa; phylum Chordata; class Mammalia; order Chiroptera; family Vespertilionidae; genus Eptesicus; species Eptesicus fuscus. The sequence continues at coordinate 18,752,223 of NC_072489.1, read as the reverse complement.
CTCCTGGCTGAAAATGCAAAACCTCTATAGCCCTTCATCCCCCGCCTCCGGAGCCCTCTGGAGCCCTCCAGTCCCGAGGTGCCCCGTCCCTGCCTTGGCTACAGCTCGGTGGAGGTTCTCAGGACGCTGTTTGTCATCTGGTGTGACGTCCCACAGCAGCGGCAGCAGCGGCATGGCGGTGACCAACCATCGGCGTGCTTACCTGTGTCTGTCTGTTTCATATCCGTGATCCCATTTCTCCGATGAACTAGGGGAGAGGATTCTCCCAACCATCTCAGCCAGGGGGACTGAGCGCGGCCTTCCCGGTGGGGGTTTCTGCACACATTCTGCCGGAACTTCCTTGGCCTGACACGGGGGCAGGAGAGCCGAGGCAGCAGAGGCTGGCCGCTGGGAGAGCAAGCTTTTGGAGATGCTGTCTTGTTGAAACCTCAACTGCTCTGAGCCTCAGCTTCCTCCTCTGTATAATGGGCTAATGAGATCCGCCTTCTGTGGTTCTTGTGAGACGGGTGTGCAAACCCCTGGCGCACACAGAGGAGGCCGGGGTAAAGATGACGATGAGGAGGAGTGCAAGATGGCTCTTTCTCCAGAAAACAAGCCAAGAAACTCGGGAAATGCCCCTGACGGTCTGTGCTCCCGTCTCCCTCCCCGAGGCAGACGCCTCCGGCACCGGCATCCGCACCGTGGGGTCGGCCAGGAGTTACGGAGTGAGCGTGTGACCTGCCAGGGCACCTCCGCAGCCTCACCTTCCTCCTTTGTGATTGGGACTGGCCCAGCCGCCCGCCCCACCTTTCTGGGGCCTCCCAGGGGCCGGAACAACGCCACGGATGTGAAAGCTCTCGGAAAAGTTCCGGAAGGTTGGCACTTCCAGGACTGCTGGTAATCGGCTTGGTGTTACTTCCCAGGCGACGAAGGAGAAACTCCCGCCCGAGGAAGCGTCCAGCCCTAACGATCACCCCTCTGAGAGGCCCTGCGGCCTCTGCCTCACCCCTGCATCTGCCCCTGCGCCTCCGCTCCCTCTGCTCCGAGGATCTATCTGGTCTGTGCTCTCGGAGACCCTGGCATCCGGTGCCATCGCCCCTGGAAGCCATGGTGCCGCCAGCTTGCCGGGTGACGGCTCCCACCTCAGATCTTGTGTCAAACAGCTGGGATGGGGCACACAGTGGGTGGTTAAGTCATACCAGCCCCCCTTCCTTACCTTACCTCCTCTACCCAAGCCTCCCCCTCCTTAAACATCAGTTTCCTCATCTATGGGATAAGGGGGTCGGAACTTGAAAGGATGGCAAAGCATGAGGGCGTACTTGGGGCTGCCCCACTCTCTCCAAGGCCCATGGCAGACTCCACTAGTCACCTGGACGCAGCCTCAGAATCCTTCTTAACCCAGAACGCAGGGGCCCTCAACCGGTCCGTTCATGGAGGGCTTGAACTTCTAAGGGTCAGAACTGTCCTGGTGCGGGGAGCTCAGGAACTCTATGAGGGGGAGGATCTAAAGCTTGCAGGGTGAGAGGAGGGGGGAGAAGAGGGAGGAGGAGGAAGGTGATCACCTCCCCAGGTGCCCAGGCCTTGCTTCCAGAGCGTTCTGGCCCAGAGGGTGCCCTGAGGCTCCGAGGTGCCAGCTTGGCAGAGAGGTGCAGGTTAGGCTGTGCACCCTTTACTCTCAATACCCTTGGCCTCCAACAGGCTCCAGTACATGTCACGCCACCACCCTTTCCTGAGGGCCTCCCCGGTGCCAGGCCTCGAGCTGGGCGTGCCCATCTGTGACCGCATAGCCTCCCAGCCCCCCGCATCCCCGGTTGTAGACGAGGCAGAGGCTGGAGCGCCGTGACTCGGCCGCCAGAGGCTGCACAGCCAGACGCTCACCCAGGCCATCAGCCAGGTCCCTGACATCATGCGAATTCTATAATTTGTAAACGCAGCCGAGTGGCTTTTACAGAGGAATGTCGGGAAGTGATAAAAAAATATCTCCTATAGATTTACGGAGCAGCTGACTGCCAGCAGCTTGCCCCCTCCTGCTGTCTCCAGGAGCCACATGCGACCAGAGAGGAGGCCCGAGAAGGCTTTTGTGGCCCACGGCCAGGCCTTTCATCGGCTTTTACAAGACAGGTTTACGGCGTGCAGGAGACCGAGCGAGGCGCAGGGCAGGAGGGAGAGGGCTGCTTCCAGCTCGGGCTCAGGCGGGAGGATGGCAGCAGGTGAAGCCGGCAGCCCAGCCCCTGACCCGCTCCCAGGACTCAGGCTCACCCTCCCTACGCCCGGGGCCTCTGGGGGCCGGGGCATCCCAAGGCAGGGCCAGAAACCTCTCCCTGCGTCCTGGCTCTGCTGCAGACACGCCGTGTGCCTCGGGGCGAATTACTCTCCCTCTCTGGGCCTCAGTTTCCCCATCCCTAGCACAGAGGGTCGGATTAGAGCAGTAGTTCTCAACCCCCACTGAACACCAGGACAAACCAGGGAGCCTGAAAGAAGGCTCTGCCTCGCCCAACCCCCAGGGTCTGATCAGTAGATTCGGGGAGCATGGTGAGGGGTCCCCTGTGACCCTGAGGGCACCCAGGAGCTGAGAACGGGAGGGTCTCTGAGGCCGTGGCCCAGTTGGCTGGTGGGCTGAGCAGGCTGCGGCACTGTCTGGAGCGGGGAGAGGGCAGAGGTGGCATTTGAGACAGCGCAGGGTCACCTTCGGCCCAGGTACAGCGGGGGCGGGGAGGCTCGCTCAGCTCCACAGGTGCACTGTGGAAGGCAGAGAGCATGCTCAGTAGCAGGGGTGTCAGCTGACAGTGTGTGCAGCAGCATGGGGGTGGGGAGCGGGACCCACCTGTGCACCTCTTTTCCTTCTCTCCCTGTGTGATCCCCTGCCCAATCCTGCAGGTTCACCTCCGAGATACGTCTGGAGTCTGTCCCTCTCTCCATGACTTCGGCCATGACCTTGCTCCGAGCCACTGCGATCTCTCTCGGGATGACAGCAGTTGCCCCACTGTCCCTACCTTTATCTCCGCCCCTCCCCCCATGTTGTCTGTTTTCTACAGTGGCCAGAGCGAGTGTTTCCCCACACTCCCTTTGCTCTCAGGGTGTTTTCCCCACGTGCCCTGCCTCCAAGCCTCCAAGCCTCCCTGGGGCCCGCTCCCCCCTTCACCTGGTTCAGGGTGACATTGAGCCCAGAGACAGACCAGGTGCCCACCCCCGAGAGCTCACAGCCTCCAGACCTCCCCTCATCCCCAAAAGCGCAGCTGGGGAGGCTGTGTCGTGTGCACAGGAGAGGGCAGCCCCGTGAGGTCAGAGATGTACTGTGTGGGCGGGTGCATCCCGGCATCCGGGACGGGGCCGCTCATCGCGGGCGCCCGGTTAATGTGAGAGATTGCGGGAGCGGGCAGCTGGGGCCCGAGGGGACTTGCAGGCGGAGGCTGTCTGTAACTGGGAGCCCTGGGAGGCTGTGAGGACAGCAGGTGGGAGTGGCTGCTATGTGGCCCTGCTGTCCACTCTCTGCTGTCATCAGGACCTCAAGGCTGGACGAAGAGGAGGGGCGCAGACATCACTGCGGGAGGAGACATGCCCAGATGCCCAGGGAGCGCGAGCTCAGCCCCCCAGTGTCTGCAGAGCAGTGGCCCAGGGCAAAGCAGGCTGCTCTTGGCTGGGATGAAGGCAGGGGCGGGGGAGGGGAGAAGGAGCCCCAGGAAGGCAGCTGTCAGCCGCTATAAGAACTTTCCAGCACTTAGAGATGCTCCTGACAAACAGCTGCCTGACACGGGGGTGGGCTCCCGGCTGGGGCGTCAGCAGAGGCTGGTCAGAGGGAGCTGAGGGGGAGGCAGGGAGCTGCACGGCTCTAAGACTCTTCCTCGCCCTCTTTGGTTCCAATCTGGCCCCGCCGTACCTGAGGCCACTCAGGGTCTGCCAGGAAGTCAGCGTAGGGCGACCCACTGTCCTGGTTTGCCCCAATGGAGGGGTTTCCAGGGAAGCAGGGCTCTCAGTGCGAAAACCAGGAAAGTCTTGGGCAAACTGGGATGCGATGGTCACCCTACTAAAAAGTGTCTGCGGGAATGCCCTCCCCCCCCCCCCCCCCCCCCCAGGCTGGCACAGCTCTGGTCCTCACAATGAATTCCAAGGCTGGCAGAAATGCTCTGGACGCGCCCCCCTCCTCACCCCCCGGGAATGTAGCCTGCGCAGCTGGGAGAGGCAGACACGCAGCCCCGGGCCAGGAATTCTCTGTGGTGATAGGCCAGGCCAGCTAGAGGCCCCTCTCACTTGCATCCCTTCTCTGGGCCTCTCTTTTCCTTTCTGTGAAATGGGGACATCAGTGCACGAGTAGCCGGAGAAGTGACACCCATGGCTTTCTATCGCTCTCTTACATAGGAGCAGCGACCTGCTTTCTTCTCCGTGGCCTGAGGCCAACTTCCAGCCTTGCTCTTGCTGCGGCATTTGGGGGCGGAGCGGGGGAGGGGAGGAAAGGGGAGGGGAGGGAGAAGAGGTGGCATTTAAGACAGCAACAGTCCCTCCCTCTGTCTCAGCTGGTGGGCAGAGGGTCAAGGGCCCGCCCTTCACCAGTTCCCTGCTTTGTGCCTGCCCCAGCGATCTCAGGCTGCTCTCTGTCACCTGCCTGCTTCCCCCGACCCCAGCTCCCTGCTCCTCAGCACTGACCTTGGGCTCCTCTAGGGGTGGCACAGCCTCCTTGCTGCCGTTGGCTGTGTGGCTCGCATGGCGGAATGTGCAGCTCTGCCGTCTCAGACGAAGGCAGGGGCTGGGTTTGCACACGAAAACCCTAACACAGGGCTGGTGTTGCACAGCTTACCAAGCGGCTGGGCCTCCCGTCTTGTTCTTTGTCACACACTCCCTGAGCAACATGCACATTTTCTCATGGCTTCCACACGTGAGTATGCACACACACACACACACACACACACACACGCACACACACTCGCGCATGCGCACCTTCATCGGCAGACACACTTTCCGACATCCCATGCACCTTACACCCCCATGCTTCACATCCTCATGCACACACATTCGTACACCTCCACTTCTAGAACTGCCTGCTGAGGGAAGCTGATGGCGCGAAGAAGAGAGGTGATATGTCAGGGTGAAAAATAGCTGGAGAGGCTTGCTCCCCAGCACCCGTGGGACTCAGAGGCTCTGGGGAGCAGCAGGTGGGCACCCACACCCTGTAGGTGAGGAGTCCTGAGTGGATACTTCTGGCCCAGGCCCCGGCTGGCTCTGTCTCCTCTGACTGAGCCTGCAGGAATGCCAGGGGGCCCTGCCTCTGGAATGTCACACTCCCCCCACCTCCCCCTCCCTGCACAGCCTGGTTCCCGCAGTGGCTCAGCACTCCCAATTCCACTTCCTTGACACTGAGCTTTCGGCCTCTTTAAAATGCAGGAGGAAATGAGGTGGGGAGAGTGGAGGGGACTGGCCCAAGGTCATGCAGAAAGCGGGAAGAAACCAGATCTCCCCAGAGAGGCTGAAGACGGCCTGGAAACAGAGACTCCGTCTGGAGCCGGCTGTGTGCCTGCCCTGCCGGCTCTTCCCACCCACGGCCTCAGCCACCCACTCCGGGCATCGGTTTCCTCCTTTGTCAACAGCAAAGTCTGGCCAGGCCGCGCCTCTCAGCCGTTTTCCTGCCTCCATAGCACCGAGAAATCTCGGGCCTCACCCCCAGCTCTGACAGGGCCTTGGCTGCTGGGACTGCTCCGTGTGGGCTGGGAGGGGTCCTGGGGCCAGGGGCCCTGCAGGCAATCCTGACAAGCCCTCGTGACAGTCCCTGTGCTGCACGGTCCCCCAGCACCCCTGTCTGGTGTTCATGGGTTGCCTGTCTCCTCAGCTCTGTCCCACGGAGGCCCTGGTGAGAAGAGGGGGGAAGCCCGCAGGAGGTGCTCAGGCCCGAGGGTCCTCTGTGAGAGCCATGACATGAAACGTTTCGTAGGATCCTGTGCATGAGGTAGAGCTCTCTGCAACGAACAGGGTTCACTGGGAGGGAAGTCAGGTGGAGCCAGGGCCCCAGCTCAGGCCTCTCCACCTTCCCCCCTCCCCCTCCCCCAGGCCGGCCACTCCCTCTGCTTCCTGCTCAGCCTTCTTGCTCTAGTTCTGGCCATGTCCTCAATCCTAACCCCAGAGAGCCTTGGCTGATGGTCTCCACCCCACTGGGCAGAGCCCTGGGCGCCAGCCCACAGGATTGGCCCGGGCTGCCCAGGGAGGGCCACGTGTTCATCCTGCTCCACTCTGCACCCTCCGGGACATCACAGCTAGAAGGTACGTGGGCTGGCGGGCACTCTGAGGGGCCTGGCAAGGCCTCCTGGAAGAGGGCAGTAGGGGCTCGATCCTGAAGGAGAGGCAGGGTTCCAGAGAGGGTAAACGTCCTGTTCATGGCTCAGGGGAGGCTGGCAGTGCGGCCTGGGCAGTGGGGCACCTATAGCAGAGCCAGAGTGAGTGCAGGGCGAGAAGGGGCGGCTGAGGGTTCAGACCGGTGGGAGGAACGGAATGGGAGCCAGAGCAGCCGACTGGGACAGGAGTCGCCTGGGAGTTAGAGGACTGGAATAGGCTGTGCATCCCCAGAGCAGAGGGGTGGCCAGCAAGGCCAGCTGCTGTAAAGGGGCCCAGGCTCACAGTAGGGAGGCTTCTATGGCGTGTGTGGCATGGCACAGTCAGGGGTGAGGAGTGAGAAGAAAGTGAGGTGTGGAGACAGCAGCTAGAGACTGCTTTGGGGGCTCATGGGTGAGGAGGGCCCTGACCCCTGCATGCTTTGCACACCTGAGATGGACCCTGCCACAGCTCTCGTGCAAGGTCGCACTGCATTAACAGGTGACATCTGTCCTGCTCTGCTCAGAGGGAGTTCGCCCTTGGACAGACATCAGTGAACGGCCAGGTGTCTCCTGGAGAAGAGTGGGCGGTGCCAGGCTATAGAAACCAGGCCAGGAGCAGGCTGACGGAAGGAATTCTGGAGTTGGACTTGGAGGGAACAGGGTGGTTGTGCTCAAACGTCTGATGGTCTGTCCCAGGAAACAGGAACTCTACTTGCCCTGGGCGACTCCGAAGGCAGAGATAGCTTCAGAGGTGGAGACAGACAAGAGGCAATTTTCAGCTCAAATGAGGAGAGGTTTCTGGTCGGTGCTGACCCCCAGGGCTGCTGGAGACGCAGACAAGCGTGAGAGTCCTGTCACTGGCAGTAACGCAGGCAAAGGATGGAGCTTTGTCATATGTCTGCCACATCCAAGGGACCCACAGAATGTGGCCCCTGGGACACTGAGAAATGCATGAGATGATCCCCTGGGAAACGTGACTCAGGCAAAGCACACAGAGGGAGCCGTGGCTCAAATGCCAACACGTCCCAAGCTGGTCCCACCTTTCTGAAAGGACCTGGGCCCCGTGAAAGCTGCCCTGCGTGGCACAGGCTGCCCCGTGCACAGTGAGCAGCCTGTCCTTGGAGGAAGGCAACGGAGACCAGATGACCTTGGGCAGGGTGCAGGGGAAGGGATTCCAGCGTCAGGCATGAGGAGGGGTTGGGTGTGAGCAGACGACCTCTGCGGTTCCTCACAGGCCCAAGTTCCTTGGCAGAGAGAAACCCGCAGAACTCGGAGCGGCACACAAGGTTACGGAGGACGGAGCCGAGATCCCAATATAGCCGGCGGGGGGAAGGCGGCCGGGGGAGGGAAAGTAGGTCCCCTGAACAAATGAGGCAGGGCACGAAATTAACAAGGCTGGAAAGGGCTGAGCTCAGGGACTCGTTTTTAAAAACTGTCTTTTAGCAAGAAAAACGAGGGAAAGGAATTTGGGCAATGAAGACGTAATGAAGATTGCGAATGCATCTGTCGACTGCCAGCCAATTGGCAGAGCGCGGCGCCTTCTGGAGGGCAAGGAAGAGATGCAGATCAGTGGGTCTGGGGTGACCCCTGCGAGCCGTCCCTGGTAGAGAGGAGCTGGAGATGGAGAGCAGGTGACAGCATTGAGGGCAGCCACCTCTGGCCCGCATCCCGAAGGCTCCCTGCACTCCAGCCCTTTAGCCAGTCATTCTTTTCCTCATCTGCCCTCAGGCCCTGTGCTTGACTAGCCTATCCTACACTGCCCTCTGCCCACGCTGTTCTCCGCACTAGACGTGCCCTTTTCTCCCGTTCAATAGGGGGCTAGTCCAGAGGACCTCCAAGGTCCTTCTGCGCAGACACGGGGTGGTCCCTTGAATGGTGAGTATAGGGGCTGACTGGGGCACCCCAGGATGCCTGTGCCCATGTTTCTTTGGGAAGAGTAGATGCTAGTGCTTGGTGCCTTGTGTGCCAGGGCAGTTGGCCATGTCCATGCTTGCTCTCAGCGGGCCTGGGACTCCCTGGGGACAGAGGCTCTGCTGGATTTCCTTTTGGTCTTCCCTGCCCCTGGTCTGATACCATGGACAGAGGGCATGCCAGGTGGGTGGGTGGGTGGGTGGATGGATGGATGGATGGATGGATGGATGGATGGATGGCTAGGTTGCTAGATGGATGGATTGATGGTTGGGTGGATAGATGAATGAATGGTTCCGTGGGTGGGTAGATGGATGGATGGATATATTCTATCTGACCACCTGGCAACCTGGCAAAGGACATAGGTAATTGTTAAAACAATTCTGACCTTCACTGGGTGGGGAAGGTGGAGGCAGAGGAGGAGATGGGGAAGGAGGAAGAAGAAGAATCAGAGGCTTCTAGCTCAGGCCTGAGCTACTGGGTCACTGAAGAAGAGGACGCCTTTCCTGCCTCCTCCCAGGGCAAGGCTCCTGGGCACTTGTCATTGGACTCTGCCAAGAGGTTACTGAGCTCTGGGAGCAGGCGCCAGGAGGGGAGCTAACTGTGAGAATTGTGAGGTGGGGCTCACAGCCAGGGGTTCCCTGGGTCTTGTGTTAGGGGGAGTAGCTCAGGGAGTCATTTGGGGTCAGAAGAGGTGGCAGGGCCTCCGTTTGAACCTCTGGACTCCTGTGCTGTTGTATGTGGGTGGGGCACCTGCTGCCCCACCAGCCTGGGGAGGCAGAGTCCTCTCAAGGCCCAAGTACCCTGCTCTGGTGGCTCCACAGGCTCCTGAACCCCAAAGCTCCACAGCCCCCACTGCTATGGCTCAGGGCTGAGCTGAGCCCCTCCAGGCACTGCCCCCCCGCGGCCACCCAGGAGGTAGGAGAGATAACTGGAGCCCAGGAACTAGAGTGCAAGGCCGCAAATGAGTCCCCACTCCCTGGGCACCTGGCTGCAGGGGGCCCTGCCCAGCAACCAGCCTGCTTCTCCGGGGCTTCTGGGATGCTGAGCTGGCAAAGATCACTGCCCACTTGGGAAAACCCTAAATGATGTCATGGTCCAAGCCTTGAGAGCCCTTCCCACCCAGTCAGATGGTCCCCGCCTCATGGTATAGGAGCCTGGAAGCCCAGAGAGGGGAGGGGAATCATCCAAGTTCACACAGCACAGGGGAGGACAGAAAAGACAAACAGCCCCCATGAACCCGAGCTTTCTCAAGGCAGTGCCACGGCTCTCCTGGGACAGCCCCCACTTCCCTGAAACCTCCTCCCCTCCCCATGAACCACTCCCTTCTCCAGAGAGGTGTGGGAAAGGGGTTGGGGCTTGGTTAGGATGATGCAGAGCTAAGTCGTCCCAGTTGCCATGTCCCCCGGGCTTGGTCAGTAGGCAGGCCAGGAATGTAGGCCAGACAGCTCTCTGCTCTGACTGTGCTGGCCCCCAGGAAATTCAGGTTCCCCGAAGCCCCGGCACAGCCTCCTCCCTACCTAGGATGTGGAGGTGGAGTGGGTGGGCTGGAAAGGACCCCTAGGGCTGCCTCTTATCTGGCCAGGGTGCCGCCTAGGAGCCCAGGCCACCCCAACAGCTGTGCTGTGGGCCTGAGGAGGGTCCTCCTGCACCCTCACCCAGCCCTGCCAGCCAGCGCCCCCTCTTCCCAGCCCATTCTGTGGCCCCGCACGGGTGACAGGCCCTGGAAGAGGTGCCGCCAGCTGGATTCCTCCGGAGCTGCCGCCAGGGCCCCAGAAGGCAGGGGCGGAGGTACAGCAGGGCCACTCCTCCAGGAAAGGAGATGGGAACCTGGGGGCACGGGAGCGTCTGAGACCCAGCAGACACTTCACACTTTGCCTGTTAATTCCAGATTGATTTCAGCTCCAGTCTCCAGGAGGACCCCAAAGCCGAAGCCCTCCCCTCCTTCTCCGGTTTAGGAATTATTCTTAAAGCCCAGCTCTCCCAGCTGCTTTGGCTCAGCCCGCCTGCGGAAGAACAAGCTTTGGGGTCCAGTTTGCCCAGGCCTCTGTGTAGGGAAAACCTTACCCTGAAAGGAAGTGTGATGAGAGGGGAAATAAGAAGGTTCTTAGCTCCAAATCTCCCTTATACCAAGAGGCCCGGATGTCCATAATTCCACCATTAGGGAGTCCTTCCTTTGGATGAATTAGGTCAACAGCCCAGCTTCTGAAATATGGACGCTCAGGAGAAGGAACATTTGTTAGGGCTGTGATGTTCCAGGTCCGTGTGTGAGAGGCACTGGAGGGCTCGGGGCACCAGGAGAGCTCTGTGTGCGGGCTGGGAGGAGGGGGAAGTATCGGGGCCGGGGGAAGAGGAGCAACACCCTGGGTTGACTTGGTCCTCAGGTTCACTTCCCCAAGGCGCCCTGATTGAAAATCCAGAGACGGCTGCTCTCAGGCCTGGGCCCCGGGGATGGCCACAGAGAGTGGGGTCTCCAGGAGCCGGGCAGGGCACAGGCTACTGGGACAGCGGATGTTCCAAAGAGGCACATTCCACTCAGTAGGAGAAGCCTCCCTCAGCTGAGCTGGGTCACAATGTCTGCCATGGGTAGAATGCGTGCTCCGTACCTTGAGGCATACAAGCCGAAGTCGAGGGCCACTAAAGAGGAGGCTGTAGAGGAGGTTTGAGTGAGTAATATTGGTTTCCCGAGGGTACTCCCCACTCTGGGGGGCTGGAAGGCTGGCTTTGTGGCAGAGGGGGTGACAAGATGGGGGAACTCCCAATGGCCAGGTACCCATGTGTCCCAGCCCTGAGCCAAGAGCAGCCACAGCCTCTAATGTCGCCATAGTCATGCGAGAAGGCACTATTGGCTGCACTTCTTAGATGGGGACGTGGCAGTGCACGCGGTTAGGGGACTTGTACAAGGTCACCCCGCTGCGGCTCAGGCCACGTCTGCTGCTTCCAGGCAGAGGGCCCAGGCTCGGAACGGCATTGCTCCAAGTTTGAGGAGGCTTCTATGAAGTCAGGAGGGCTGGCCTGGGGCGGGCCATACTGCAAGGGCGCCCCGCGCTCAGGCACCCCATAATGCCGAGGAGGCAAGGCCGTGGTTAGGTTCTAGGACCTGCTGATGTCACAAGCCAGGCACGCCCTGCCTGGACTGCTGGCCTCGGCCTCTCTGACATCCTGCCTGGGCTCCAAGTCCCGCCGTGGGAGTGGGCCCGTGACAAGTTCTGAAAACCTGGCTGGCTTCTGCTCACAGCTACTCCTGTTTTGATCCCCCCATGTTCCTGGCATGTGATGGGTCCTCAGTTAATATTTGTTGAATGAACCAAAGACCTTGTATGCATATATGCATGACCCATGGACACAGACCATAGGGTGGTGGAGGCCTGAGGCGGGGGCGGGTAGTGGACTATAACGGGTCAATGGGAGAAAAATGGGACATATGTAATACTTTCAACAATAAAGATTGTAAGAATATATATTTGTTGAGTGAGTGGGTGGGTGAATGAATGAATTAGAACCCGCTCCCGGCTCAGGAAGGCAAGTCGAGTGAGCTCTTTGTCCCTTTCAGCCCTTGCTCTGCCACAGCTGTTCTGTGGCCCTTGGTGAGTTGCGTGGTGTCTCCATGCTCAGATCCCTGGGAATGGCGCTGCCTGGGGAGAATGACTAATGATCTGCAAGTGCTGGGGATGCAGAGGGCAGGGGTGCTGCCTTTTGCGGAAGGTGCCTGCAGGGTGAGCCACAGCGGCAGCGGGAGCCTCTTCGCTTCCTCCAGGGTCGAGGCTCACACAGGATAGAGCACAGTGTAGTCCTGAGGGGCTGGGTGGGGGGTGTCCGGGCCTGGCCTAAGGACTGAGGGGTGCCACAGAGGGCTGGACTGGGGGCTTGGCTGAGGGTTGGGTCTGGGGCTGGCTCCAGCAGTAGCTGGGAGCTCATGCTGGATCCTGAGTGAAAAATGTAATCAGGGACCAGGCAGAGCTGGGGCTGAGTTCTCAGACGGAGTCAGGGGTGGGCTCAGAGCCTGGGCCTGACCTCAGGGCTTTAACCCTGGGCTGGATCAGAGGCTCTCTCAGGGCGGGCGGGGTCAGCCTGGGCCAGGGCAGGTTTCCTCTGATGGGAGCCACTGGGAGCAGCTCTGGTGCCCTCGCAGCACCAGCCAGCTGAGTGGGTAGATATGGGAGGCTTTCTGTGGGCATTGGACCCCCCTCAGGCCTCCACCACCCTATTGTCTGTGTCCATGGGTTATGCATATATGCATACAAGGTCTTTGGTCCTTGTCCCCCAGGTGTCCTCAGGGAACCTCAGAGCTACTCGGAGACTTGGGGACCATTTCTTCCTGCATGTGTGTTGTTGGGGGGAGACCTGTCCAGCTAGCACTGACTCTCCGGACGCTGAAGGACGTGTCAGCCATCATCATTTCTCACATTGCACAGCGCTTTATAGTTTATAAAAACCCCTCCCTACCAAGTGTCTCTTCACAGTTCTGAGAAACAAGCATGACAAGAGATGATGCCCATTTTACAGATGAGGAAAACAGAGGCCCAAAGAAGCTAAGAAGCTCACCCAAGACCACTCAGGAGGTAGAGGCAAAGAGACAAAGCTGGAAAAGTCTCTGACTTCCTGTCTGATGTGCCATCTCACAGCTGCCTGACTGCCACCGGTCCTGCGTGCCCTTCCCGGTATGCCATCCCCAGGCACTCATGCCTATGGCCCTGCTGCCCACTGATGCCCTGCAGAGGTCAGCAAGCAGAGCCTGCCCTGCAGTCCTGTGAGTCTGTCCAAGTTGCCTCAGTCATCAGCAAGTCACATCGCTGACATCATGACTGCATAAAGTTAATTTATTTAGTTAAGGAAGGTGTTAATTAAGAGTTGTCATTTATTGTGTCTTTGCAGACAGCTCTCAGGGGCTTCTGAGTTGTCAGTGCTGGTGATAGCAAAAGCTAATGGTATCACAAGTTATTAATAGAATGATTTTAGAAGGGGAGGAGGCAGGAGCGAGGGATGTGGGAAGGAGGGAAGAGGTGGGGGGAGGGGACAGGATGGTCCCCTACTTCCTTTTTCATAAGTGGGTTCCCTCTGCAAGTAGATCCAATCACAGACATTATTGGGAGATTCGGGGTTCTCTGCTAGGCCCTGTGGTGTCCACATTTGTTGGTGGAGATAAGACACTGAGAAGGTGAGTGGACTATGGGGCCTGGAGAGTCACACCTGACCAGTGCCCATCCCTACTCTGCTGCTGCCTGTGCCCCCACATTCCTGGTGTTTGCCCTGAGAAGTGTCTGCTCTGTCATAAGGGGTCTTTTCTTACTTGCTCGGTCCCCTTACCCTAATCCTGAGCATCTTGGGGTCCGGATAGTGAATGGGTTAGCTCTGGGTCCCCAACCCCTAGCCCAGAGCTTGGAGCATCATGAGAGGTTAGCAGACATTTGCAGAATGAATAAGGGGTCGTCTGGTCCCTCAGTCAGTCTCCAGGTCTGGCCTTGTTGCCGAGAGACCTTGAGATGTGGGAGGGAAGCGTGGGAGACAGACTGTCCCAGTCCCCCAGGCCCTCTCATCCTCCTCAACCCTGCAGCCCTGGAGTTCCCCACCTGGGGGGT